>NC_040096.1:64770958-65079762 GCF_003369695.1 Bos indicus x Bos taurus
GCAGAGAACAGCCTCATCTGCTGGGTTTTCCTTTTACATTTACTTCAAGGCAAATGTCCAGGAAGTGGAATTGCTGAATTAGAGGGCAGGAACATCTTTATGTCCCCTGGTAGGTTTTGCAAAGATGAATTGCAAAATGATGGTTACAATCTGGGAGGCTTTTTCTTTTTTAGCAAATGAATCCTCTCTCCTTTTCCAAGTGTCTTCCTGGCGGAAGCCACACAAAGCTATTTCACAAAATTATTTCAGAAAGGCTCTGAAGCTCGTCCTTCTCAGAGGAGAAAGGCGGGTGGGTGTGGATGGAGACAGTGTACCCGCCTCACCAGCCCATCAGCTCCGCATGCTAGCCCAGTTCTGGGTCATTTGAGGAAAGCACATTTAAATCATGTTCCAAATTAAGCAGCAGTTCTGTGAAAGAAGGAACACACAACCATCTCCATTTCTTGCTGTTGTTGTTTAGCTGCTAAATCCTGTCTGATGACTTGCAACCTCATGGACTGTAGCCTGCCATGCTCCTCTCTGTCCATGGGGTTTCCCAGGCAAGAATGCTGGAATGGGTTGCCATTTCCTTCTCCAGTAGATCTTCCTGACTCAGGGATCAAACCTATATCTTCTGCATTGACAGGCAGATCCTTTACCCCTGAGCCACCATAGAAGCCCCCATCACCATGGAGGGACTTATAAACATCTTTAAAATTCTAAGAGACCAGAAAGTTATCGAAGCAAACCCATGAACTTTGGTAGGTGAGTGCTATGAAAAGATCAGAGCTGACAGCGCTCTGGGGGTTGAGAAATCATCTGATGTCCAACGATTGTTTCAGCAATAGCTTCCCACAGATAAAACCTTACAGGAAAATCCACCCTGTAATATGGCTGAGAAGGCTGCTTCTGTGACTGGTGCAGTCAAGGGGGTGGAGGTGACCACAAACCCTCTAATCCTGAGACCATTCCCCCTTCCGCCTCCCCACTCCCCAAAACAGCACCCCCACCCTCCCACCTCCACATGGGTCTTCTAAGTCTATACTCCAGGATCCAACTCTGGGGGACACCCAGGCCCAGTGAGGGCAGGGGCCTGCCCAGGGCCATACATGGTAAGTGGTGGCAGCCCTGTCTGGGGCTGACTGTCCATCTGCTGTCTGCCAGGAGCCAGTCGGCCACTCACAGGCATGGTGTCTGATGCTTCTCCAAGGAGGTCCTGCAGGCGGCTGGCCTCCCCCAGTGCTCACCATCCAGCCACCCCTGCTATCAAGTTGGTTTTAGGGTTCAGTCCAATTGAAGTTCTCATAGTAGCAGCCTTTCCATTGTTGTTGTTTTTTTTTTTTTTAAAAACCATCTGCTTCACGTAGATCTCCAAATTTATTGAATTCAAATCGCAATAGTATCTTCATGTAATTATTTTATTCTCATTTACCACATGTGATTATAAGTCCTTTCTCATTCCTAGTGTACTTTTATTTTCTCCTCTTTAATTTCTGGGGTTTTATGGGTTTTCCCTTTTCTTTCTTCTGGAAGAAGCAGATTTTAGTTTCATTTTTCAGTGGTTTTTGTTTTCTAGCTCATTCTTTTCAGCTTTTACCCTAAATGAGTCCCTTCTTATAACTTTTTAAATTTATTTTCTTGTGTTTTAAGTTGAATACTTCGTTCATTTACACATTTTTCTTGTTATATGATAAAAAAAACATTCAAGATTTGCTATTGTTGTAGCCCATAAGTGTTTCTAGGATGTTTTCTCATTTTCATTAATTTCTTATTAATTTGTAGTTTTAATACTAATCTCTTCTTTCAGCTAAAAGTTATCCGGAAGAATATCTTTACATTTCCAAGCTAAATTTTTATCATATTTTTATGGTCATTTAGGGTTTCACTGTCGGAAGGCATTGGCACTCCACTCCAGTACTCTTGCCTGGAAAATCCCATGGATGGAGGAGCCTGGTAGGCTACAGTCCATGGGGTCGCTAAGAGTCGGACACGACTGAGCGACTTCACTTTCGCTTTTCACTTTCATGCATTGGAGAAGGAAATGGCAACCCACTCCAGTGTTCTTGCCTGGAGAATCCCAGGGACGGGGGAGCCTGGTGGGCTGCCATCTATGGGGTCGCACAGAGTCGAACACGACTGACGCGACTTAGCAGCAGCAAGGTTTCACTATACTGTGGTGAAATTTCTCAACTCCAAGGAGCACAAGGATAATTCCAGGAGTCTTTCAGCTTCCTGAGAGGAAAGGCAGATTTCTTCTGTGCAAAACACACCCTCCACCCCACCCTCAAATGTCCAGTCCTGACCCCAGGAACCCACGAACATGTAGGTTCTAAGGCAAAGGGAAATGAAGGCTGTAGGGAGGATTGAGATTGCTGATCAGCTGACCTTGAAAAAGGGTGAGTTTCATGGATTATTCATGCAATTGGGGGCCCAGTATATTCACAAGGGCCCCTGATTATGAGAGAGGGAAGGAGGGAAAGGAGGCGAGGGAGGTGTGACTGCAGAGCAAGGTCAGCGTGATGCCCCGTGAGGAAGACCTGCCCTTGGTTGCTGGGTCCTTCCTAAGGCGACATGAGCCAAAGAGTGTGGGCGTCCTATGGAAGCGGGAAAAGACAAGGACAGATTCTCTCCTGGGAACTCTGGAAGGAGCCCTGTGTGATTCTAGCCCAGGGAGGCCGTGCGAGACTTCTGACCTCCAGAACAGTAAGAGAACACACACGCATTGCTTTAAGCCTGCAAATTTGGGGTAATTTGCATAGCAGCAATAGGAAACTAGTATACAGGTTACTTATCTTCTTACCTGTGTTTGAAATTAGAAGTTTACAGAGACTTCCCTGGTGGTCCAGTGGCTAAGACTCCAAGCTCCCAGTGCAGGGGGCTCTGGTTCGATTCGCTGATAGAAAAGATGTACAATGTGAGAACTGCGAGTTGAATTTTCTTTGGGGCAAAATGAGAACTACAGCCCTGGAGACAGCACCTCAGATAGCTCTGAGACACTGCTCCAAAGAGATAGTGGGAGGAATGTCAATATATGTGATTTCAGAAAAGGGGGAATTCAGTGCAATCAAGCACTTACTTTATGAAAGGTTTCCTGCTAGTCACAGGGAGCTGATGTCACCATGAAGGAATTTTAGTGATTTTCTAGATATGAAGAGATGAAGGGATTGGGGATCATGAAATCAGTTTTGGAAAATATCTCACTATCTACAGACCTGTTCCACCGGTTTCCCTGGAGTACGCAGTGCCTCATTCTCCACCTTGAATTCCCCTCAGCGGGTGTTGACGGTCAGCAGCCACAGCAGCACAGGGTTCAGTCTCTGCAGAGGCAGATGGTAAAAGCCTTGCTGTTGCTGTTCAGTAGCTGGCACGTGCTCTTCAGTTCAGTTCAGTTCAGTCACTCAGTCGTGTCCAACTCTTTGCGACCCCATGGACTGCAGCACATCAGGCTTCCCTGTCCATCACCAACTCCCGGAGTTCACTCAAACTCATGTCCATTCAGTCAGCGATGCCATCCAACCATCTCATCCTCTGTCGTCCCCTTCTCCCACCTCCAATCTTTCCCATCATCAGGGTCTTTTCAAATGAATCAATTCTTCACATCAGGTGGCCAAACTATTAGAGTTTCAGCTTCAGCATCAGTCCTTCCAATGAATATTCAGGACTGTTTTCCTTTAGGATGGACTGGTTGGATCTCCTTGCAGTCCAAGGGACTCTCAAGAGTCTTCACCAACACCACAGTTCAAAAGCATCAATTCTTCAGCGCTCAGCTTTCTTTATAGTCCAACTCTCACATCCATACATGACCACTGGAAAAACCATAGCTTTGACTAGATGGACCTTTGTCAGCAAAATAATGTCTCTGCTTTTTAATATGCTGTCTAGGTAGGCCATAATTTTTCTTCCAAGGAGTAAGCGTCTTTTAATTTCATGGCTGCAATCACCATCTGCAGTGATTTTGGAAGCCCCCAAAAATAAAGTCTGTCACTGTTTCCACTGTTTTCCTATCTATTTGTTATGAAGTGATGGGACCAGATGCCATGATCTTAGTTTTCTGAATGTTGAGTTTTAAGCCAACTTTTTCATTCTCCTCTCTCACTTTCATCAAGAAGCTTTTTAGTTCTTCTTCAGTTTCTGCCATGAGGATGGTGTCATCTGCATATCTGAGGTTATTGATATTTCTCCTGTCAATCTTGATTCCAGCTTGTGTTTCTTCCAGTCCAGCGTTTCTCATGATGTACTCTGCATATAAGTTAGATAAGTAGGGTGACACATACAGCTTTGACATACTCCTTTTCCTATCTGGAACCAGTGTGTTGTTCCATGTCCAGTTCTAACTGTTGCTTCCTGACCTGCATACAGATTTCTCAGGAGGCAGGTCAGGTGGTCTGGTATTCCCACCTCTTTAATAGTTTTCCACAGTTTGTTGTGATCCACACAGCCAAAGGCTTTGGCATAGTCAATAAAGCAGAAATAGATGTTTTTCTGGAACTCCCTTGCTTTTTCGATGATCCAATAGATGTTGGCAATTTGATCTCTGGTTCCTCTGCCTTTTCTAAATCTAGCTTGAACATCTGGAAGTTTATGGTTCACGTACTGTTGAAGCCTGGCTTGGAGAATTTTGAGCATTATTTTGCTAGCATGTGAAATGAGTGCAATTGTGTGGTAGTTTGAGCATTCTTTGGCATTGTCTTTCTTAGGGATTGGGATGAAAACTGACCTTTTCCAGTCCTGTGGCCACTACTGAGTTTTCCAAATTTGCTGGCATATTGAGTGCCACACTTTCACAGCAAATGCTCTTGGAAAGTCCCAATTTGTAGTTGACAGATCCCTGGTCAGGGAACTGGATCCCCAAGGCTGGAACTAAGACCTGGTGCAGCCAAGTAAATAAAAATTTAAAAAGAAAAGAAAGAAAGAAACTAGAAGTTTACAGCTCTCTGAAAAAAGAGAAGTGCAGGCCTAAGCTCCCATCCTGTCCAAGGATATGATCCATGTGGGAGAGGAAAAAAGGGCCTTTACTCCCAGCTTGTGACGGGGTGGCTGTCTTTCTCCACCAGTCCTCCCAGATGATTGGTGAGCTCTCTCTTTTCAAACAGTTTTATTGAGATATCACTCATATTCCTTAACATCCACCCATTTAAGGAATGCCTGTCAATGGCTTTTAGTATATTCAGAGTTGTGCAACCATCAGTATATAATTTCACAACATTTTCTTCATACCACAAGAAATCCCACGCCCATTGGCAGTGTAATCGTTTACTGGGGCTGCCATAACAAGATATCACAGACAGGGAATAGACCACACACATTTACTTCCTCACTGTTCTGGGGGCTGGACGTCCAAGAGCCAGGTGCCAGCAGGTTGGGTTTCTTCTGAGGCTTCTTCCTGGAGCTTGCAGATGGCTGCCTTCTCAAAGTGTCCTCGAAGAGTCTTTCTTCCATTCCAGGTGTCTCTATGTGTCCTAATCTCTTCTTTTTATAAGGACACCAGTCAGATTAGATTACCACATCAGGCAACACGCATGCATACTCGTGTGTCTGACTCTTTGCGACACTATGGACTGTAGCCTGCCAGGCTCCTCTGTCCGTGGGATTTTCCAGGCAAGAATCCTGGAGTGGGTTGCCATGTCCTCCTCCAGGGGATCTTCCCAACCCAGGGATGGAACCGTCATCTCCTGCATCTCCTGCATCGAAGGCAGATTCTTTACCACTGAGCCATCTGAGAAGCTCAGATTAGATTATGGCCCATACTAATGGCCTCATTTTTTCTTCAGTGAATTTAAGGTTCTTGCTTTGTCGAAAAGAATTGGGAGATGAAGCAAGGAGGTTAAGAAAGTATAGTGAGAGTTTATTTAAGTAAAGATACGGTCTCAGAGGGAAAACAGGTAGACAGTTGAGGAGCTGCTGCCCTGGGTCTCTGGAAAACTGGTTATGGTAAGGTAAGGTAACATAAGGTGAAGTCGCTCAGTCGTGTCCGACTCTTAGTGACCTCATGGACTGTAGCCTACCAGGCTCTTCCACCCGTGGGATTTTCCAGGCAAGAGTACTGGAACCAGTTATGAGGGACGTATGAGGGTTGAAGTATTCACTGGGGAAGGAGGGCTTTAGGGATTGTATTCCCAGCTCCAATTTCCTGAGGGGAGAAGGGATTTTTGTCCTTATTTAGCTGAGATTCCAAGGGTCGTGGTGCTGATGCATGATGAGTGTTTCTTACCTGCACAGCTAATTTTGTATTATAATGAGAGCATAATGAGTAGAAGGTTACCTGCGGAAGCAGAAGATTCCCACCTTTCCTCACCTTTCTTTGTCTGCTACCCGGACCCTTATCACCCAAAACGTGTGCTTTACTGTCAGGCTGGAGGTTCCTGCTTTACTTTGTCCGCCCACGGACCCCCGCGGTTAACAAGATGCGTGATTTCCTGCTACCTGGGCCCTGGCCCCATTTCTGCTCAGACCTAGCTACCTGCCTGCTCTAACAATTCTAACTTAATTATACCTCTTTAAAAGTCCTATCCCTAAATACATTCTGGGGTATCTACCAGGCAAATGGTTTCAGCAAGTGAATTTTGAGGGAATACAGTCCATAACAGATAGTGATTCCCTGTTTCTTCCCTGTTATTGGCAACCATTTAAGTACTTCAGGTCTTTGGGTTTACCTTTTCCAGACATTTCCTTTAAGGGGAATCATACCATATGCGGTGCTCGCTGTGACTCGTTTCTCTCACTTGGCCTTTTTCAAGTGTCGTCAGAGTTGTGGCATGAGTCATTGCGTGTGCGTGTTCAGTCACTCAGTCATGACCAGCTCTTTGCAACACCATAGACTGTAGCCTTCCAGGCTCCTCTGTCCATAGGATTCTCCAGGCAAGAATACTGGAGTGGGTTGCCATTACCTCCTCCAGGGGATCTTCCTGACCCAGGGGTCAAACCTGCGTCTCTTGTGTCTCCTGCATTTGTAGGTGGATTCCTCACCTCTAGCACCACCTGGGAAGCATCATTACTTCATTCCTTTTTATTGCCAACTAATATTCCGCTGTATGCTACTGCTAAGTCACTTCAGTCGTGTCCGACTCTGTGCGACCCCATAGACGGCAGCCCACCAGGCTCCCCTGTCCCTGGGATTCTCCAGGCAAGAACACTGGAGTGGGTTGTCATTTCCTTCTCCAATGCATGAAAGTGAAAAGTGAAAGTGAAGTCGCTCAGTCGTGTCCGACTCTTAGCGACCCCATGGACTGCAGCCCACCAGGCTCCTCCGTCCATGGGATTTTCCAGGCAAGAGCACTGGAGTGGGTGCCATTGCCTTCTCCAATGCATGAAAGTGAAAAGTGAAAGTGAAGTCGCTCAGTCGTGTCCAACTCTTAGCGACCTCATGGACTGCAGCCCACCAGGCTCCTCCGTCCCTGGGATTCTCCAGGCAAGAGCACTGGAGTGGGTGCCATCGCCTTCTCCCGATATTCCCTTGTATAGCTGGACCTTATTTTGTTTGTCCACTCATCAAGTGATGAAAATTTGTGTTGTTTCCACTTTGGGGTTATTATGAATAATACTTTTATTAACGTTTGTGTACAAGTTTCTGCGTGGACATACATTTTCATTTCACTTGGGCATATATATTACTGGATTATGTTATAACTCTTTTGAACAGTTTGAAGAACTGCCAATCTGTTTTCCAAAGTGTTTGTGACTCAGCTCATAAAGAATCTGCCTGCAACTCGGGAGACCAGGGTTCGATCCCTAGGTTGGGAAGATCCCTTGAAGAAGGGAATGGCTACCCACTCCAGTATTCTGGCCTAGAGAATTCCATGGACTGTATAGACCATGGGGTCACAAAAAGTCGCACACAGTTGAGCGACTTTCACTTTCACTGCAGCATTTTATAATTCCATCCAAATTATGAGAGTTCTAAATTCTCTGCCTCTTCAACATAACTTATTCACATTTTTTAATTAAAAATTTAAATTTATAGCCACCCCAGTGGATATAAAGTGGTGTCTCACTGCAGTTTTGATTTGCGTTTCTCTGATAGCTAATGAGGTTGAGCATTTTTCGTGTTCTTTTTGGCCATTTCTGTATCTTCTATGGAGAGATAGATTTTCAGATCCACTGCTCACTTTTTAATTGGCTTATTTATATTTTTATTATTGAGTTGTACGAGTTCGTGATGTATTCTGGATACAAGGCTCTTTCCACACATATGTCAGCAAATATTTTCCTCCATTCTCTGTGGTGTTTTTTCACTCTAATGGTATCACTTGCAACAAACATTTTTAATGTTGATGAAGTTAAATTTACCTATTTTTTCTTCGGTTGTTTGTGCCTTTGGAATCATGTCTAGGGAACCTTTGCCTAACTGATTTCTGACATGCGTAGACGTTAACGGCAGCTTGCAGCAAGCAGCAGCCAGTGGCAGCTAGAAGCAAGGTCTTAGTTTCTCAGACCAGGAGTCCTAACCACTGGACCACAGGAGCCAGCAGTCTGCCCTAGAGTCCCCACTCCTTGCCTGCCTAGTCAAGAATGAATTCAGGCGAGGAGGCAGAAGGTAAAGAGTAGACTAACAAGTTTACTGAAAAGAAAATTACATGTGGAAAGGCGCATGGGCGAGCTTGGAGAGAGCGTTGAGCCTTTGAGAAGTTTAAATCCTTTATAAAGGGGCAGTTTTCCGCGTCTTTGTCTTCCTTCAGACCAATCATCTTGCTTTGTACCCACCCCCGCCCCCACCCCAGTTAATTTGTATCAGGACCCTCCTTTGAAGTGTGCACACACCCCTTAGCCAAGATGGGTCTTTAAGTGGAGGCTTCTGGGAGGAGCAAGACTCATTATGGCCTGGAATTACCCTCTGACTTTTGACACCAAAGAGCCTTTCTGCACGTGTATAGTGTCTCCCTTATCCTAAAAAGAGGGAAGTGGAGATCCCTTAATCCTTTACTCAGACAGTACCCCTCTTTGTCCTGCCGTGGTTATTTACTTGAGATGTTTACAAGAGACAAAGACTGGCTATTTACCCTGTTTCTGTCATTGCTTCCATTTCATAGAGCAAACAGGATGCTGACTGTAAATTCCTCAACTGAAGCCCCCCTATCTCTTGTCTCAGGAAGTGCAAACAGAATGGTGGCTGATTGTAAATGTCCAGCCTGGAGCTTGTCTATCTCTTACCTGATAACCAGAAGTAGTGAAGATTCACCCATGTATCTTCTAAGGGTCTTATAGTTTTCGTTCCTATGTTTAGGACTATGATTTGTTTTAAGGTATTTCTGTGTGTGATGTAAAGAGTCCAAACTTCATTCATTCGTGTGTGGATGTCTAGTTGTTCCAGCACCATTTATTAAAGACTGTTTTTTCCTTCACTGAGTTATCTTGGAGCCCTTGTGAACAATCAATTGAACTTAAGTCCCTGTTCGGGCGCCACCTGCCGGGGACCAGCCCCGGCTGATCCAGGGTATTCGAAGGAGAGACGGCGTAGGCGAAGATCAGGAAACAATTGCTTAATTAAATGTTAAGGATATAAACAGTAATAGAATGAGGATAGCTCAGTAGGAAAATTCAGTGGAGAAAAGAGGCTGAGTAGCTTGGTTTACGCGGGAGACCAATAAAACTTCAAGACAAGAAGTTTGCACCACTTACGTAGGCCGCAGGCACCCTCTCGAATAGCGGAAGGTGCCTCACCCTAGACACCTTCTCGAGTGGGTCTTAGAAGCCCAGGCATAATTAGTAAGCGTGGTGGGTTCCTCGCTCCAGATGGAGACTCAGCTGGAAGTTAAAGGAAAGAACGACATGGTGAGACCAAGTTTCGGTGAACAAGGCCCGTACTTTATTTTCCAAAGTAGTTTTTATACCTTAAGTTATGCATAGAGGATAATGGGGGAAGGGGTAGAGTCAGGCAGCAAGCCAGGCTTTCTTCCTGCAAACTTATCATATGCAAAAGCTTAGGTGATTTGCATCATCTTCTGGCCCGGAGGCCTGTTAACATTTTAAGACCTTTTCTTCAGAAAACTTATTTTTCTCTAAAGGTGATTGGTCAGGAGCCACCCTCCAAAAGCATTAGATAAAGTTGCATTCCTACAGAGCAAAGGTGTGGTGGGCTATAACAAGAAAAAGAATTAACTCAAGGGTCCCAGGTTACAAACATTAAAGCTACTACTTACACCAATTATATTAATCAATACACTGCCAGGGACACAGCAGGTAAGGGATATGGAAACTTAGCAGCAAACATTGGCCCAACAAGTGAAAATCCCTTCACCAATACAATTTCTAATCAATCTTTTAACTATTCAAAAGAATCTGTGTTTACACAGTTTAGAACATCTCCTGCCTCTCACAGTTGGGAGGCTCTGAGCAATCACATGTTGCCGGAAAAAACCTATTCAGGCAGGCTAGAGGACTTCCAAAGAAGTTTGTAGGTTGAAACACTGTCACACCCAAGAATTATTAACTGGAGCTGTAAGCTAACTCTTTTTTCAGAGAGAGGTAGTGGGGGACAGCCCCCCGTAAAGTCAGAGGTGTAGCTGAAAGCACAAAGCAGAAAGTAGGCAGACTCTGGTTTTGGGGGTAGATTGCTCGAGAATTTCCAGGGAGACTCCTGAGGCTTGATCCCGCCTTTGTGTATGCCAAGCCTCCTTCCTCATGACCTTTGCCAGGGACGGAGCTCGCTCCCCGCACAAGGGTTTATGTCTGGATTCTCAATTCAGTTCCATAGATACATATATCCATGCCAGTACCACATTGTTTCAATTACCAAAACTTTTAAATAAATTTTGAAGTCAGGAAATATATTTCCTACAGCTTTGTTCTTTTTCAAGATTGTTTTGGCTGTTCTGGGTCCTTTGCATTTCCAAATGAATTTTAAGATCAGCTAGCTAATTTCTGAAAGAAGAGATTTTGACAGGAATTGGATCAACTCTGCGGTCAGTCTGCAGACTCTCGCCTTTGTAACAATACCAAGTCTTCCAATCCATGAATCGATGTTTTCCCATTTATTTGAATCTTTTAAAATTTCTTCCAGTGATATTTTCAGTTTTCAGTGTATGTCTTAACACTTCTTTTGTCAAATTCATTCCTAAGTCATATTTTATTCTTTTTTATGTTATTATAAAAAGAAGTTTTCTTAATTTCATTTTCACATTGTTCATAGTAAGTTTATAGAAATACAATCGATGTTTTGAATACTGCACTTGTATCCTGTAACTGGGAGCTTCCCTAATGGCTCAGTGGTAAAGAATCTGCCTGCCAATGCAGGAGATGTGGATCCATCCCAAGGTCAGGAAGATCCCCAGAGAGGGAAATGGCAGCCCACTCACGTATTCTTGCCTGGGAAATCCCATGGACAGAGGATCCTGGTGGGCTTCAGTCCAGGGGGTCACAAAAGAGTCAGACATGGCTTAGCGACTGAACAACAATAACATCCTGTAAGTGTAGTGAGCTCGTGTATTCGTTTTAACAGTTTTCCAGTGGATTACTTAGGATTTCCTAAACATGGGATTTGTAGTGAGCTCATGTATTAGTTTTAACAGTTCCAGTGGATTACTTAGGATTTCCTAAACATGGGATTATGTCATCTGCAAATAGAGATCGTTTTACTTCTTTCTTTCCAATCGAATGCCTTTTATTTCTTGCTTAATTACCTCCAGTACAATCTTGAAAAGCAGAAGTGAAAGTCAATAACATGGCCTTGGTTGATCTTAGGGGAAAGTCTCCAGTCTTCTGACTAGCTCTTTTAACTTAAAAACTCAATTTTGTCCTCAATTATGGCTTCTCCTCCTTCCATCCCATTTGGAACTCCTATTTTTTCAGAATTTAGATCTCTTGAATCCATCATTTTTGTGTTTTATCTTGTCGATGATCATTTCTATTTCTTACTATTTTTTGCTCTGCTTCTCCAAGTAATTTTTTCATCTGGTCTTTTAGGTCCTTGGGTTTCAGGCCCAATCCCTCCTGCCACTCCTGCCTGCCACCTGTTTTTTGTAAAGTGTTGATAGGGACAGAGTAAAGGGATAAAGTAGGTGCATAAACAGTTAATCCCACTAGGAGGTTGTAAATAGAAAAAAAAAAAAGGAAGATCCTGTAAGTTAATGATCACTCAAGAAAGCAGGTTTGCTTAACCACAAAACCAAGCTGGTTTGCTTAGCAACAAAACCATGTAACAGAAGCATGAGATGTGCCCCCAAACAATAAAACAATGGTGGAATGAGCTCCGTCCTGCCCAGGGAGCTCAGGAAGTTAATGACGACTAGGACATGCTCTGCGCACACATAAAAGTCAACGGTCTGTGAACCTAGCTTGACACGTAGGGACAGGAAAACTCCCTTGCCCACCCTGGGGGAGGAGCTGATGACAGAAGCATGACCCCTACTCAAGAGAGACAAAGACATTCCCCCCCTCCCCACTTTTCCTTTGATTATAAAACTGTAGCCCAGTGTCGACTAAAAAAAAAAAGTCACAACCTAAAAGCTGACAGTTTTATTTGGTGGGAATTTTTAGGACTTCAAGACCGGAAGACAGCATCTCAAGTAACCCCAAGAGAATTGCTCTGAGGAGGCAAGGGGAGGAGCCAGGTTATATAGAAGTTTTGCAACAAAGGGAAGGTAGTCTGAACCTCAAAAGTAATTTTGTGAATTAAAGCAAACCAAATGGATAGCAGGGCTTCCCAGGTAGCGCTAGTGGTAAAGAACCTGTCTGCCAATGCAGGAGACCTAAGAGATGCTGGTTCAATCCCTGGTTTGGGAAGATAGCCTGGAGAAGGAATTGGCAACCCACTCCCATATTCTTGCCTGGAGAATCCCACGGACAGAGGAGCCTGGTGGGCTACAGTCCTTGGGGCCACAAAGAGTTGGACCTGAGTAAGCAACTTAGCATGCAAGATGGATGGCATCACTCACTCAATGGACGTCAGTTTGAGCAAACTCTGCGACATAGTATAGGACAGGGAAACCTGGTGTGCTGCAACCCATGGGGTTGCAAAGAGCCAGACAGGACTTAGCAATTGAACCTGGTGTGCTGCAACCCATGGGGTCGCAAAGAGCCAGACAGGATTTAGCAATTGAACCTGGTGTGCTGCAATCCATGGGGTCGCAGAGTCAGACATGACTTAGCAAATGAACCACAAAAATCCTAAATTAAGAAATTTAGCATTTTTCTATGTATGGGAAGTTGCAAGAGTTTGGGTGGGCTCACTGAAATCATCCCTTTCATATGCATCTTGGCCATCTGCAGCCAGTATCCTGTGTTTTTTCACATCCTGAGTTCCTCAGTGCTCACCTTAGGGAGTGGCTGTAGCCCAGAGGCTGCAAGATTGCAGGTATTGTTTTCCTTCCTGGGTGCCCTCAGGCCCCAGAAATTCACCTTTGGAGGGTCAAAATAGCTGATGACTCTGACATCCTTGGAAGAAATGGTGGCTCAGAATCTGCCTGCAATGCAGGAGACCCAGGTTCAATCCCTGGGTTGGGAGGATCCCCTGGAGAAGGAAATGGCTACCCACTCCAGTATTCTTGCCTGGAGAATCCCTTGGACAGAGGAGCCGGGCGGGCTCCAGTCCATGGGGTCACAAAGAGTAGGGCACAATTGAGTGAATAACATTTTCACTGACATCCTTGTTTACTGATATGGCAGGAATACTCCATTTCTCACTAGTAAGTTCTCAGGGTGCAACCCCCCCCCTTCACTGACACTTGTAAGCCTCACAAGCATCCTATTCTAATAAATCACTTCTTGTCTATTCCTTTGCTTTCCCTGAATTCTTTTCTGCACTGAGACATCAAGGACTATGGTACCAAGCTCTTTGGAGCCCCCCAGAAACGACACCAGTCAGTTTCAGGTTTACTGGAACACAGTCACTTCCACTGGGCCAGGGATTCTTGATGGCTGCCTTCAGGCTGTGATGGCCGAGAGAAATAGCTATGACGAAAACCAAATGGTCTGCAAAAAAGCCAAAAATATTTACTATCTGGCCCTTGCAGAAAAGTGTGCCAGCCAAGTTCTAGATCAGTGTCTTTTCTGTTTGTTGTTGTTGCTCAGTAGCTCAGTCATGTCTGACTCTTAGCCCCGTGGACTGTAACCCGCCAGGCTCCTCTGTCCATGGGATTCTCCAAGCAAGAATGCTGGAGTGGCTTGCCATTTCGTTTTCCAGAGGACCTTCCTGACCCAGGGATTAAACTCAAGTCTCTAGAGTCTCCTGGATTGACAGGCAGATTCTTTACCACTGTGCTACCTGGGAAACCCCTCTGGTTTTTGCTACCTCCAATTAATTTTTTTAAATTTTGAAATAGTTTTTTTAATTCCCAGGAAAGATTTTTTTTGTTCTCAGATTGTTCCTGTGCAAAATCTTCCTGACTTTCCCAATAACTTCTCTATCCTCCCTTCTTTAGACACATCACCTCTGACTGCTCAGCATGGTAGAGTGTTGTGTAGGGGAATGGCAGTCTTTAAACTTCCTGAGCCCCCTAGAGTGTCTACTCATGGATTCTGAGGCCCAGAACTGCCAGCCTTGTAGAAATGTGCTCCCCGCAGAGGGTTGGCTGTCAGGATGTCCAAGGCAGATGTGAAACAGCCAACTGGGAGCAGTAACCAGGAAGTCCCTTTTCCAGGCTATGTGAACAGCTGCCCCACACTGGGACCTGATGGCTAGGCTGGGATGGCTGTGGAGGTTGGGCTCCCAAAGGTCTAGAGGCTCCTGGGAAAAGGCATAGGCTCCCCAGGGATGAGCACTCTCTCCAGGACTGCAGGCTAGGCTGGTCTGCACCTGGCTTAGTCTTCTTAATTTAATGAAGTGGGGTGACTTGCCTAGTGGTCCAATGGTTAAGATTTTACCTTCCAGCAGCAGAGGTGTGGGTTTGATCCCTGGCTGGGGAGCCAAGATTTCCACAAGACTTGCTGCCAAAAAACAGAAGCAATATTGTAACAAATTCAATAAAGATTTTAAAAGAAAAAAGAAAGGAGTGGGAGAATTAAAGTCCTGTTAAATGGGAATACTCAGGGAGCCCGGGATAGCAGGACTTGGCTCCAGGCTCCTTCAGAAAGGCATGCCTGCTCCAGCTTTGGTCCTGGATGCTCCTCTCCCAGTGCAAACAGGCATTAAGAAGTTGCCCTCTGCTGGATGAGTACCCAAGATCCCCTCAGCCCCACAACATGCACACATCTGCTCAAGCTTCTGCTAGATTGCACGATAAGTTGCTTCAGTCATGTCTGTCTCTTTGTGATACTGTGGACTGTAGCCTGCCAGGCTCCTCTGTCTATGGGATTTTCCAGGCAAGAATGCTGGAGTAGGTTGCCATTTCCTTCTTCAGGGGATCCTCCTGACCCAGGGATGGAACCTGCATCTCTTACATCTCCTGCATTGGCAGGCAGGTTTTTTACCACTGGTCCAGGAGTTTTAAAAGACTTTATTTATTTATTTATTTATTTTTACTATGGACTGTCTTTAAAGTCTCTATTGAACCTGTTACAATATTGCTTCTGTTTTCTGTTTTGACTTTCTGGCCATGAGCCATGTGGGATCTTAGGTCCCTGACCAGGGATCGAACCCGCACCCTCTGCTGGAAGGCAAATTCTTAACCACTGGACCACTCAGAAGTCCCTGGCCCAGGTTTTTGAGTTACCCAAGCAGGAAGCTGGAATCGTCCCTAGGATGACCACCAAAGGCCCTTCTTCCCAAGAGTCACCCTGTCCTGAGCCTTCAAAATGAGTGAAATATCATCTCCAGGAGAGGTGCTTTCTGAGCTGAGAAGCCTGAGAGATGGAGTCAAAGAGAAGCTCTAGCTGTGAGCCCCAGGCCAACCTCAGTGTGTGGAAGGCAAGATGGGCCAGGAGCGATTTATGTTTCCCACAGATGGGACCTGAATAGAGGAGCTTTGGTTTCCAAAATGAGATACCTTCAGACTTATCCCCCCACCCCGCCACCCCCCACCGACAATCACTGTTTGGATGAGGATCAACACGTTTGTTCTGTGCTGTAACAAGCATGGGACACAAAGAGGAACAAGCATGCAGGATGTGCCTGCTGCCCTCATGAAGTTCACAGTCCAGTGGGAGAGCCAGCAAAAAGACCACCCCACTATGGGATGACAAGGCTGTGATGGGCCAGGGCCCACAGCCCTAACGCCATCTGGAGAATGGTGTCCACAGCCCTGTGGGAGGGGTGCCAAGGGTCCTGGGAGGGGAGACACATGTCTGGAGTTGAAGATAATTTGCCAGGTAGACTGAGTCCATGGGCTGGGCCTGAGAGGAGGCAGACACAACGTAGATGCTCAATATAATAGACATTGAATGAATGACTGGATGCAAGCAACTTGTGTTATATTTAAGGAAAACAACTGTTGGTTATAACTGAATCGGTCAAGGAGACTAATGGCATGAATGAGGATTTTCAAAAAACAGCTGCCATGTCACGGCTGATCCCAAATCCCCTGAGACCACTTCGCCTTCACTTCAGTGTCTGAGACGAATTAGTAATTTACTTAGGCTCATTAAAGTAACCTAGACATGGTCTCATTGGTGAATCATCAAAAGCAACTGTGTTTCTTTTGATTATTTGTGATGAGTAAGGTTTGTTTTGGCAATCCCAAGTAATGGAGAAGATGATCCACAGGGCTGGTTCCTTATGAGTGACTCCAGGCTGGAAAAACTCCTAGACACAGGGCAGGAGCACGGGGTAGCACGGGCGGGAGCACGGGGTAACATGGGCAGTGCTGGGCCTTGGAGACTGCAGTTATGTTTTTGTCCTCACCCACTTACCCATGCGCCTCTCAGGGCGTCAGCTCTACCCTCTGGACAAGGAGGTTGGGTAAATATACATTTTTTGGATTTTTAGCTCTGTTATGTATTGGTGACTCTGACTGACCTGGACTCATCAGACCGCAGGAACCCCACCTTCCCTGCCTCCCCCATGAATGAGAAACCCACTCTAGGAGTGCCTGGGAACTGACCCTCGGGTAGTCAGCCTGGCCACGTGTCCCGCCAGAACCCTACTATGAAGTCACTGACTTTGCTGAGCAGTCTTTTCCAATTTAAAAACTGGTGACCTCCAGATACACTTCATTCAGAGGCCACAGGTCCAAAAAAATACGTTCTTTTAATCAGAAGAATGGAAAACATGAGTTCCTGCACTTTTACGGTCAGTAAATGGGAAAGATGCTAATAGACAATGGTTTCAGGTGTCTGGACAAAGGCAAAGGAGGAGGAGCTGTGAGAGTGAGGGGCTGGAGGAGGGCAGGAAAGATCTTTCTGGGAGCTAACTTTGTGCTGCTTCTCAGGAGTGTCTACAAGATAGTGTTACCATAAGAAAGAGGCCCAGAGAGTTCTGAGCTCTCAGGTAAAATGGGGCGCTCTGGCTTCCCAAGCATCCTTCAGCTGGTTAGACAAAGACCAATGCCCACGGGACGTCCCTGGTGGTCTGGTGGCTAACGCTCCAAGTGCCCAATGCAGTAGGCATGGGTTCGGTCCCTGATCAGAGAACTAGATCCCACATGCCACAGTGACGATCAAAAATCCCCTGTGCGACAACCAAGACCTGGCACAGCCAAAAACAAAAAACACCAATGCCCATTCAGGGGGTTTTTGGGCCCGGCTTAGGGCTCAAGGGGTCCCTACTTGTCTACTGAGCCCTTCCTGCAGTTCAAGAAGCCCTGTAACAAACATCATAGAAAAGAAAGAAACTTCCCCAGGAGCCTGACACAGATGACTGCATAAACTAGTGAATTCACAGATTAGTAAGTGATGTTGGGCCACCTTCTCAGTGTTCTGTGCCCCCAACACTTTACTGAGAGGAAGATTTGCAGGTCTTCTCTAGCATCCATATTCTCTGATGCACCTTAAAGGAACTTGAATGTCTTTATTGCTCCAGGAGATTGGTAGTTAATAGGAAAGGTTGGCAAAGGCATGTATCCCTCACCTTTGGTACTAATGTTCTATAGGAAATCTGCCATCAATCAGTCAGTTCAGTTGCTCAGTCATGTTCGACTCTTTGTGACCCCTTGGATTGCAGCACTATATATCTGCCATCAATATCTCCCAGCAAATCTTCCTCCAGCTGCAGGCTCCAAGGCATCAGGGAAAGTGCTCGATCTAGAGGTCAGAGTGGGCCACACGCTTCAGTAAACCAGGCTGAGAACAAACAGGTCAATGTCCTGGGAGGCTCTTCTTACAAAACTTGGCTATGCAGAAACAGGGATGACCCTGCCTCTGCAGAGCACACTGGGACATCTCCAGGGGACCTGGGGCTTGTCCATTTAGGAATTTTTAGGGTCTAATAAGACTCTTCTATAGCCAGTCTTGGCCCCAGGAAGAGAGAGACAAATAAGGTTAGGAAGAGCTGAAAATCTCTGGGGCTCAGACAGAACTGTGGAGGACCAAGGTGCGCTTTGAGTCCGAAGACATCGGCTCAAACAAATCGGGGAAGGAAAGTGGAGATGTGACGGCCAAGGGTTAAGGAAGTCTGAGGACAGGTGGAGGCTGAGGGAGGGGAATCAGTCTGCATTGTGTGAGAAGGATGATCACCGAAGCAGATGAGGATGGACGGGCATTGGGATTCTGAATCAGAAAAACCTTGGCTTGAGAACTGGTGCCACTACTTCCTGTATCTTGGGCAAAACAACTCGGTTCACAAAGCCACTTCTCACTGCTGGCCAGGAGTAAATAGCGACCCCTTTGCTGCCCTCCTAACGCATGCCAGACACCGCTAAACGTTTCACGTGCCCTTGCTCGGATGCAATTTTTTAGAAGACAAATTTCATTGTTGCTGTGATAGAGGAGAATGGGAGCATTACTGGTGATAGTGCGAAAGCGCAACGCACGGCGTCTAATTAGATGCGGAAAGTCAGGGTTTAGTACTTCCAGCAACGAGAATGGCTAACCTTCAGGAAGGGCTGGGGATTTAGCAATCAGAGAAAAGCTGGACAACCTAGCGCAGCCGCTGTGATTGTTCTCAAGTGTTTGGTTTGGGGGCGCCAGGTGGGGCTTTATGGATTGAGAGATCCTTCAGCTGTTGTTGATACTGCCTCCAAGCTAAGACTCCTCGTCCCAGCCTTGACTCTGTATTTACGAAGACAAGAGGTCAGTCGACGCCCCGAGAATCCAGGTGCCTCACTGGCTCCGAGAAGGCGGAGCCCACCGCAGGGCGGGGGGAAGATGGAATTCTCCCTCCAAGGCCAAGGACGCCGAAGCTCTACTCTGCCTCTGTGGTTGGGGGAGGCGCCGGGCCCTCCTCCTCGGCCCCGCCTCTCAAGGCTCGCGCGTACTTCTAAGCCCCGCCCCCGCCACATCCATCCGTCCCGGCCAGGCCCCTGCCGAGCTCCTTCTCGCCGCTCAAAGGCACCCTTCCTTCGAAGCCCCGCCCCTCGCAGGCAGGCCCCGCCCCTCGCGGCCAGGCCTTCCCCCAGCCCCGCCCCCTAAGCCCGCCCCGGCCCTCCTCCTCGGCCCCGCCCCTCAAGGATCGCGCGTTCTTCTAAGCCCCGCCCCCGCCACATCCGCCCGTCCCGGTCTGGTCCCTACTGAGCTCCTTCTCGGCGCTCGAAGGCACCGTTCCTTCGAAGCCCCGCCCCTCCCGGCCGGCCTCGCCCCAAGTCCCGTCCCCTAGGCCCCGCCCCGCCCCTCGCAGCCCCGGGCTCCGCTCTGCCGGAGGCGCGGGCTCTGGGGCCCCGCGCCTTTTGTGTGGAGCTTGGGCCGCCGCGCGCGCTTTCCCCTCCGTCTCGACTCCTGGGCTAAGTTCGCGCGCGCGCGCGCGCGGGCCCGCCTCTCCGTCAACGGCGTCGCAGACGCCCGCGCCCGCCCGGGGACTGAGCCCCGAGTCTCGGGCGGGCGCGCGCGCTCCTCCCCGGCCGGCGGGACCCGGACGACGCTCGCCCCTTCCCCTCTTCTCCCTTCCCCCCAACCCCCGGCGGCGCGCGCACACGGCGGCCCGGGCACGCGCCCGCCAAGATGGCAGGGGCCGGGGCCCGGCTGTCAGGCGCCGCCGCCTCAGCCCGTCCCCGCAGCTAGCGGCCCGGACGCCCGCCCGGAGAAGATGTGCCCCCGCTGCCCCCCGCAGCCCAGCGAGACGCGGAGCCGCCGCGCCCAGGGCCGGCTGCCCCGCTAACGCCCCGCGCCCCGCGCCGCGCCCCCCGGCCCGCGCGCCCGCCCGCCCCGGCAGCGACAATGAGGTGAGTCTGGCGGGCGCTTGGGGAGGCCGGGAGGGCGGCGTGCGGAACGCAGGGAGGGCCTCAGGAGCACCGGGGGTGGGGGGGCTTCGGGGACGCTGGGAGGGTCTGGGGCAGTCGGCGCGGGCGGCGCCCGCCTGTGCAGCTCGCGGGAGGCACTCGCGGGGGGCTGGGGGCCGGGTAGGGAGGCGACCCCGCGGACGTGTGTGGCCGCGCCCGGCCCCAAGCAGCCCCCCAACTCTGGCCGCCCTCCCCCGGACTTCGTGCCCTCGGTCTCGGCCGCCCTGTGCCGCCGCCCCGAGCTCGCACGTTAAGGGGTCGTGTCCTTCCACCTGGAGCTGCTCGCCTGCCTCTGCTCCCTTTTTCTAGTCCCCATTTCCTTTCTTCTTGCACGCCACTAAAGTGCAAGACCCGCAACGTACCATTCCGTGGTTCATTACCCAGCCAGGGGGGGTTGATGGTTATCAGTTCGAGAAAAAACATTGCCAGCCCCAGGAACTCGAAATTCTCTCTCTCCAGAGGTCACCCAATCCTGACTTTTGCGGATAATCAACTTCCTTGCCTTTTGTCTGGGTAATTGTACCTTCCAAACATACATCCCGTAAACACTATAGTGTCTTTCATTTTTGCCAGTTTTGTGATCTTTATATAAATGAAATACTTATGCAATATATATTCTTTGTGTGTCCGGCTTCTTTCACTCAAGATGTTTCTGAAATTCATCCATTACCTCCTAACTTGCTCATTTTTATTAATCTGTCGTATTCCATTATATGAAGATACTACATCTTAACCATTCCGCTATTTGAGGACGTTTGTTTCTAAAACGTTAGCCGCTCAGTCGTGTCCGACTCTTTGCGATTCTATGGACTATAGCCCGCCAGACTCCTCTGTCTTTGGGATTTTCCAGGCAAGTGTACTGGAATGGGTTGCCATTCCCTTCTCCAGGGGATCTTCCCAACCCAAGGATCGAACCTGGGTCTCCTGCATCATAGGCAGATTCTTGACCGTCTGAGCAGTAGAACTTATAGGTCAAAAGATACCTGTATCTTCCAACTTTAAGAGGTAACACCAGATTTCTGAAGTGCCTGTACCAGTTTACACTCCTTCCAGCAAGTGTATGAGACTTCTTGTGCTCTGCTTCCTTGCCAGCACTTGGTATTGCCAGTCTTGAATTTTAGCCATCCTGGTGATTGTGCGGGCAGCCTGGTGAGGTATCCCATTGTGGTTTTGGATTATGGTTTCTTGCAGACTGATGAAGCTGAACATCTTTTTATGTTTATTTGATATCTTCTTTTATGAAGTACCTGTTCAGAAGTCTTTGGGGTTTACACATCTTTTTCTTCCTAATTTGTGGGAGTTCTCTGTCAAAGTCAAGAAGATAGCTTACTATAACATTTTATTGCCCTGCCTTTCAAAGTAAGATCCACAGTCCACTTGGAAGTGACTTTTGTGTAGCTTGTGAAAAGGGGGTCAAATTTTCCATTTTTACCAGAACCATTTATTCAGCACTGTTTATTAAAAAACATCATCTTTTCCCCATCGCGTTGCTGTGCCACCTTCGTCATCTTCCAGTCTTCCATTTGGAATCATTTCTTTTCATCTGAGGAATTCCCTTTAGAATTTCTTTAGTGCAAGTCTGCTGGTGACAAATTCTTAGCGTTCACAGATTTCCTTATTTATTCTTCATTGAAAAAGATTTCTTGAGATATCATTCCCATATCCTAAAATATACCCATTTAAAGTATACAGTTGGGTGATTTTTAGTATTTTCATACACACACACACATGCAGTATTTTCACAGACTTAGGAAACCATTGCCACAGTCTAATTTTAGAACAGTTTCCTCCATTTTAGAAGGGTTTTTCAGTAGTAGCAAAATTCTTGGTTTACCATTATTTTCTTTTAGCACTTTAAAGATAGCTCATGGTTTCTAACATCGATTGTTTTCTGTTGAGACATCAT
Organism: Bos indicus x Bos taurus; assembly: GCF_003369695.1. NCBI lineage: Eukaryota > Metazoa > Chordata > Mammalia > Artiodactyla > Bovidae > Bos > Bos indicus x Bos taurus. The sequence continues at coordinate 64,793,021 of NC_040096.1, forward strand.
TTGTCTGTCGTTCTTCGAAAGTAATGTTTTTCTCCATTTAAATTTTTTAAAAACTTACTTATTTTAAAAAAGATTTATTTATTTGGCTTTACTGGGTCTTAGGCACGCGGGATCTTCGATCTTCATCGCAGCATGCAGAACTCTTAGTTGGGGCATGTGGGATCCAGTTCTGTGACCAGGGACCAAACGTGGGCACCCTGCATTGGGAGCTGGAGTCTTAGCCACTGGACCACCCGGGAAGTTCATCTGGCTGCTTTTGAAATGTTCTCTGTCTTTGGTTTTCAGCAGTATTTTCTGTGCTGTATGGATTTTTTTTTTAAAAAAGATGAACATAACTTAGGGCTTTTTGAATCTTTGGGTTCATGTCTTTCATTAATTTTGGAAGTCTTGTGCCATCAGGACTGCATATATTGCTTCTCTCCCATTCCCTCTCCCCTTTCCTTCTAGCACTACAGTTATGCTCGTTAGGCTATTTCACTCTATCTTCTGTGTCTCTTAACCTTCCTTCTGTGGTTTCTGTCTCTTTTTCCTTCATTCTGGATCTCCCCTCTGTTCTCTTTCCTATCACTTGAGTTTTTAATTTCAGTTATTCTGTGGTTTTTGGTTCTTTAATTTCGATTTGGCTTTCTTTTTATAGTTTCTTTGTATAGTTTCCAGCTATCTGCCAACATTATCAGTATTGTCTTTCAGCTCCTTGAACACGGTATATTTAATGCCTGAAGTGTGTCCCATTGTGGCAGTATTTGTAAGTCATTTCCAATATCTGTTTTCCTTGTTTTTCATTCATATTGTCTCATCTCCTTATGTGTCTAATTGTTTTTGCTTTTTAATTTGTTTTAATTCTGCTGGACATTAGATTTGCAAAATTGTTTGTAGAAAGTCATTTGCCCAAGATGATGTTTTTCTCTTCCAGAGATAATTCACACTTGCTTTTGCCAGACAAATGGGGCACGTATAACCTGGAGTCTCTTGGGTGCAGTCTCAAGGATCAGGATGTTTCTACCTGTTCTGTTGGCCTTTAGTGCCAGTGTTCATCTCTTCTCTAGCCCCGTTATCCGCCAGCCCAACGCCATGCTTTTAGGATTCCCCCTAGAGCTGGCAAACACCCCCAGGGAAAAGTAGCCCCAAGTACTGATCTCATCTCCCTGAGCATCTGATGTCCCTTCTTCCTTCAAGCCTCCAGGCAGACTTTTACTCTATTTTCCCCCTGCTTTTCTAGTTCTTTCCAGCTGGAGGATTGTTCTGATTTACTCAGTTCATGTTTACTGGAAGTAATAGTCCCTGATGTGGTGGTGCTGGTAGTAAAGGACCCGCCTGCCAATGCAGGAGACCTAAGACTCAAAATCAGTCCCTGGAGCGGGAGGATCCCTGGAGGAGGAAATGGCAACCCACTTCAGTACTCTTGCCTGGAAAATCGAATGGACAGAGGAGCCTGCTGCTGCTGCTGCTGCTGCTGCTGCAGCAAAGTCGCTTAAGTTGTGTCCAACTCTGTGTGACCGCATAGACGGCAGCCCACTAGGCTCCCCCGTCCCTGGGATTCAACAGGCAAGAACACTGGAGTGGGTTGCCATTTCCTTCTCCAATGCATGAAAGTGAAGAGTGAAAGTGAAGTCGCTCAGTCGTGTCCGACTCACAGCAACCCCATGGACTGCAGCCTACCAGGCTCCTCCGTCCATGGGATTTTCCAGGCAAGAGTACTGGAGTGGGGTGCCATTGCCTTCTCTGCAGAGGAACCTAGTGGGCTGCAGTCCACGGAGTCGCAGAGTCAGACGTGACTGAAGAAACTTAGCATATATGCAAAAAGTCCCTGATATTAGGGACAGCTTGAGTCAGCATTCAGTTTTGGAGGAGACTTAAGCTATCGGGTTACAGAAGCTGTGGAGAATAACACCACATATTTTCTTGTGTTATAACTATATTAGAGCATTTCAGTTTGTGAAATGCGCTTAGGATCAAGGTAGCTTTAAGAATAAATCTTTATTTCCTTTTAGCAAGTAATTAATTGGAAAAAATGGCAGATCATTACTGTAAAGCAAAGGAAGCAGTTGCTGTTTCTCCCTTTTAACATTCATTTCTTTTTTCTGTTTTGATTTCCTTCATTGTTTGTTTGATAAATCCACTTGACTAGAACATTTTTTTAATATAAATTTATTTATTTTAATTGGAGGCTAATTACTCTACAATATTGTATTGGTTTTGCCATACATCAACATGAATCCGCCATGGGTGTACACGTGTTCCGCATCCTGAACCCCCTCCCACCTCCCTCCCAGTACCATCCCTCTGGGTCATCCCAGTGCACCAGCCCCAAGCATCCTGTATCCTGCATCGAACCTGGACTGGCGATTCATTTCTTATATAATATTATACATGTTTCAATGCCATTCTCCCAAATCATCCCACCCTCTCCCTCTCCCACAGAGTCCAAAAGACTGTTCTATACATCTGTGTCTTGCTGTCTCGCATACAGGGTTATTGTTACCATCTTTCTAAAGTCCATATATATGCGTTAGTATACTGTATTGGTGTTTTTCTTTCTGGCTTACTTCACTCTGTAAAATAGGCTCCAGTCTCATCCACCTCATTAGAACTGATTCAAATGTATTCTTTTTAATGGCTGAGTAATACTCCATTGTGTATATGTACCACAGCTTTGATCTATAATAGAGTTCTCAGATCCCATTTTGGGGGATCAGATGACAAGTCATGGAAATAGGAATGAAAGTTTTTGAATACTTTTTCCAAAACGAGTCATCCAGTTCCCCTTTCTCTTTATGGATTTTTTCTTTTAGAATGCTGCTAACAGTTTGACATGGTTCTCTGTTGCAGACTGTTTGTAGTTAAACATCCATATGTGTGTGTTTTCATGCACCTCAAACACTGGGCTTTTGCAGATGGTCCTAAATGAGTCGAGGGGGTCTTTGCGTTACCTTTGTTGTCACCTCGTTTAATTTAGATATTTATAAGTGGTATGGCTCATCTGTGAAAATCCTGTTGTTCAGTGCTGACATTTTTTAAATGAAAATGTCATATTTTTCTTGCTAGATAATCTCATGGGAGTGCATAGATTGAAAAGGGTCAGAAATGAAACCTCTGAACTGACCCTGTCCAGGAGTGTCTTAGAAAGGCATAGGGCTGGAGATGCATTCTAACAAATAAACTGAACACCTGAGGGACATGTCCACATACTGTGGTAAAAAGTTCTGTTCAGTCAGACGACTTGGATAATTAGGCTGTGTCTGAGTCTTTCTTGGCTTCCCAGGTGACACTGGTGTTAGAAACCCACCTGTCAGTGCAGAAGATGTAAGAGACGAGGGTTTGATCCTTGGGTTGGGAAAATCCCTGGAGGAGGGCATGGCAACCCACTCTAGTATTCTTACCTGGAGAATTCCATGGACAGAGGAGCCTGTCAGGCTACGGTCTGTAGGGTCGCAAAGAGTCAGACACGACTGAAGTGACTTAGTACATTGAGTTTTTTTTAATTTTCTAGACTGTTGCCTGAATTCTTATTTCTTTTTTTCTAGCAGACCTTATGTATTCTCATATCCTTATTCAGAAATCATCTTTGGAGGCCCTCTCATTGGTACGGGGTTAGATGGGAAGAAGGAACCAAACCCCCTCCCCCAAACAGTCCCCATCCCTAAAAGATTTATAGACGCTTAGACCCCTTTCTGAATCCTTTTTCTACTTAAAAACAAGACACCCACATATACAGTATTCAAAATATTTCTGTTTATATACTTTAATTATTTATCTCTTGGGAAGATTCTCTTCTGTGAACATTTTCCCTACCTGCCTTTTATCTTTTAAAGATCTGATATATAGAAGTTTAAGATTTATGTTACTAAGTTTTTATTTGGAATTTTTCTTACATTTAAGATAGCATTTGTCTAGAAGTTTGGTAAGTTTTGTTTTCTGTTTTATATATAAAATTTGAAGAAATTGCATCCTTCAAATTGTCTGGAATATGAGGTAAAGATTCAAACTACATTTGTTCTTCAGAATTGCTGATCAGATATTTGATTATGTCAGTAGGTATGTGGCAGAGATACCAGGAATGTTGAGCAGCAGTACAAACATGTGGATCCCAAAATCCGCTCCAGGGTGCGTGGTAACTTCTGAAGGAGCTTTACCCTCGGTGCTCAGAAAGTTTGCCTGCGTGCGTGTGTGTGTGTTTGTGTGTGTGTGTGTGTGTGTGTAAGGCATGGGTCAGCCTCCCATCACTAGGTGTGTATGTGTGTGTAAGGCATGGTCAGCCTCCCATTACCAGGGCCAGCCGTGTATGTGTGTATGTAAGGCACTGTCAGCCTCCCATCACCAGGGCCGGCTGTGTGTGTGTGTGTGTGTGTGTGCACGCCTGCATGTCCACCAGTGCCAGCCGTGTGAGTGTGTGTATGTGTCTGCCAGGGCCAGCCATGTGTGTGTATGTAGGTTGCCTGCCCCCGCCAGGGCCAGCTGTGTGTGTGTGTGTGTGTGAACATCTGAAGGACCATTACCTTCAGTGCTCAGAAAGGTTACCTGCCCCCGCCAGGGCCAGCCGTGTGTGTGTGTGTGTGTGTGTGTGTGAGAGAGAGAGAGAGAGAGAGAGGCATGGGTCAACCTCCCATCACCAGGTGTGTGTGTGTGTATGTGTGTGTAAGGCATGGTCAGCCTCTCATCACCAAGGCCAGCCGTGTGTGTGTGTGTGTGTGTGTGTGTGTGTTTGAGGCATGGTCAGCCTCTCATCAGCAGGGCCAGCCGTGTGTGTGTGTGTGTGTGTGTGTGTGTGTGTGTGTAAGGCACGGTCAGCCTCTCATCACCAGGGCCAGGTGTGTGTGTGTGTCTCCCTGCCAGGGCCAGCCATGTGTGTGTGTGTGTGTGTGTGTGTAAGGCATGGTCAGCCTCTGATCACCAGGGCCAGGTGTGTGTGTGTGTGTGTGTGTGTGTGTGTGTGTCCCTGTCCCTGCCAGGGCCAGCCGTGTGTGTGTGTGTGTGTGTGTGTGTGTAAGGCACGGTCAGCCTCTCATCACCAGGGCCAGGTGTGTGTGTGTCTCTCCCTGCCAGGGCCAGCCGTGTGTGTGTGTGTGTGTGTGTGTAAGGCAAGGTCAGCCTCTCATCAGCAGGGCCAGCTGTGTGTGTGTGTGTGTGTGTGTGTGTGTGTGTGTGTGTGTGTGTGTGTGTGTGTGTGTGTGTGTATAAGGCATGGTCAGCCTCTTATCACCAGGGCCAGCCGTGTGTGTGTGTGTGTGTGTGTAAGGCATGGTCAGCCTCTCATCACCAGGGCCAGCCGTGTGTGTGTGTGTGTGTGTGTGTGTGTGTGTGTGTGTTGGTCAGGCTCGCATCTCACAGGTCTGGTAGGGAACTGTCTCCCCTGGGCCAAGGGCACTGTATCCGTTTGGAGTTCTGCAGAACGCAGTGCGATTATAGGGCACAGTGTGAGCAACCCAGGCACAAACATGGTCTTCGTGTCACAGTGAGTCCGCACTGGCTAACACACTGGAGTCCAAGCACACCTCCGAGCTTGTTGCTGCGGAACAGACAGCACACCTCCAGGTGTCTGTGGGAGTCGTCCAGGGAGACCAGCTGTGGAGCTGTGGCGCTGCTGTGTGTGTGTCTTTGGCTCTTCTCTCTCGTCCTATCTGCTTATTTTTAGACATCCTATCTGTGTCATTACCATATTTATCTGGGGGTGATTTTTTTTTTTTAGTATTTACATTTTGGCTGTGCAGTATGTGAGATCTTACTTCCCCTATCAGGAATTGAACTCGCACCCCCTGCAGTGGAAATTCGGAGTCTTAACCACTGGACTGCCAGGGAAGTACCTGAGTGATGATTTTCAATATAAGCAATGTCATCTTTTTATTGGAAGTAATGTCATTTTGAATTTTGCTGGTTTGGCAGTTTTGTTTATATCTAGTCACATAAATATAAGAAATTTTCAACTTAGTTTTTTAAGTTGCACCTGAATAAGCTACATGAAAATAAACCAGCATTGTTTCACAAGATTTTTTTCCCTTTAAAGGGAATCTGTCGTCTACCAAGCTTGAATCTTGCAGTAGACTGTAAGCTTGATGACTGTTCGTTGTTGAGTGAAGATCACAAGTGCTAGGGTAGTGCAGTAACGGCTTAAAGAAGAGGGCCTCTAGCTTGCGGCTGGGCGAAGTGGGGAGGACAGTGGTCCCCTCAGTGAACAGCTGTTTCCCTTCCCATCCTGAATGGAGAAGACCTTACAGAAATGACTTCTAGCAGCAGTTCTCATTTTTTCTGGTTTAAGTGGGACTTCCCTGGCGGTGTAGTGGCTGAGATACTGCGTTCACAATGCAGGGCGCCCGGATTCAATCTCTGATCAGGAACTAGATCCCATATGCCACATGCAGCTAAGACCCGGCACAGCCAAATAAAGAAATATATTTTTTAAATGCAATTATATTGAATGTGGAGAATTTGAAAACATAGTATAAAGAAGACAAAATCAGCATTGATCCTACTGTTGAAGGAAGGATAACCCGTTAAACACGGGGTATAGTTCCTTTATCTTTTCCATATGTGAGAGTGACATTTTCACAAAATTGATAATTTACTGTGTATTTGTATTGAGCATTTTTGCATTCGACATGTATGCATTTCCCCTTTGTTATTAATGTTCTTTGAAAACATGTAAAATGGCTGCATCTCTAATTATTTTCTTAAAATAAGGTAGCAAAATAGTATTACTGGTACCAATGTCTTTTGATATATATTATCAGAATGTAAATTTTAAGCAGGAAAAAGAGAAAGATAATGTTCATGAAAGGAACTTTATATTCCTGGTCTTAACTTGGAGGTTCCTTTCCCAAAAAGTTTGAGGATTAGAAAAGGAATGAGAAATAAATGGTGTGGTTGCACCTGTTTGCCAATGGGGGGAGCCCTGGTCCCGAGTCCCCTGAAGCAACTGTGTATGAAGATGGACTGTCTGTCTTTGTCTTTAAGGCTGTGTGAAAGATGTCTGTTCTTGGGTTTGGACTTAAAGTAGGAATGTGAATGAACTTTCTTTTCATATTGATTTAGGCCACCTTTTGTCCCTCCTATTCTAAGCAGCCTGGGTTTTAGAGTCTAATAGACCTGGATTCTGCCCCAGAACCAATCTTTACCAGCTGACTGCTGCTGCTGCTGCTAAGTCGCTTTAGTCGTGTCCGACTCTGTGTGACCCCATAGACGGCAGCCCACCAGGCTCCCCCGTCCCTGGGATTCTCCAGGCAAGAACACTGGAGTGGGTTGCCATTTCCTTCTCCTTGGTGCAAATTGCTTAACCTTTATGACCCTCCAGTTTTCTCAAATATAAATGAGGATAATCCTTCTTATGTTTGCAAGGCCTCTTACGTTTGCTTCCTTCTTAGGTTTGCAAGGCTCAAACAAGAATACATAAAAAGTTCTCAGTGTATGCTGTTCAATAAAAGTTAGCTGTTTACCTCCCCCAGCTCACCTTGTTATGTCTGTGAGCAAGGTAAACCCTGGATGATCTGGGACAGTTTTCTGATTTCAGATATTCTTCCCTTTTGTCAGATTGCTGCCTAACTTATCTACCATAGGTGATAATTTTTTGCATTAGAAACCACAGTTGCTATTGATACTTCAGCTTCTAAAAATGATTCAGGGACATTCTCTATAAAAGACACAAAATATAACTACTGAAATAAAGACAAAACAGGCATGTTATTTTGGGGTAGAGAAGATAATTGTACTAAAACTTAGATGCAGAGATAGGCACTGCAGTTGAGCAGTTGACTGTGAAATTGACGGACGTGGTAGCAGAAAGCACAGTGGGAGCCGATGGGACGCGCGTCCCGAGTGTCTTAGAGGAGATGGACACCGTCCCTTACAGGAACCGCTTTGGCGAGCCTCTTTCCTTCTCCAGTTCTTCCCCTTGTCACATGTTTGTCCTGGGCGTGCTCTGTAAAGCTTCCAGCACCTCACACACTCTCTGGGCGCTGTGCTCCGTCCTGGGCTCGCTGTGGAGCTGTGTCTGTCTCTGTCATCTAGTTTCCATTCTCTCTCAAAGGATCCTTACGTAAGCAGAGGTCTGATGGACCAGCTTACGAGTTAACCTGAGGTCAGCTGCTTCCTTTTCCTCTTCAGCTTGCTTAGTGCCTAGCCTTCAAATCTTAGTTGAAATGTCACTTCCTCAGGGAGGAGGGCCCTTTCTTGTTTGCTCTGTGGGATTCCATATTTCCTCTGCTGTTACTCTTTGTATTCATAATTATTGTACTTACCTTTTTCGGCCTAAGCCTCATTGAGGGTTATACCTACTTCGATCTCTGTTGGGTCCCGAGAGCCTAGCGCTGTGCCTGGTGCTTGGTGGATGCTTTACGAAAATCGACGCTGCCACTTGCACCCCAAATGGGCAATAAATCACGACATTCATTCCGCCTCTTCACGGGCCCTTCCAAGCACAACATTCCAGGCCGCTCCCAATTGTGCGATGCTGGCGTGCCTGACGAGTTCCTGGGGTGACGGCGCTGTCATCCCGTGCTTCCGTACCACTGCCGGGGGACAGGATCTGTTCATCGACGTGTGGCTGGCTTCTGCTTTCCTCTTTTGTTCTTTGTAAGGACGCTGTGCGCTGTAACTTACAGGTGTCCCTGGTGTTTCTCAGACTTTAATGTGCGTAGGAATCGCCATGCTGCTGCTGCTACTGCTGCTGTCGCTTCAGTCGTGTCCGACTCTGTGTGGCCCCATAGACGGCAACCCACCAGGCTCCCCCGTCCCTGGGATTCTCCAGGCAAGAACACTGGAGTGGGTTGCCATTTCCTTTTCCAATGCATGAAAGTGAAAAGTGAAAGTGAAGTCCCTCAGTCGTGTCCGACTCTAGCCATCCCATGGACTGCAGCCTACCAGGCTCCTCCGTCCATGGGATTTTCCAGGCAAGAGTACTGGAGTGGGGTGCCATTGCCTTCTCTGAGGAATCACCATGTGTCCTTCCAAAATGCAGACCCCAGGCCCCATTGCTGGGGATGGAGGAATGCTTTTCATAAGCCTTTTTCTCTTTTTATTAATAGAATTTACGTGTTAAAGCCACTTTAGATTTATGGAAAAATTAAGCAGAGAGTACGGAGAGTTCCCATACACATATCTCCACTGGTACCGTTTCCACTGTTAGCATCTTGCATGGCCCATTGGTTGTATTTAGTGAACTACTATTGATAACAGTATTAATAGCTGGAGTCCACAGTTGTTTGTTTGACCTAATGTCCTTTTTCTGTTCCATGTTCTGATCCCGAATACCACATTACATTTAGGTCTTAAATCTCCATAGGCTCCTCGGTTGTGATACTTTTCCAGATTGTCTCTGTTTTTTGATGATCTTGGCTGTTTTGAGATATGTTGCTACTTAGATATGTTGCAGGACGCCCTTCTGTTGGAATTTGTTTCATGTTTCGCTCGTGGTTAGCCTGGGGTTGTTAGTTTGGGGCAGGAAGCTCATGGAGAAAGCGACGTTGCGTTGCACATTACGGAGGGTGTGTGCCTGCAGCGTGCTTTGTCGCTGTGGACGTTGACCTTGATCACCTGGCTGAAGCGGCGTTTGTCAGGTTTCATCCTTGTAAAGTTATTCTTTCATCCCCTTTTCATGTGTCGTCTTTTCAAAACAGTCCTTGTTCATGTTGTCGTTGTTCAGTCGCTCAGTCGTGTCTGACTCCTTTGCAACCCCATGGACCGTAGCCTGCCAGGCTCCTCTGTCCATGGGATTTCCCAGACAAGAATACTGGAGTGGGTTGCCACTTCCTATTCCGGGGGATCTTCCTGACCCAGCGATCGAACCTGCATCTCCTGAACTCTTTACCACTGAGCCACCAGGGAAGCCCAGTACTGTTGCGTAGCCCATGCTTAAAGAGTAGGGAATTAAGATCCTTCTGCTGAATGCTTTTTAAATTTTAATAATTAAATGTTTATGTTTATTAGAAAAAAATCACTGCATCAGATTAGTGGTATTTTAACTGGGTTCTCTGGAAAACTACCCAAGATGAAGGCTCATGTGTGTTTGGAGGAGAGCGTAGGATCGATATTTGGGGGAAGGAAGGGTGATATATCCATTAGGTCCTGTCTTCATTTGGCAGAGGACTGCCCCACATGGCATATATTGCCCCTGCTGGTGCTCTCAGTGGGTCCCGAGAGGGCACACGTGGCAGCTCTCTGGGGCCACAACAAACCCCCCTTCAACCCCCAGGCAGGCACTGGACACAGGTCAGAGCCTGGACAAAACTAGTTGCCTCAGGAATGGCTGGAATAAAAATAGTTAAGGCGGGAAGAGCTGAAATGATGCAGACGAGGTGCTTAATGCATGTGACTTTGTGGGTATTTCTTTTTTCAATTTTTTTTGCTTTACTGCCTCTTGATTTTCAGTCATAGCTAGAGAGTTTTGTACATCCCCAGGTTGAATTCACCTATTTTTTTTTCCCTACTTCCTGTATCGTTTCTCTTTTCTTTTCAAACTTTTAAATCTTTGATCCACTTGGAATTGAATATATAGGTTTGAGAGCTAGATCCAATTTTAGCCTTTTCCATCTCGTTTTTCAGTTATCTCTGTACGACTTATTAAAAATTCCATTTTCTCCCAGTGTTTTTAGATTCTGTCCTTTGTCATATTTAATTAATTTGACCCATTTCTGGAGTTTCTGTTATGTTCCAGTTCAGTTCAGTTCAGTCGCTCAGTCGTGTCCAACTCTTTGCGATCCCATGAACCGCAGCACGCCAGGCCTCCCTGTCCATCACCAACTCTCAGAGTCCACCCAAGCCCATGTCCGTTGAGTCGGTGATGCCATCCAACCATCTCATACTCTGTCGTCCCCTTCTTCTCCTGCCCTCAATCTTAGGTTCCATTGGTCTGTATTTATTTGTGTGCCAATATCTCATTTGATTAAAGAGGCTCTATCGTGTGTTTTAATATTTAGGAGGGCTAATCCTCTCTTACTGCTTTAGCGAGTTGATTTTAAAGAAAATGATCAATTAGTAGCACTCACGTTAAACAGATGTGACAAAAATCGTGGCCAAATTGTGCTTTAACCCAAAGGAACAAATCCAGAATGGCATGATTCAGGCATCTGAATGCCCCTTGGGACAAGTTCTCGCTTATAACGTGATGTTTGGCTTTTGAATATGCATCCGAGGAGGCATCTGTGAGGCTGGAGGACACTCAACAGTCAATGTGACCCCTCAGGATAGGATTTTCAGCACAGTCAAGGCGCCCTTAACCTCAGTCACCCTCTCACCAAAGTATGAATGAAGCTGGTTTATTTTGGAGCCTTTTACCTGTAAAAAAATATTCATTTGTCAAACCATAGAAAATTAGATTCAGAAACTTAGAAATTCTGTAAGTCCAGTGATTTTTAACCCTCACTGGGCATCAGAAACAGTTGAAAAGGCCTTCTTCCCCACCCCTCTTCCAGTGCTAGGGCCCTGCCTTAGAGAGTCCATTAATCCGAAATAAAGTGTTTTGTTGTTGTTGATGCTAAGTCACTTTAGTCATGTCCGACTCCGTGTGACCCCATAGACGGCAGCCCACCAGGCTCCCCCGTCCCTGGATTCTCTAGGCAAGAACACTTGAGTGGGTTGCAGTTTATTTAAAATCTCTAGTTAAGTATGCAGCCAGAGTTGAGAACTGCTGATCTAGTCCTGAGATCAAGACTGGGTCTGGTTTCTCTGAAAGGTAGTACGTGCTCAGGAAATGTTTGTTGACTGGCACATGAGCCCCCTATTCTCAGATGAGAAATAGCCCGTTTCTCAGACTCTAGAGGCCTTGCCTAGGCCACATATATTGTGGCCTAGTTGCTCAGTCGTGTCCGGCTCTTTGCAACCCCATGGACTGTAGCCCACCAGGCTCTTCTGTCCATGTGGATTCTCCAGGCAAGAGTACTGGAGTGGGTTGCCATGCTCTCCTCCAGGGGATCTTCCCAACCCAGGGCTTGAACTCAGGTCTCCCGCATTGCAGGCAGATACTTTACCACCTGAGCCAGGGACATGAAGCTCAGATTTCTTATTTTTTCACTCTTCTTCACCCATGGTTTCCTCTTTAGTTACAGGCCAAAGTAGACAAGAGCATTTGCTGTCTTGATTCATGAGTTCATTTTTATGACCTCAACCCCAGTTCCTCCTGTTCAGTACACCAGAAACTTGAGAATGAACCTTAGACTTTGTAGTGAGAGAATTGGACTGTGCTGAAATTTCAGCCTGTGTTCAGTGTCCGCCCACCTCTTGGTGGGGATCAGGGAGGGGCGGGGAGGAGGAGCAAGGGCCGGGGAACTGGCCTTCCCGGGCGTCTGTTGTGTGTTGGGCTCCAGGTCTAGGGGTTTACAGCGCCCAGGTTCCAGCTGTGTCATCTTTTGAAGGGAGCTCCATGCCTCCCGTTCCAGCCATGAGGCCTGTTAGATTTTAGATTACAGGGCATGATGAAATTAGTTTTGATTGATGCTTTGTTTTAATTAGGGCTTTATGGTTTTCTCTTAGTCAACAGCAATGCCAGTTCTGTTTTCTCACACTCCAGATTGCTTCATCGCCTGATTCAGTTAGTTCCCTGGGAAAAACTCACATTTCAGAACTGCAGAAGTTGTAAAAGTCAACTAGAGAAGACTCGAATTAGATGATGTGTATTTTATGTTAGAAAGTTGCAGTCTGGTTCAGTTTTGAGCAAGGCTTTTGTACTGGATTGGGGATTCTACTTCTGGCAGTGTTCTGTCAGATCACTTGGGCCTAAGATGAACTAAGAACAAGACAAGGTGAAAAGTTGAGAAAGAATTGTCAGTTTGAGGGCATAGGAGAACCACGAGGCAGAAGGAATTTTCAGAGCCACGGTGTAGGTAGAGATGTCAGGTAACCCTACATTTGGCACCATTTCTTTTCTTGAAGCAGTTGTCAGCGCTGAAATTGTCAACTGAGAAGATAATTAGAGCTTTAGGCAGATTCATGGGTCGGGAAATTTTTTTGAAGTTGGTGCACACCCTTGCTGAGAAGGAGAAGCCCTAGTACACCCCAGTTTTCCTAAGGGCTCTTCTTAGGGACAAGAGTGAACTGAACACAGACTGGCCGTCTCAGGAGCTGGAGTGCACTGCTTTGTCTCATCTCTGTACCTAACTAGATTAAGGTGATCTGGAGTGGTTTGTGCCTCTGTCATACCTGCGTGTCAGAAACAAAAGCAAATCCTCTAGGAGCCTGGAATTATCTATGCACTTCTCATATGCAATGACTGGCATTCAATCAAGAATTATCAGATATACGAGAACACTTAACCCAAAACGAACAGAAAACAGACAATAGGAATAGACATAATGAAATAATCAGACTTGGATTTTAAAAGAAATATGATTAGTATATCTAAGGAGATAAGTTGTGTTTCACCTTTTCTTGTTCACCATGGTCATCTCAGCTTAGAGGCTAACTCAGACTCCTGGACAAGAGTGTTTTTGGTTTTCAGTGGAGGGCCAGTGTGAACAAGTGTGGCTGTGTGTGGCTGCCAGTTGTCCTTGGGCATATTTGCATGGTTGAGACATTAGTTTGCCAGCAAAGGTCCGTCTAGTCAAGGCTATGGTTTTTCCTGTGGTCATGTATGTATGTGAGAGTTGGACTGTGAAGAAGGCTGAGCACCGAAGAATTGATGCTTTTGAACTGTGGTGTTGGAGAAGACTCTTGAGAGTCCCTTGGACTGCAAGGAGATCCAACCAGTCCATTCTGAAGGAGATCAGCCCTGGGATTTCTTTGGAAGGAATGATGCTAAAGCTGAAACTCCAGTACTGTGGCCACCTCATGTGAAGAGTTGATTCATTGGAAAAGACTCTGATGCTGGGAGGGATTGGGGGCAGGAGGAGAAGGGGACGACAGAAGATGAGATGGCTGGATGGCATCACTGACTCAATAAACATGAGTCTCAGTGAACTCTGGGAGTTGGTGATGGACAGGGAGGCCTGGCGTGCTGCGATTCATGGGGTCGCAAAGAGTCGGACACGACTGAGCGACTGAACTGAACTGAATCATCTTTGCTTAATCCCCTACTATGTAGCTTTGAGGTAAGGACAGGAGAGAAATTAGAATAATGGTCATAGGCATTCAGATCTTAGAACTAGAAGAGCCCCTGGAGGTCAGTATTTTGACTCTTGTTTTTATCTTTGAGAGACATGTACATTGTTGAGCTTGGCTTAGGCAATGTGAACACACACGGATGTTACTGTACATGGTAGAGCTGATGTTAAACACTTCATAAAAACATAATTTCAGTAAATGTGAATACCCTTTTCTTGGCCACACCACACAGCTGTGGTATCTTAGGTTTCCCAACCAAGGATCGAACCTGGGCCCCCAGCAATCAGGTATGGTGCCAAGTTCTAACCATTGGACAGTCAGGCAATTCCCTAAATGTGACTACTTTAAAAATACTTTAGAATTTTAAATTTAGTACTGTAGTAAATGTGAGTTGTTGTTTTTTAAGTATAGACTTCTCTTATAAATACAGAACTACTCTTTATCTATTTTCGTGTAGCATATCTGCTTAAAAATTTACTTCAAAGGTAAATTTTGAGTACTTGAAAGGTACTAGGGATCAGGCAGTGAGAGCTGGGCCTTGGGTGTTACTATGTAGCCAAGAAGTGGGGGGGATGGGGCATCTGAGGTGAAAGTGCCAGAAAACAGGTCTGGTCCACACAGTGTTTATTTATTTATTTATCCATTGCATTTGTAATGGGCTTGACTGGGGTCTTTCATCTTCTGTGTTGGTTCTTCCCTTTTGCAGTTCTTTGCACGGATTTATTATCACTTGAAGACAATGTTCTCAGGACGTCTTTCGTTAATTTAGTTTAATGTCCTCAGTTCTTCAAGTTACTCATAATTTATCTCTAATTAGTGGTCCTTTTGAGGACTTCCCTTTCACTGAGCTCTGACCCACTGACGTCATTAGTGGAAGTCCCTCAGTTGTGTCAGACTCTTTGAGACCCCATGGACCATCCATGGGATTCTCCAGGCCGGAATACTGGAGGGGGTAGCCTTTCCCCTCTCCAGGGGATCTTCCCAATCCAGAGGTCGAACCCAGGTCTCCCGAATTGCAGGCGGATTCTTTACCAGCTGAGCCACAAGGGACATTATTAGCATTTAAAAATTTAAGTTCTCTAACATTAGCCTGAACACAGAAAAATGTTGGGCCTGGCACTCAATTGAAACCCTTTATACAAAACAGAAACACCACACTTGGAGCCTCTGTGCCTGTAAACAGTTGAAAATCAAATGTACCCATTCTTGTACTGAGATTTCTGACTGAGCATCTTTAGGGACTTCCTATCCTAGGAAGAAGGAAAATGCCCTCCTGGATTTGTGTCACTGTGTAAGTGTAAACAGGACACTGAGGACAGAGTCCCGGCTAGAAGAGCAGCCCTAGAAAGAGAACCACCTGGAGAGCGTGTCCGCACCTGTGGGTGAGGCAGGCCGCATCACTGGGACCGCACAGGCGGACAGAATCACTCTGAGTTTTATCGAGTCCCCTGTGCTGATTCGGAGAAGGTAGTGGCACCCCACTCCAGTACTCTTGCCTGGAAAATCCCATGGACGGAGGAGCTGCAGTCCATGGGGTCGCTGAGGGTCGGACACGACTGAGCGACTTCACTTTCACTTTTCACTTTCATGCATTGGAGAAGGAAATGGCAACCCACTCCAGTGTTCTTGCCTGGAGAATTCCAGGGATGGGGGAACCTGGTGGGTTGCCATCTATGGGGTCTCCCAGAGTCGGACACGACTGAAGTGACTTAGCAGCAGTAGCAGCTGTGCTGATTGCTGGGCTGTGGGTAGAAGACATGATTATCCACTCATGTAGCTTATCGCCAAGAAGCTAGAGCACAGGTACCTCACAGTCAGTGAGCCTAAACTTAGACTCACCATTACTGTCTTTATGAGCAGTTGGTATTTGGCAAAGATGCCAAGAAAATTCAAGGGGGAAAACACCCTTTTCAACAGATGCTGGGACACCTGATTATCAACATACAGAAGCTGAATCCCCTACTTCCATATACAAAAGTTAACTTTTAGATTATGAACTTAAATGTTGAAGCTAACCCTTTTTTTTTTTTTTTTAATAAATATGTCTTTCTTTACTTATCTGTATTTTTGGCCGTGCTGGGTCCCCGTTGCTGCGGGAGGGCTCTTTCCACTCTAGTTGCGGTGCTGGGGCCTCTCGTCGCGGGGGCTTCCCCAGAGTCACTGCAGCCTGGGTGCTCCAAAATGTAGGCTCCTTGGTTGAGGCACATGGACTCGGTTGCCCCTTGGCATGTGGGATCTTCCCGGACCAGCGTCCCTTGCATTGCAAGGCAGATTCTTAACCACTGGACCACCAGGGAAGCCTGCTAAAACTTTCTTACAGGAGAAAATATAAGAGTAAATCTTGAATTTGGCAATGTTTTTTTAGATGTAACACCAAAACACAAGTCATAAAAGAAAAAACAATAAATTGGATTTCATCTAAACTAAAAACGTGCTGCAAATCATACTGTTAAGAAAGTGAGAAGACAACTCACAGAATGAGAGAAAGTACCTGATGAGGGATTTACATCTAAAATACACAACGAAGTCTTCCACCTCAGTAATAAAAAGACAACCCACCTTAAAAGGGGGCAAATGATTCAAATGGACACTTCTCCAGAGAAGAGATACACATGGCCAATAGATACACGAACAGGTGCTCAGCATCATTAGATATGAGGACGGACAAACCAGACCACAGTGAGGTACCTCTGGCCTCTCACTGGACTCAGAAGGACGGATGAGGGCTTCCGCAGTGGCCCAGGGGTAGAGAGTCTGCCTGCCAATGCAGGGACGCAGGTTCGATCCGTGGTCTGGGAAGATTCTGCATGCCTCAGAGCAACTAAACCCGTAAGCCGCAACTGCTGAGCCATTGTTCTAGAGCCCGTGCTCAGCAACAAGAGAAGCCACTGCAGTGAGGAGCTCGGGCCCCTCAGTGAAGGGTAGCCCCCGCTTTCTGCAACTAGAGAAAGTCTGCTGACAACCGCGAAGACCCAGCACAGCCAAAAATGAATTTTCTTTTTTTTTATAAAAGGACAGCTAATAACAAATGTTGATGAGGATGTGGGTAATTAATCTTCACACATTGGGTAAGTGACTCTGTAGATAAATCTCATATTGGAAACCTCAAACATCGCCTGGGAGAATGTACAGTTGCTTTGGGAAACAGTCTGGTCGATCTTCAGAATGTTAAGCGTAGAGTTTCCTTATGTCTCAGCGTTTCCACGTTGAGGCATATACCCAAGAGAAATGAAATGTACCTCCATACAAAACTGTACATGAGTGTTCATAGGAGCTTTATTTGTAGTAGCCAAACAGTGAAAAGGACCCAAATGTCTACGTCCTTATGAATGGATCAATAAAATGTGGTACAGTGGGATATTATTCAGCAATAAAAAAGGAACGAGGTGCCCATCCTGATAAAACATGGGGGAACCTTGAGAATATTATGCTGTGAGAAAGAAGCCCGTTACAGAAGACCACATACTGTGTGATTCCGTTTATATGAAATGTCCAGAAGAGGCAAGTTTGTAGGGACAGGAAGTAGGTTAGTAGGTGCTGAGGTTAAGGGGTGAGAATGGGGGGTGGCTGCTGGTGGGTGTGAGGTTTTTGTTTGGGGGGTGATAAAAACAGTGTAAAATTAGATTGCAGGGATGGTCACACTGCTTTGTAAGTATACTAAACAGTCGCTGAATTGTGTACTTAAATGGGTTACTTCTATGGAATGAAAATCTCTTTCTAAATAAATCTGCTAAAAAAAAAAACAAAAACTGAATGCACTGCTCTCCTTCCCAGACTTTTCTTCCCGAATCCTCATTCTCAGTGAGCTGTGGCCCGAACTGAAACCTGGAGGCTTGATGAAGTCATTCATTCCCTCTCCCCAGATCCAGGCGGATGCGTCATCATCATTTCTTCTTCCCTAAACTATCTTTTGTCTGTTGCCCTTTCTCCGGAGCTGTGATACTGACATAAATAGGTTATCAGTAAAGTGCCGTAGTCACATTCCACTTTCCTTCTTTACCTCTTTAATTGTCTCCTCGGTATTTTGTTAAATTGTCAATACTCAACTCTGAGTTAATATTCTCTTCCTAAGTTTCTTCAGAATATTTCTCTGTCTTTCTGGATAAAGTTATAACTTCTTAGCATAGTTTATAAAGTCTTGGATGAACTAGGCTCTCTCTGCCTCTTCAGATTGGTTTCCTCTGTTCTCCAAGTTTATAAGGAACCTAGCCTCACGTGTTCTTTGTATATGACAGTCTTCCTGGTTGTGATGCCAGTTTCAAGTGTCAGCCAGCACACGTGGCACCGTGTGGACAGCACAGATCATGGAATTTCCATTATTGCATCATAAGCACTCACTAAATGAATGAATCTTCGCTCAGTAAATATTTCCTGAGTGAATGAGTGTGATCATAGCCATTATATGTGACAGGAATTCACCCAGCGTCTGCTCTTATAATTTTGGTGGTTAGGTGTTCCCTGGGTTATTAGGTTAGTAACCCAGCCCTAGGTGTCTCTCCCTTCTTCTTATATTCAGTGTGTATTTGCTTCTCTGAAAAATGTGTGCTAATTGATCCAAGTCCTACATCATCCATCACAGCACCCAAGTTATTAGACTGTGGTGGTCATTTCCTTGACTTTGCCCCGGGTGAAACACCCTGCTCTCTGGAGCTGTGTAGAACAGGCTCCAGTCCGTCTGTGGTTCTCACGCATTGTTGACTCCAGGTGCGTCGTGGCTGTGGTGAGACGGGCGCAGAATTCTGATAGGTATGTTTCCGGGTGTGCAGCCCTGATTGCTGTGAGTTTCAGAATCTGGCACAAAGTCCAGTGAGGAGGCAGTAGCAGGCTGAAAGAATTGTTCACCGAAAGTATGTTGCATAAGCTCAAGACTCTTCAAGCTTTTTTTAGAGGGGAGCATTTTCTGTCACCGAGTTTGTGACAAGTAAATTCTTGTCTGAAAGTATTTCTTACTTCACTACTATTAAGGCACCTCTGTTTTTAAATCACAAAAATAGTTGATCATAGTAGAAAATTTAAAGGCAATGGGTCAGCAAAAATAAGAGGAAAAGCAGCCTCATCACATCGCCCAGGCGGTCACTGTCGACTTTCTGCTCTGGGGCCTTTTCTTCTGACCACACGTTAAAAAAAGATGTATATCTTGTGGATTTGTTCTGTGCATACAGCTTTGTAGTCTTTTTTATGTACCAGTGCATCCTGTTTAACGGCATACTTGTGAAATATTCTAGTGCTTAGCTTTTTTCAACATTTTATTATGAAAATTTTCAGACGTCAAAAAATCGAGCTACCTGGTAAATGCATATATCCCGCCACCATCCCACCGCATAAGCTTTGTCACTCTCTGTCCATTTACCCACCTCTCCTGTTGGTCCACGTTGTTTCTTTCAGAAGAGTTTACCTTCTAACAGTTTGCTAGTCTTTTGTTGACTGGAGGTATCTAGATTATCTAACCAGTCCTCATTGTTGGATATTTAGGTTCTTCTCCATTTATATTATGGTTGTCTCTCATTGTTGAGTTTTGAGATTTCTGGATATAAGCCAGAAATCTCCTCTGGTTACTCATTCTGAACATAAGCCATTTATCAGCTCTGTGATTTACCCCCATCTGTAGCTTGCCCTTTCATCTTCTTGGTGGTGTCTTGAAGCACGTCTTTGATTTAGATGAAGTCCAGCCCACCAACACTTTCTTCTGTGAATCCTTCTCTGCCCAAGTCAAGATCAGGGAGATTTTCTCCTGTGTTTTCCTCTTGAGGTTTATAGTTTTAACTCTTACACTACATCTGTGACCCACTTAAGGATCGATGCGGTAATTCTTAAGTGCTGTAGGAAGTAAGGTCTCTGTTCATTTTTTATACAGATTCTGCATTGTTTTGCACCGTCTGTTGGAGAGACTGCCCTCTCCCCGTTGAGTTGCCATTGCGCCTTTGTTGCAGGTCATTTGTGTACTCTTCCATGATTTGCTACAACATAAAATAAATTCCTCCTTTTTATTTCTTTTTTTTTGGTGGCTTGAACAGCAGGCGTCTGCTTCCCACGGTTGTGGTGCCGAGGGAGACCATTTGCTTTTTTCTTTTCTGCCTCTGCTCCTTTCAGCTTCACTCGCCAAGCGTTTTGGAAACAGTGTCCTTGCCATGGCGGCTCCCATCTCAGCTACTGGTGACGGGTAGTAGAGGCGTGAGGGTGTGTAAAGAATCGGGGTGGGGGGGGTGCGGGGCGGGGTGGCCTCGCTTCTTACCCTTTCTCCCATCCACCAGGGTTGGTTATTTGCTTGGGAAAGTAAGAGATAACTGTTAAAGAGTGCCTAACCGTGAAAATTGCATAAGAACGACGACTGAATAGATGCTTTAACTGTGGAGGAAGTGTCGTCTGGCATGTCCTAGGATGTCAGCAAAGTTCAGAAACCTTTCTTAAGATTAAAAGTTTCCTCTATTACTCTCTCTTTTGAAGTCAGCTCTCTCGGGGCAGTCATCTAATCGTATTTTATAGATTGTGGAAATACGATTAAGTGTAAAAGTGCAGCTTAGAAAGACCTGAACTCTGCTTCACCATTTATGTACTTACTAATAATAAGGGTAGCAGGGACTTCCCCAGCGGTCCAGTGGTTAAGAATCTGCCCTCCAGTGCAGGGCTCAGGTTTGATCCCTAGTCAGGGAACTAAGATTCCGCATGCCAGTGGGCAGCTAAGTCCGTGCGCCACAGCTAGAGAGCCCCGTGCTGTGATGAAAACCCTGTGGGCCATAGCTATGACCCACTGCAGCCAAATAAGTAAAGTGTTAAAAATAGGAATAATAGTAAAGGATAGCAGTAGCTCGTATTAATGAGTACTTTTCACATGCCCTCCCTGTTCCAACACTGAACACACATCATCTCTTTATGGTTCTCACAGAAGGTAGCTGAGGTGCTCCCACATTCTCTTTTCATGCTGAGGAGCCTGGGGCACAAAGAGACCAGTGAGCTGCCCGCGTGGTAGACAGCACGGGCCCCAGCAGGCCCTAGGTTTGAGCGTCCCAGCACGGTACAGCTCAGAACCGACAGTGCTGGAGCTCCAGACACTGTTTAACCTGTGACCCTCGCCTTCAGTTAGTACTCGAATAGTCCCCGTGTTTTTTAAACATTCATTTTAAAAATTGGTTGTACACATAATTGTTTACCCAAATGTGGCTCTGTCAGCATGTCTGGTATGGTTAACGTATAACAGATTGGCTTTTCTTTGAGTAATTTCAACTCAGAAGCAGAAGGAAAAGGCGGTTCAGTTTCTTGTATTGGTTGCTGTTCTTGCCTAAAGGGCAGGGTGATGGCGTCCTGCACATATTAATCAGCGCGTAGGCTCATCCCTTACATGTAATAGTCATGGTCTGGAGACTGGGGGTTTACTGCCACAGTTGGGCGTATGGTGTATTCTCAGTGTCCACTGACCTGGATTCTGGGAGAGGATAGAAAGGCTTAGGACAGGGAGGGTATAGGGAGCAGGGATGAAGTAGGGTTGTCATGGAGACAGGCTGAGGATGGACAGAGGAGATCTGGGTTCTGCCCGTGCTCACTGGTGGTCTTGGTGAATCATTCCCCTCCTCTGAGCCTCATCGTCACCACTGATCTATCTGTGAATGGAGAGGATCGAACTAAATGATGTCCCAGGCCCAATACGGTGTGGTTTCTGTGGTTCTGTGGAGCTTTCTGACCCAGAACAGAACTATTCAGGGTGTTGGACATCCACAGTTAGGGCAGCGTAAGTCAGCGTGAGGTGATCCATAGGAAGAGTGAAGGAATCTGCAGATGCTGCTCCCGGGGTCAGCCTCTGGCCCGGCCCCTGATGAAGCAGGACTGAAGGCGTGCTTTCTTCTCCCTCCGTCTGCACCTTTCCCAAACGGAAGTACCATGTGAGGTCCCTTTCAGTTAGCAAGCAGGTCTGGCAGGATAAGGCTCGACTCTGGTCATGGCAAACCTCCTAACCCCACGGGTCTGTGGCTTCGCCCTCCGTACAGTCAGGACGATAGCCCCACCTTGCTCACCAGGGCAGGGGCTTCTTTGGCCACCCTGATGGGTTCTGTGAACGTCGACAGTCACTGAGGTGCTTCCCAGCCAGAGACTGAGTGTGTCTGTGAGGTAAGGGTTTCAGCTGGAGGCACCCAGGATAGCTTAGTCCTTCCTCTTAAACAGTGGGAAGAAGTAAGGGTTCCCATGGTTACCATCAGGAGACCAGAACTGCAAGCACCCAGCGCTGAGGGCGGCTCCTCGGTTCTGTGCTGTACAGTCTGACCTAGACCAGGGTTTCTCGAGAGGCAGTGATTCCAGTCAGATCAAGGTAGACTTTATTTTCAGATAGATAGGGATTAGGGTATTCTAGGAAAGCTCATGAAGGTCAGTAAATTAGTACTAATTAATAAAATCCACCCGGTTCTCAGGTTTTAAAGGCTACTTGAATTAAGTTTATTGGAGCCAAGAGGCTGTGAAATAAATCGACCCAAAAAACTCCCATAATAATCACAGTAATAAGTCTTTCCTTTTATAGTGTCTTACACTGTACAGAAAAGTTTTACATAATAATCACAACATCCCACAGGGTAAGTAAACATTATACTCACTTTCTAGCTATAAAAACAGACTCAGAGAGACAGCCTGTCCAGTGTCACGCAGTTTGTCATCAGCAGACCTGGCACTCGGGGAGAGATGAGCTCGTTTTTATTGAACTTCTGCTAAATGCAGACTGCTTTCCCGTTCACCGTCTCACTTGTTCAGTTGCTAAGCCGTGCCCGACTGTTTGCGACTCCATGAACTGCTGCATGCCAGGCTTCCCTGTCCTTCACTGTTTAATCCACATATAGTCTTGAGTTGGTATAATCCCGTTATATAGATGAAGAAACTGAGGGTCAAAGGGGCTAAAATAAGTTGTTCAAGCTTAACAACTAAGAAGTGACAGAACTGGTATTTGAAAATCTGGATTTTTTTTTTTTTTTTAAGTATTTATTTAGCTGTGAAAGTGAAAGTTGCTCAGTCGTGTCCAACTCTTTGTGACCCCATGGTCTATACAGTCCATGGAACTCTCCAGGCCAGAATACTAGAGTGGGTAGCCTTTCCTTTCTCCAGAGGATCTTCCCAACCCAGAGATCAAACCCAGGTCTCCTGCATTGCAGGTGGATTCTTTACCTGCTGAGCCACAAGGGAAGCCCTTTGTTTAGCTGTGCTGAGTCTTATTTGCAGCTTTGAACTCCTAGTTGCAGCATGTGGGAATCTAGTTCCCTGACTAGGGATTGAACCCAGGCCCCCCATATTGGGAGTGTGGAGTCTTAGCCACTGGACCACCAGGGAAGTCCCCAGAACTGGTATTTAAATTCAGCTGTTGTTTGGCTCCAAAACTCAGCACTGCTGCACTCTCTTGCCTCTCAATTCATCTGTTCCTTAGTTCACTCAACAGGTGTTTATTCTGTACCTGGGAGTGTTTCAGGCCTAGTCTCAGGCTCCACAGCTTGCTCTCATTTGAGATTGCCTGTCTCATGAAATCAGTTAGAGTCGCATTGTCTGTATGAGGCTATGGTTTTTCCAGGAGTCATGTATGGATGTGAGAGTTGGATCATAAAGAAAGCTGAGCGCCAAAGAATTGATGCTTTTGAACGGTGGTGTTGGAGAAGACTCTTGAGAGTCCCTTGGACTGCAAGGATATCCAACCAGTCCATCCTAAATGAAATCAGTCCTAAATATTCATCAGATCAGATCAGATCAGTTGCTCAGTCGTGTCCGACTCTTTGCAACCCCATGAATCGCAGCACGCCAGGCCTCCCTGTCCATCACCAACTCCCGGAGTTCACTCAGACTCACATCCATCGAGTCAGTGATGCCATCCAGCCATCTCATCCTCTGTCGTCCCCTTCTCCTCCTGCCCCCAATCCCTCCCAGCATCAGGGTCTTTTCCAATGAATCAACTCTTCTCATGAGGTGGCCAAAGTACTGGAGTTTCAGCTTTAGCATCATTCCTTCCAAAGAAATCCCAGGGCTGATCTCCTTCAGAATGGACTGGTTGGATCTCCTTGCAGTCCAAGGGACTCTCAAGAGTCTTCTCCAACACCACAGTTCAAAAGCATCAATTCTTCGGTGCTCAGCCTTCTTCACAGTCCAACTCTCACATCCATACATGACCACTGGAAAAACCATAGCCTTGACTAGACGAACCTTTGTTGGCAAAGTAACGTCTCTGCTTTTGAACATGCTATCTAGGTTGGTCATAACCTTCCTTCCAAGGAGTAAGCATCTTTTAATTTCATGGCTGCAGTCACCATCTGCAGTGATTTTGGAGCCCAGAAAAATAAAGTCTGACACTGTTTCCACTGTTTCCCCATCTATTTCCCATGAAGTGATGGGACCAGATACCATGATCTTTGTTTTCTGAATGCTGAGCTTTAAGCCAACTTTTTCACTCTCCACTTTCACTTTCATCAAGAGGCTTTTGAGTTCCTCTTCACTTTCTGCCATAAGGGTGGTGTCATCTGCATATCTGAGGTTATTGATATTTCTCCCGGCAATCTTGATTCCAGGTTGTGTTTCTTCCAGTCTAGCGTTTCTCATGATGTACTCTGCATATAAGTTAAACAAACAGGGTGACAATATACAGCCTTGACAAACTCCTTTTCCTATTTGGAACCAGTCTGTTGTTCCATGTCCAGTTCTAACTGTTGCTTCCTGACCTGCATACAAATTTCTTAATGCTGAAGCTCAAATATTTTGGCCACCTGATACAAAGAACTGACTCATTCGAAAAGACCCTGATGCTGGGAAAGATTGAAGGAAGGAGGAGAAGGGGATGACAGACGATGAGGTGGTTGGATGGCATCACCAACTCAACGGACATGAGTTTGAGTCAACTCTGGGAGTTGGTGATGGCCAGGGAGGCCTGTTGTGCTGCAGTCCACGGGATCTCAAAAGAGGCTGACACGATGAAGCAACTGAACTGAGGATATATATAAAATAGTGTTGTTGTTTTTATAAAAACCATACCTATTCATTGTAAAAATTCAGCGATATAGGAAGGTACACAGAAAAATGAAGTGCAGATGACCAGGGCATGTCAGTCTCCTGGAGATAAACAGTTGTTAGCATTTTGGCCAACACACTTCCAAACATTTCTCTAGGCCCATATATGCAGAAAGAAGTGCAACAGTAACAGAGCAGCTCTGCCTAAGAGCTGCTTCCTAGCAGCGTCACGTGTACCGTGTGGATTTTCACCTAAGCCCCGTGGGGTGACGGTGTCTCCCCACTTCTCAGAAGGGGGCTGGCGTCGACAGTAGTGCGGCAACCCGCCCCGTGGTGCGGAGCTCTGCGTCTGAAGGCCAGGCTGTGAGTCCTGTGCTGGGTCGTATGTGACGGACAAGCCGACCTTGTGTTACTGCAATTTGCAGATAACTACTTTTCTTTTTTTTTAACACATGGTAGGTTTGTGGTGTTGGCGCCACTTTCCCAGCAGCCTTTGCTCCCTTCATGTCTCTGTGCCACGTTTTGGTAATTCTTGCAACATCTCACAGTTTTATTTATCATTACTGTACTTGTTATGTGATCAGCGATCTTTGTTCTACAACAACTCACTGAAGTCTCAGATGATGGCTAGCGTTTTTTTAAGTCATAAAGTATTTCTAAGCTAAAGTAAGTACATTTTCTTAAAACAGTGCTACTGTACACTTCATAGGCTATAATGTAAATGTGACTCTTATGTACACTGAGAAACCAAAGAATTTGGGTGATTCACTTTATTCGGATATTCTCTTTACCACGGTGATCTGGAGCTGAACACCCAGTATCTCCGTTGTGTGCCTTACATGGTGGTGCATAAGGGAGAATACACTGCAGGCCTTTCTATAACTTGCTTTATTGTTTGACTTGAGGAGGTGTTTATCGTACAACAGTGATTAACAATTTGTAATAATCCTCTGTAGTATTTTTACTCAACAGTAGTAATGTCTCGGCAGTTAATGTCAATCTCTCTCTTTGTGTATACTGTACTTTGTTTGACAAGTCCCTTGTTGAGGATGCTTAGTTTATTCCCAGTTTTTTGCTATTTTAAGTAATAAAGGAATCCACATCTTCATCCCTTTGGGTTCTAACTTGTTCTTTAGAGGAGGAGGACAGAATGCCCCCCGCCACCCTCCTGGTGAGAATCACCAGTGTTAGAGCGCTCAGTGGTTCTGCAACCTGACCATGCATCAGACTCCCCTGGAGAGCTTGTTAAAAATGCAGCTTGCTGGGTTCCATCCTCCCAGAGACTCTGACTTATTTAGTCTGGGGAGAGGGCTGAGGGTTTTCCTTTTTGACAAGTTCCCAGGTGATGCTGACCCTGCTGGCCAAGGACCCCGCTTTTGAGAGCCACTGATGTAAAGGAAGAGCACTTAAGTGGAAATCAGGAGACTTCAGTTCTTATTCCAGCTCTGACAGTAGTCAGGTGACCCTAGACAGAAAAGGGAAAGTGTTGGTTTCTCGGTCATGTCCGACTCTTTGTGACCCCATGGACTGTAGCCTGCCAGGCTCCTCTGTCCATGGAATTCTCTAGGCAAGAATACTGGAGTGGGTAGCCATTGGATCTTCCTGACCTAGGGATCGAACCTGGGTCTCGTGCCTTGGCAGGCAGATTCTTTACCATCTGAGCCACCAGGGAAGCCCGACCCTAGATGGGGTGCTGTGTTTTTCTCTTTGGTCAAAGTGAGAGGATCGGACTGACATTTTTCTTAGACCGTTTATCTCATCAGTGAGAACTATGAAATCCTTCAAAATCTGTGTTCTACTCATGGCATACAGTGGCTGTTGAGATTTGGTTCATGTAATGCCTGTGTTCTTTTTGCCCTCTATTTTCTTTCTTTTATTCGTTATTTACTGTGGGGTCCATGGAAGGTAGTATCATAAGAGAGATGAATGGTTTGAGAGTGAGGCTTGAAAATGATGAAGTGCTCATTTTTTTCATGTTAGCAAGAACACATCTTTTACAAAAGAACCACAGTTCCAAAGTTAGTAAGCGACCTAACAAGTCCTAGCTCAGCGTTAGCAGTCCACGGGAGGCCCGTCATCAGTTTGTCCGCATACCTGTTAATTGAAACAGCAGGGTTTATGCTGAGTGTTTTGTAAGAAGGAACATACACACCACTGCAAGAGCAATGCCAGTGAAGCTCTTTGGAAACTAAGAAGCAGTGCTATTTTGGATGAGGGAAAATACCACCCTGTACATGAGAGCGGGAAATCAGAAGTAGAGAAAGCTTATCAGAAATAATACATGAGAAAGAAAGACTGGCTTTTAGAGGGAAAAAAATACATTTATCTAAAGCAGGACTTTCCAAGTGACAAGTCTCTCAGGCGTATTCATGCGATTTCATTGTCATCATCGCCGCCATCAGAATGTTTGTTAAATGAAGGTTTTCCTTTTTCATCCTTGTAGATTAGGACGGATTCGCATGGCCAGGGTTGGAGCCCAGCCCCAGGCCTTAGGTGTTCACACCAGAGAGACAACTGCCGGCATGGGTCCCTTCAGACCTGTGTGGTGGTATTTTACATATATGCGTTTACCCCTCTATGTTGCTTCCCTGCTTCCAGGCAGAATATCTTCGTCCCTGCCTTGCCAGAAGGTGCGGGAAATCCCTGGTGTTCACTCGTTGGGTCTCTGCTGTGACGTGAATATTTGTGTTCCCCCTCAAGATTCACCAGGGCTTCCCTGGTGGCTCAGTGGATAGAGTCTGCCTGCGGTGTGGGAGAAATGTGTTCGATCTCTGGATTGGGAAGATCCCCTGGAGAAGGAAATGGCAACCCACTCCAGTATCCTTGCCTGGAGAATCCCATGGACAGAGGAGCCTGGTGACCTACAGTCCATGGGGTCACAAAGAGTCAGACACGACTGAGTGACTAACACTTCCACTTTCTTTCCAAGATTCACATTATGTGAGGGTGTCAGGGAGGTGGGGCCTCAGGGTGGAGCTCTCAGAAGTGGGGTCCGTGCCCTTGTGAGGGACCTCACAGAGCCCCCTGGTTCTGTCCACTCTGTGAGGACCAAGCACAGTGAAATGTGCATGAGCTGGAAGAGGGCCCTCGCCTGACCACACTGGCCCTCTGCTCTCGGACTTCCAGCCTCTAGAACTGGGGGATACACACTGTTTATACGCCACCCTGTCTGTCTGTAAGCCAGCCGGAAGGCACTAGGAACATCTCCATTTCTGAAGGTTCCCACTAGACCAGTCCCCAGAGATGCCCTTCCTCACTTAGGCTCTTAGAGACACTCACTTAACATGCCAAAGCCTTTGGAATCCATTCATTCTTTCAGTTCTTCAGAACAGTTAATTAATTAATCTGTTTGTTTATTCATGCTAATTCCCTAGTCTCTGTGGAAAATACAGATATGAACAAGACATTCCCTGATTCATTTTATTTTATTTTTTTTGACTTCATATTATTGTGCCAGTTCATGTGGGTTGGGTTATATGTGCCTCTCTGGAGTGGGGTTGGTTAGTGACTTCCAAGCACTGTTATACTGGAAAGAAAGGAGTGCTAGGGGTGGGTTTGCGAAGTTAGGAAATTAGAGTTAATTATGGTAACTGCCTCAGAATAGCCAGAGCCTGGGGGAGGGGGCTCTGAATCAGCTCCGATGAATCACATTTCCCTTTTTGTCTTTAAAGAGGACCCACAAGGCGGTAGAGGAGAGAATTCAGAGAAGCACTGAAGACTGGAGCTTCTAGAAAACAAGGCCCCCAAATTTCAGAATCATTTGACCTAGGAAGACTAAGCAATAATTTAGAACTGACTTCAATTTTTTGAAGGATTATTGTTGTTATTTTTTTTTTTTTTTTCAAACTAAGAGGATGTAAATGAGGCAGAAGCAAAAATGGATCAGATAGGAAAGAACAGCTTCTTATCCATTGCAACCAGTCCATTGGAATGGATGATAAGCTAGGTTTAGACATTGTAGAGATACTTTAGGAAAATTACCTAAAATTTGGAGAAAAGGCAAAGTGATTATCGTGTGCCTTTCCAAGGTCACTCGAGAGTGTTATCTGGTAAGCCGATCTAAAGAGTATCTGACTTTTGTCAAGTTAGATTTTAACTTGTAAAAAAATCGAGAAGTGAAAAGTGAATTTTATTATCCAGTAGAGCTCTTAATGATTTCTGTTCAGTAGGAAAGATAACCTCAAAGGTTATAGTTTAATTGCTCTGTAGGACATTAGCCAGGTTTGTATCAACTTGGCAAGATTATTACAGCATTCTTTCTTCTCCACCAAGTTTATTTGTGTTTCTTTTGTTGCATTTGAACCAGCTTTGCCATCCTGCTTTTTCCCTCATGAAGGACTTACTTGATACATACATACTATATATTGGCATGAGAGTTCCCTTTTCAGCTTTTTGAAAATTATACTTTGACAGAAGTGAATGCATGTGGAGGAGATAAGCATCTCAGGTAGCTCACCCAGGAGTGGGGTTCCGGGTCCTTTCAGCCCTGAACACCGGTGTTCATCTAAATTCTCTTGGTCACCCAGATAGTACATTGCATTTATGGATCCTCTAACTCTCTGCCCTGGATGAATACTTAAAACTCCTGCTTTATCAAGATCTCAGATGACACAGAGCAGAGAGAATCATTTCTTTTGTTGTGAAGACCAGCACCGTTACTGATTTGTATAGCACGCACAGTTATAGAACACTGGCACACCGACTGTTGGATCTGATCTTCTCTGTTTCCTTGTGAGGGAGCGGGGCAGGAACAGCTGCCCCACTTTACAGGTGAGCACGTTGAGAGTCCAGTAAAGTCACGGCCGCTTGGCTGCTGAGGAATGGCGCTGGGACCGCAGCCCAGCCCTTCCCACTCCACGCTCATCAGCAGCTACATGACGGAACCCAGATTCAAGAGGATTCTGGTAAGAACAGTGAACTGAAGTAGGGAAAAGACCTGAACCCTGGCTCCAGACTGCTTTCATATGGATTCACAGGTGCGACTCTGAGGCTGTAGTTTTGGAGTCTGTGTGCCCTGTTCCTGACTGTTGGAGAGACCCGAAATGTGTCTGAATCTTCCCTCACTGCCCTGCCACCCCCGCCCCTCTACTCAGGGATTGAGCAGTGCTGGACACACAGCAGGTATCCAGGAGACACTTCCTGATTGAATGGGGACATTTGTTTTACACGCATGTATATCTTGATCTCCCTCTATTCCTGGTAAGACTCTCTTGGCAAATTTCTGCCTATCTGGGTGACATTGGCCCAGCTGCACTTATTCATTCAAAAGAATAATCTGCCCTTTGATTTGACGCTTGCACTGGAAAGAGGACTGCTGACTTGACCCAATTCTGTCTTTTTTTATGAAATCTTCTCTAAATCTGCCAGTTGCTGATTTATTA
Organism: Bos indicus x Bos taurus; assembly: GCF_003369695.1. Lineage (NCBI taxonomy): Eukaryota > Metazoa > Chordata > Mammalia > Artiodactyla > Bovidae > Bos > Bos indicus x Bos taurus. Next base: position 64,823,383 of record NC_040096.1, read on the forward strand.
ATTCAACAGATATTTATTGACTAACTCTCTGTGCCACGCCCTGCGGTAAAGACTAGACCAGGCCTCCTCTCTTCCTTTGGTTCATGGTCCTGGTGGTGTCTTAGTATCTCTGTTGAAATATTTTCAGTCTTTGCTTCATTAGTAATTCACAAAATAACATGAAACAACTGAGTTGTGAAAAAGACTCTTAGGAATTGCCTGGTGGCACAGTGGGTAAGAATCTGCCTGCCAGTGCAGGGGCCGTGAGTTCGATCCCTGGTCCGGGAAGATTCCACATGCAGCGAGGCCCTTGCACCACCACTCCTGAGCCCGAGCTCTGCAACTCCTGAAGCCCACGCACCCAGAGCCTGTGCCACGGTAAGAGAAGCCACCACGGTGAGAAGCCTGTACACCGCACGAAGCGTCGTCCCCAGTCGCCACCACTAAAGAAAGCCCGAGCAAAGCAGCAAAGACCAAGCACGGCCAAAAGTTATGTAAATAAAAAAAAAATTTTAAAGACTCTAAGTTCAGTTCAGTCACTGAGTCGTGTCCGACTCTTTGCGACCCCATGGACTGCAGCACGCCAGGCTTCCCTGTCCATCACCAACTGCTGGAGCTTACTCAAACTCTAAAAAGACTCTCAAACGTGCTCCACACCCACCCATTCTTCTCTTTGGTCCGATGCCCGTCCCCGCTCTCTCTTGCTTGCACGGGGCCTGCAGCTTCTTCCACTTCCTCATGCTCCTTTGCTCAGTCATGTCGACTCTGTGAGTGTCGACTGAAGTCTGCCAGGCTCCTCTGTCCATGGGATTCTCCAGGCAAGAATACTGGAGTGGGTTGCCATTTCCTTCTCCAGGGGATCTTCCCGATACAGAGATCGACTCTGCATCTCCTACTTGAGCTGGCTGATTCTTTACCATTGAGCTGCCTGGGAAGCCTCTCCCACTGCCCCCTAAAAACGACAATCAGCTCCTGTTAGGCCATTGTCTAAAGCTCTCCAGCAGCTTCCCTGTCATAAAGCCCTGCTTCCCCTCTGTCTCCATCTCCCTCTACTCCCTTCCTTCCTGGTCCAGCCACACTGGGGAAAGGGGTGGAAACCAAGCCAGTCTCCTCCCGCCTTGGGCCTCTGTGCCGGCTGTGTTGTCTGCTGACGCTGATCGTCCCTGGTATTTTCACCACTGTCCCCGCTAGTCCCTTGGATCTCAGCGTAACTCTCGCTCCCTGAGAGGGGCCTTTCCTGTCACCTCTTCTAAGTTCAGCAGCCCTTCGTCACTCTGGTACTTAACCCTGTTTTATCGTCTTTCTCTTACTCATTTATCGTCTGGTTTTCTTCATTAGAGTGTGTAGCTAGGGGCTTTAGCTTTTCCCTGAGAAAGTTGTGGAGGGGATGCAAGGACAGTTTTCAGTGGCCTGGTTCAGGTGCTCAGAGAGTGCTGATTGGGCCAGAGGTTGATGAAGATGGGAGTGCAGAAGTGATTACCGGTGAGCTGCTCGTGAGCAGTGGCAGGTGAAAATGGATTGTGATTGTGTTTGCTTAATGGTAGAATGCCTTTTTTTTTTTTAAGAAATTTAAATAGAATTCTTGAAATGGAGGTAAAGGATGGTTTTATTTAAAGCTTTTGTTTTAAAGTTAAGTGTCACTGTAGGAATTCAGGTGACTGACGTGATTTGGGGAGGAGGAATTAGTTCAGAGTGTGGGACTCATACATTTCCTATTAGTTCAAGAAAGTGGGGGTTCTGTTTGTTTTTAATTTTTTTGAAAGGTTAATTCAACTGGAACAAAAGTGCATTCAAAACATTTCTGACCAAAGACCTGCTCTGTGGCTAGGAATGTGTTCTGCCTTGTGAAGACTTAGAAAGGACTGAAAACAGGGTCACTGCCTGTGGGCTCCCCACCAGCTCAGAATAAGAGAGTTCAGAGCTGGTGACTCCAGATTGTGACAAGTTTCTCTTGAAGTTGTGTTCGCACAGCAAGCGTGTCGTTTCACCTGCATTGTCCACATGTTCCTGATGGAGGTGGTGAGGTGCCAGACTCCTCTGGTCTCTCTTCTTGCCAGCCCCCTTCCCCCCTGTCCCCAGGGGCTCTCACCTGGTCAAAGACCTAAGACATGGGAAGGACAGAGGTTCTTCCTGAGCACTAGATGGTATGTGAGATTTTTAGAACATAGCTCTTGGTTGTCATAGGAATTGCAGTTTTGAGCTTCCTCCAGGCTGGCTGTGGTCAGGAGGGGAATGCGCAGTCATGCCACCAGCGTCATCCCCATCCTCGGGTCGGGACTGAGGCTCAGGTGGGGAAGAGTCCTGTCTTCCCAAGGCTCCCCAGGCAGGTAGTCATAGAGCTGGGCTCGGAACCCCACTGTCCATAACCTCTGTGGGGCAGAGGTGGGGAGACCTCCTGCATCAGGGTCCCGGGTTGATGAGGTGGGTGGGGGAGGCAGATGGGGCTGGGTGCTGACTCCATCCTGCAGACAGTGAGGAAGGGTTATAGGGCTCAACTGGAAGGTGCTAGGGTGACTGCAGGAAGGGGTCAGATGGCCGGGAGATGAGGAATGGGGAGGGGAGTCTTAGGGAGCCGGGAGGGGGAGACCGGAAAGGCCATAGAGCTTGTTACGCTCACAGCCCCCTGCTCAGAGGAGCACGTGCGGCCAGGCCTTGAGACCGGAGTTGGATTTTCAGTTTTGCCCGTAGCTGAGTTCCCTGTACGTCCCCTCCTGCTTGGTATGTGGGGAGCTCAGCAGCAGGTGAGCAGGCCCGAGGGTGTCAGAGCGTTCCTGCTGACACCGCAGGGATGCTAGCCTCTGTTCAGATGCCCTGTTTATGTTGCTGCACATTCGTCATGTCTCCGTAAACCTGAAACCTCACATCCTAAGACAAGCGGGAAAGGAAACACCCGTGTGAGGTCCCAGGCTCACGGGGCCTCCGGGCCTGAAACCCCAGCTTGTCTGTACAGGAGCTGGGATGAGGATTCAGTGCCAGCGAGTACATCGTGAGTTCCCTTCTTGGGAACTGGGCCGTTTCACGTGGAGAGACAGGCTGCGGGCACTCTGAGCATGCGGACGCCACTGACACGGGTTTCAGACATCCTGCTCACATAGCTTTCCAAGATTGTTGGAGGCCTGGGACACCTCCTCTTAACGACTGTGTTTTTAGCCTGTTATCTACGCGTCAGTTTCTCTGGGGACGCCTCAGGCGGCTGGCACGGCCAGTAAGTGCAGCAGGTCAGCGCTGTTCTGGGACAGCCAGGCCGGGTCAGGAGGCTTTGTCCTTAGGGTGAGCCTGGAAAGAGGAAGGGAGTTCAGAGTGTCGAGGGTGAGCTTGACAATGCCCCCCAAAGTCCAGCACGGATGGGACTCCCGGGTCTCTTAGGCCCAGTGTTTCCAGGCAGAGTCGGGGCTGGTCCTGGTGGAGGGAGGGCCAAGCCAGGTAGCAGGGAGTCTGGGGCTCTTCTGTTTTTATCCGTTGTGTGTTCATATCAGTTCCATGTCCCAGTTACATGATACAGCAAAACAAAGGCTGCAGAGGGAGCGGAAGTCCCAGAGCAGGGGCATGCTTTGTCCGAGCCTTGAGTCGTTGGCGGGTGGCCTAGGATACCTCGTTCTGGGGCGGCGTGTCCTCTCAGAAGTGCCCTCTGGAGAGCAGTGGAGCAGCTGGGAGTCCCTGTTCCTGATCCTTGGGGTCACCGGTTGTCAAGTGGTCGGGGGAGGTGCCCAGCCTTTGAGGCAGACTCCTTCCCGGTCTGGTCCCAAGGCCTGTCACCTCAGGTTCTCAGCCTTCCTCCTGGGGCAGCCAAACCCCTCTGTCAGCCCTCAGCGGTCTCCCGTCTGGCTGTAGAATCTGGGGATTCGCCAGGGCTGGCCGGAAGGGTGCCACGTCCCAGCCTGGTCTCAGGACCACAGGCTGCCTGCCAGTCAGCGAAACACATCCTCTTCTGGAGGTGGCCTGAGGCGCTTGGCTCTTTGGTGTTGGAACCCCAGGCGGGCACAAGGGTTGAAAACGTTGGCATTAAACCTACTTTGGCCAAGCTCATTGCTCTGCACTTGGTAGCCATATGATCATGGGCAAGTTACTTAACCATCGTGGCCTCTGTTCTCTTATTAGTAAATTGAGGACTCACATAAAATTGTCTCGTATACACTGGGTGCTAGGTTTTGGAGATTTTTCACCATGATGAAAGTGAAAGAAGAGAGTGAGAAAGCTGGCTTGAAACTCAACATTCAGAAAACTAAGATCATGGCATCTGGTCCCATCACTTCATGGCAAATAGATGGGCAACAGTGGAAACAATGAGAGACTTTATTTTTGGGGGCTCCAAAATCACTGCAGATGGTGACTCTAGCCATGAAATTAAAAGGCGCTTGCTCCTTGGAAGCAAAGCCAAGACCAACCTAGATACCATACTAAAAAGGTCAATTTTCATTCCAGGCCCAAAGAAGGGCGATGCCAGAGAATGTTCAGACTATTTGACAGTTGCACTCATGTCCCATGCAACTAAAGTAATGCTCAAAATCCTTCAAGCCGGGCTTCAGCAGTATGTGAACACAGGGAACTTCGAGATACACAAGCTGGATTTAGAAAAGGCAGAGGAACCAGAGATCAAGTTGTCAGCATTCACTGATCATAGAGAAAACAAGGGGATTCCAGAAAAACATCTTCTTCATTGACCACACTAAAGCCTTTGACTGTATGAATCACAACAAACTGTGAAAAATTCTTAATGAGACGGGACTACCAGACAACCTTACCTATCTCCTGAGAAACCTGTATGCAGGTCAAGAAACAATAGTTAGAACTGGACGTGGAACAACTGAGTGTTTCCAAATTGGGAAAGAGTATGACAAGGCTGTATATTGTCACTCTGCTTATTTAACTTATATGCAGAGTACATCATGTGAAATGCTGGGCTGGATGAATCACAAGGTGGAATCAAGATTGCTGGGAGAAATATCAACAACCTCAGATATGCAGGCGATACCACTCTAATGGCACAAAGTGAAGAGCAACTAAAAAGCCTCTTGATGAAGGTGAGAGAGGAGAGTGAAAAAGCTGCCCTAAAACTCAACATTCAGAAAACTTGAGATCATGGTATCTGGTCCCATCACTTTATGGGAAATACATGGGGAAATGGAAATAGTGATAGATTTAAGTCTCTTGGACTTAAATCACTGCAGATGGTGACTGCAGCCATGAAATTAAAAGACACTTGCTCCTTGGAAGGAAAGCTATGACAAACCTATATAGCATTTTAAAAAGCAGAGGCATCACTTTATCAGCAAAAGTCTGTGTAGTCAAAGCTATTGTTTTCCTAGTAGTCATGCATAGTGAGAGCTGAACCGTAAAGAAGGCTGAGCACCAGAGAACAGATGCTTTTGAACTGTGGTGCTGGAGAAGACTCTTGAGAGTCCCCTGAATTGCAAGGAGATCAAACCAGTCAATCCTAAAGAAAATCAATCCTGAATATTCGTTGAAAGGACTGAAGGTGAAGCTCCAGTACTTTGGCCTTATGTGAAGAGCCGACTAATTTGAAAAGACCCTGGTGCTGGGAAAGACTGAAGACAAAAGAAGGGGGCAGCAGAGGATGAGAAGGTTCGACAGCATCACTGACTCAGTGGACATGAATTTGAGCCAACTCCAGGAAGTAGTGGTGGACAGGGAAGCCTGGCATGCTGCAGTCTAAGGGGTCACAAAGAGTCAGACGCAACTGAGTGACCGAACAAGAACCACAAAGTCAGACTAAGAAAACTGGCTCTGGCAGATTGTTAGAAAAGGGACAGACGGAGGAAGACCAGTTACTAACATGAGAGGGGGAGTGGGAAATGCTGAGGCTGAGAGCTGAAGCAGTGGGGCTGAGAGTGGGGAGGTCAGACCCTGAGCAGAAAGAGAGTTGGTGCCTGATTCTGTTTGTGGTGTGAGGGAGAGAAAAACCATTAAGAGTGGCTCACAAGTTTTCTTTTGAGATCTGTCTTCCTTGTTTTATAAAGATCTGCAAATGTTGACAAGTCTCCTTAATGGCAAGTTTCAGAACACAGCCTCAGCTCACGTGCCGGGTCTCAGCAGCTCGGGCCCTGCCCTCCGGTAAACATTCCTCTTTCTTTGGCTGACATCTCGTTTCCTTTTTCTTAACTTCTGTTCTGAAACTGTTACAGCAGCTTTTGTACTTCAAGGAATTGAAGCCTGGTCCATATTATGTGTGGAAACAAATACTGAAATAAATACTCAGCAAACAAAGACTGAGATAAATGAGGTCACGCTTTGCGGCTGCCCTACAGGTGATGCTCGTGGCAGAGCTCTGGCCGGAAACCATGACTCCTGGGATTCCAGAGCGGCCTCTGTGTTTGTGCTAAAAGAACGTTTCATAGTGGAAGGGTGGAATACAGAGTCCTGAAGAGTCTTCAGTAAAATGTAGCCCAGGATCCATCTCCACTACATGCGCTTCCCACGGTGGTCCTTACATCTGAACCCGAGCACAGCAGTGGCCACAGGCGGGCGAGGTGAGTGGGCTGAGCTCAGGGGAGCAGGGCACACTCTCATTCCTTGCAGCTCTTGCTCCCTGGCCCCCGCCCCGGCCCCATACGGTTTGGTGGGGGCGTGCGTGTTCTGTGATTCCCGCAGGATCCCAGGCCTGCCCGGGGTTCCACTTGTTTCTCACGGCTAATCCAGCTCCCAGCCTGGAGCCTCCGCGCTCACTGCATTAATCAGCCTTGCTGGAATGATCACATGGTCCTTAGCTGCCTCCCCTGTTAGCTGCCGCTCGTCAGCAGCTGGCAGAGCTGGAGGCTGCAGGCCCCTGTCTGCAGAAAGCCTTTCACTTCAGAATACTGGGGGGTGTGCAGACCCCGCCTCCTTTTCCTGCACCTTTGCACCATCTGACTGACTAAATGGTGGTCCTCCAAACCAGAAAGGCCCCCAGACAGTCTGAGGAAATTGTCTCCGACTAGGTCATGTTTGCACTTGAAGAATTCAGGTATGTCCTGGGTTTCCTCCATCAGCCTGCCGCTGGGTTTTTGTCCTCTCTAGGTTTTTGCTGTGTAATGACAGCTCAGGCTCCGGCTGGTCCTCATAAAAGAAGGGTTCTTTTCCACGGCAGGGTTTCTCCCGGTCGTGGGGGTGGGCGCGCCGAGGTGGTGCCGGTCTGGGGTGTCGACTGCAGGCACCCAGGCAGCGTGGTAATCGGTTTGATGGTGTGTGAAGGTGGCGAGGACCCCACCTTGCGCCTCATCCGAGCTGTGCTGGTGCTGGTGTGGAGTTCTGAATACTGACTAGGAACTGCTTATCCAGATGGAGCCTCTTGCTGCCTTTTGTTTTTCTTCCTTTGTCAAACTCCTGGAGCCTTACTGCTCTTTAAAAAAGCACTGATTGCAGCGGTGAAGGTGGAAACCCTGGAAGTGTGTCTGCTGGCTCATGATTTGGTCTCGGCTCTGATTTTGCTCATTGTGGACGGTGGTCTCGTTGCGGCTGGGCAGTTTTCTGGCAAGCGCCCTCATGGTGTTTTGTGAACAGGCTCCTTCTTTGCTTTGGTAAGCTTTTCAGCTGCTGTAATTATGAATGCTCCAAATTAGAGTCTTTTGTGAATCTTATTCCCTCATCTCTCCCTTGGGAATCTGTCCCCAGTATATGAATGTGGGGAGAGGGCTCCAGAAAAGAGAGTTTCTCAGAAATGAGGCTAAAGGAGGTGGGATGAGGGGGGTTCCCGGCTCCTTTTGCTGTGGGTCTCCACCTCTTCAGAGCATGTGGAGGACAGCGTGTTTGTATCTAACCTCTGACAGCTTCTCATTTCTCAGATGGAATTTCCGTGTATTTAGAACTGAACATAAATACCATATTGACAGGCAAAGGAGTGACTGTGTGGCAACCTTACAGGCGGTTTTTGTTCCCTCCAGATGTAGCTGCAGTGGGCATTAAAATAAGAATAGAATCACCACCTCTCGTTGCTTGTAAGAGGAAACTGGAGACCTTGTCATCAAAATTGAGGGAGAAGATGAGAGATTCTTCAGCTGTCTATAAGGGAAAGCGGGGCTGCAGAGGTTGCTCCCGCCCTTCCTGTAAACTTGGGGCTTTGCCTCCAGGAAGTTACCCTTTGTTGGAGAGCGCGCCTCTTCATCATTCCTAATGGACAGGTTTGTGCAGGTTTCCATGGGGCAACCTGCTCTGATATCATGAAGTGACACCATGACCAGAGCTCACTGCTCGTGGCAGCTCTGTCAGGTGACCAACAGGAATTTATTTAATGCCTGGCAGGTAAGAGTGGACAGGTCATTGGGAATGAGTCAGGAGTCACAGGTTCTAGTCCAGGTTTCTTGATCCTCGTGAGAATTAGCAAGAGCATCATAAATTGTGGAAAGTAGTACAAGGGTGAGGTTCCTGTTTTACGGCTAGCGCTTGTTCTAGACGGAGTAAGCCTTGGCTTTGGCCTTGAGCAGACGTGGAGCCTTTGCTTGCCTTTTGGAGTGAGAACAGAGGGGTAGGGAGACCCACCCCCACTGTGGTGGCCCCTGGTCCTGGAGCGGGTCTGACGAGCTGGGAGGGCTCCGGTTCAAGGGCACCGCTCTGCCGAGCTGAGGAGTGGGAGATGGAGCAGAAGAGGGAGGCTTCAAGCTTCGGCTTCAGCCAGCCCTGAAGAGTTTTGCTGTGCATGATTGCATTTTGTGACAGCTGCATGGGGCCAGACAGATGGCTTTCTTTTGTAGTCAGGGGACTTGTGTGAGGTTCAGGGCATTGTGGTGGGGCTCGGGGCTCAAGAGGAGCTCACTTAGCTTTTTGGTTTAGGTCAGCTTGGTTCTCGAGCTATAGCACACGGTAGATTCACCCAGAGGGCTCACAAAAACCCATCCCCAGCATTTTAGATCTAGTAGGTCTAGGGTGGGGCCTGAGGGCTTATGTGTGTCCAATAAGTTCTTAGGTTTTCTGGAGACCAGACTTTGAGAACCATTGGCTTAGGGAAAGCGGACAGACTGTCCTTGAGATGGGAAGTCGAAGGTACAGCTGGAATCAGAAACAGCAGATCAGGTACAGGCAGGTGGGTGGGGCGGGGTGGGGTTGGGAGCACTCATGGGGAGGTCACACTCGGGCCATGCGATCTCAGCTGCCCTCCTCCTGGGGAGGCCTGAGAACAGTGGAAAGGAACACTGGGCTGAGCACCCATGAAGCTTGGTTCGTGACGCTGGCGCTGCCGTGGACTGTTACGTGAGGGTAAAAGGAGGAGAGGACTGTGGGGGACGCCGTCAGGTTATCTGCAGACACAGCCCTCCACAGAGAGCGCCAAGGCCACGTTCGTTTGAACAGGAAGTCTGGTTGACAGACGTGTTTATATGCCCCGTCTCCCCACTGGACTGTGAGTTCTAATCCAGTCTGTCGGCAGGCCATGCTGCTTTTAACTTGATTTCTTAGGGCCTAAAACTGCTGGAGAAACAGTAAGGCCTTAGTGAGTGGTGAACACAGTCATTTTCAGGAGGACTTAAGACAGATGAAAAAGCAAGCAAGCCCTCTGGCTAGCTCGGTGCCAGCCTGGAATGCCCGCTGAGTGCCTGCTGGTACCGGTTCAGAAGAGCATGTCGAAAAGCAGACATCTGACCTCCTGAGAAAAATGAGAAGTATCCTCAGCACACCCCCACTGATGGAGCGCCAGAGAACTCCGACCTTGTTTCATAAGGAATCCCTGCGATGACCTCACTCTAGACCGTGGCGACAATGGTCAGGACTCCCCGGGGCCGGGCTGCAAGCCTGGAGGGCTACAGGGACATGGAGACGTGAGGCTGGGCCAGCATTTCCCCACTGCTTAGGGGCTTTCCCTGCCTTTCCCTGACTGCAAGACCATGTTGTCCTCACACCGGGCCAGCTGCTCTACCTGGCTATGCTAGGAGACACACTGCATTTGAGTTTTTGCTTTTAAAAAAAAAAAAACTTCGTAGGTGAGACATGTTCTGAAGTAATAGTTTAAGTCAACATTTACCTGTCCCCACACCCCACAGAGACTGTCCTCTGAGCCCCTCTGGAGATGGCTTTGTAGAACACGGTCTGGTTTCCTTCCACCCCTAGATCCTAAGCAGGGACCGCCTGCCCTTACCAACCCCAGAAGAAAGAGTCTGAAATGTGACTTTCAGACTCATGGTCCCCCAAATGAGAATGGAACCCAAATCAGAAGCTCCCGCTTCTCAGAATCCCTGCTCCTTGTTGTGGTTTATTCCCAGTGCTAGCTCCAGGATGTGTGATCCACAGTTGGAATGTGTCAGTCATGGAAAAATGGGAAGTTACTATTTTGGGTCTGTTGTGTTTTATTTTTAAATAAAACATTATTATGGAAGGATGGGATTCAAACTCAGACTCGTTCTTTGATAATTCAAATTTATATCTAGTCTTAGGAAGTGTCACAACTTTTCTTGCCCCTTCACTGGAATACTGAAATGAATTACAACGAGTGGTATCAGGGACACCCTGATACCACTGAAGCTCACGAACCAAGAGACGGCCCAGTGTCCAGAGCCCAAGCCAGCTCAGTGCCTCTCGTCTTCCAGGCCCTGTGATCTCTTGAGGAAACAGGTATTTAGGTACAGCGACGTTCACACCGTTGTCGGTGTTCAGTCACTGAGTCGTGCCCAGCTCTGCAAGCCCATGGACTGCAACACACCAGGCTTCCCAGTCCTTCACTATCTACTGGAGTTGGTTCCAACTCAGGTCCATTGAGTTGATGCTGGGCAGGCGATGGGGAAATGGAGAAACAAGATCATTTCACACCTACTGTGCACCAGACATCACTAGCTGCTTTGCCCCTCGTAGTTTGAACCTGAGTATCATTTTATGGAGACATGGACAGTCCCAAAACACATACCTCCAACCCAGAAACAGTGTTTGCTAAGTGAGTGAAGGAAATGAGAACAGAAGCTCCGAGAGGTCACCTGAAGTCACCCAGCTGTGGGGGTCTGGTCAGTTTCACTTCAGTCCTCCATTCTCAGATACCCTGTGCCGAGAATGCCATCCTGTGACTTGACCTTGTGTCTCCCAGCCAGCACAGCCTTTCTGAGTCTCTCCTCTGGGCCCGGAGCCCGCGGTGGCTCCAGGCACTCGGCTTACCTCCCCAGGTGTGGGGAGGGTGGGGAACAGAAGAGGAGCAGAGGGCCGCTTGTAGGGCAGGACCGACTGACCCTCCACCCGACCTCCAGCTCCGCGGCTCCTCACTCCTCCTTACCTGTCTGTGTGGTACTTACTGCAGTGTAATTGTGTGACAGTTCCTGTCCCATCTCTCTCCCCTACTGAAGTCTGCACCCTTTGAGGCCAGGAGGCATATCTTAATCCTCTGACAGCACCACCAGCTGTTAACCTAGACTCAGCTCTTGTGTGAATCAGGCTTGTGTGTGCTCAGGTGCTGTTCATGTCTGACTCTTTACGACCCCATGGACTGTCGCCCGCCAGGCTCCTCTGTCCATGGGGATTCTCCAGGTGAGAATACTGGAGCGGGTTGCCATTTCTTCCTCCAGGGGATCTTCCCGATCCAGGGGTCGAAACTGTGTCTCCTGCATTGGCAGGTGGATTCTTTACCACTGAGCCACCCGGGAAGCCCCAGTACTTGTATTAGAGTAACTTTAACTGAGTTAAGTCATGGTCTCTAACTGGGGGAAGGGGGCTGTCCTACTCCCCAGGGCTTCCTAGCACTCAGGCCCTGGTAGGGGGCGGTGGGGGCACATGGGTGGAGGATGTGGGTGGACAGTGAGGGCAGAGGGAGGGGAAAGTAGAGCAGCAGAAATGAGAAGAGACAAGTCTCAGTGACTTGACAGTTTCACCTGCTGCTGGTCTGACCAGCCACAAGCATAAGTTATTTTGGGAGACAAATAATTTAGCTGTAGGATGGCAACACAGATATATGTAAAAATGCTGGCCTATCCTCCATTGTTAAATAAATGTCACAGCTGCTGAGTTTCACTCAAAGAGAAGCGGTGTTGTGGAACCAGACTCCAGTCCAGTCCATACAGTGTGGATGTAAAAGCCCAGACCTTGCAGAAGTCACTCCATCTCATCTCTTAGTTACGTCACACAGAGTAAGAGGGCTGTTTTGAGGATAACATACTGGAAAGCAGTGTGTAAATTATAAAACGCTGTGATAAATGCTTGTATTTGAAAGTTACCTGGTTAAGGTGCTGCTTTATTAAACTGTTTCCATCCCCCATTTCTCTTTGCTTAGCATTGTGGTCTCTTATATGGAAAACAACAAAATAAAACTGAATTAGAAGAAGATTCAGCTGCACTCATTACCCAGAGGAAGGAGCCCTAGAACAGGAGACCAGCTTGGGTCTGTGTGACTCTTGCTGTAGTTACTTAGGATGATTGCAAGAGAGTCTCCAGCTGTTTAGGTTCAGAGACCTGTGTGGTGCCTTGTTGGAGGCAGGAGGGCCTTTTTCCTGTTAGGATAACCGTTCACCCAACAAACCACTTGCTGAGCATCAGTTGTTGTTGTTGAGTCACTCAGTCGTGTCCGACTTTTTGTGACCCCATGGACCGCAGCACACCAGGCTTTCCTGTCCTTCACTCTCTCCCATGGCTTGCTCAAACTCATGTCCATTGAGTCAGTGATGCCATCCAACCACCTCATCCTCTGTTGTCCCCTTTTCCTCCCACCTTCAATCTTTCCCAGCATCAGGGTCTAGTCTAATGAATCGGCTCTTCACATCAGGTGGTCAAATATTGGAGCTTCCACATCAGTCCTTCCAGAGTATTCAGGACTGATTTCCTTTAGGATGGACTGGTTTGATCTCCTTGCTGTCCAAGGGACTCCCAAGAGTCTTCTCCAACACCACAGTTCAAAAGCATCAATTCTTTGATGCTCAGCCTTCTTTATGGTCAGCTCTCACATCCATACATGATTACTGGAAAAACTGTAACTTTGACTAGACGGACCTTTGTTGGTAAGGTAATGGCTCTGCTTTTTAATATACTATCTAGATTGGTCATAGCTTTTCTTCCAAGGAGCAAGCGTCTTCTGATTTCACGGCTGCAGTCACCATCTGCAATGATTTTGAAGCCCAAGAAAATAAAGTCTCTCACTGTTTCCATTGTTTTCCCATCTATTTGCCATGAAGTGATGGGATCGGATGCCACGATCTTAATTTTTTGAATGTTGAGTTTTGAGGGAGTTTTTTTCACTCTCCTCTTTGACCTTCATCAAGAGGCTCTTCAGTTCCTCTTTGCTTCCTCCCATAAGAGTGGTGTCATCTGTGTATCTGAGGTTATTGAGTAGAAGATGCAAATCTGTGTCATTCTGAGTCCTGGGGAGGTGCTTAACCAACACCAAAAGCATGGGGTGAGGGTAGCCAAAGACAAAACGAACCCGGGGAAAACCAGAAGCGATTCCAGACGGTTCCAGATAGGGCACTGTGGCTCAGGAGGAGGACGAGGCGAGGTTTTGCCGTGGTGAACACTAGGGAGACTTGCAGGGGGAGGCGTCTCTCGGAGCACGTCTTAGAACAGCTTCAGATTTGAGGGGAGGTGGCGGAAAGAAAGGAGGGACTGCTGGCAGCCGTGCAGGAGCTGTACCCTGGGAGCGGGGGCGGTGTGGTCTTAGCCCGATGGTGGCTGATGAAACCTGAGGAGAGGGCTTTTGCTCATTCTTTTCAGAGTAACCCAGTCTGGTTGTCTTTTTCTCGTGATGGTCACTTCTCTCTGCCCTGAGAAGTGCCCTGGGTCACTGCTTTGCCGAGGTAAACCTTTCTCACCTTTAGGGAGTTCGTGTCTTACCTGTGGGAGGCCACGCGTTTTGCATTGCCGGCTTGTTACTTTGCGCAGGTTACTTCAGTTCTTGCTTTAGTTTGCCAGTCTGTAAGATGGGGGATTACCTACCTCCTAGAGTGACTGTGCTGATTAAACAAGATCATTTACATAAAGCATTTGGCAGGGTTCCTGGCACTTAGTGGGCTTCCCGGGTGGCACTAGTGGTAAAGAACCCGCCTGCCAGTGCAGGAGACGTAAGAGACTCGGGTTCAGCCTCTGGGTTGGGAAGATCTCCTGGAGGAGGGCATGGCAACCCACTCCAGTATTCTTGCCTGGAGAATCCCATGGACAGAGGAGCCTGGCAGGCTACAGTCCATGGGGTCACAAAGAGGCAGACATGGCTGAAGCAACTTAGCACACACGCACGCTGGCACTTAGTAGATATTCAATAAATTCATTCCTTTAATTTACTTTAAGCAGCAGAGCATTTAATTCAGACCCTCATCCTGGATGAGAAATCACGTAGGAGCCAGGAAAGAGGCCTGAGCCCTCTGAGGACGAGGAGCTTCTCTCATGACCCCATCTCCTTGGCATTCAGACTCAGAGTGCCAGCAGTCAGTCCTTGGACGATAATCCTGTTTGCTGCCAAAATGTTTATGACACAGTGAACCGACCGTGATGTGACTCATCAGCTAGGAGCCTGGGTCTGGGCTTGGTTGACGCACGGATTCACCGGGCTGAGAGACTAATTGCGTTCCCTGCAGTTGACATACTGGGCCTGCGTGCTCCCCGACCGAGGGCAGCGCAGCCACACCCCACGGCCAGCGTCAGTGCTGCCCCAGTGCCGCCGACTCAGCCCCAGCCCGGGACTCCGGATCTGCGTTCCTCCAGTCACGTTGATGCATCCCCCGAGACTGACACGCGCAGTGGCTGGCTGCTGAGCTGACACGGACAGGTTCAGGGTGTGAGCTCCCTTCTGGGGGAGGGCAGAGGGAGTTAACGGGTGGGGACTCGGTGGAGGGGCAGTTGTAGATGTGGTGGGGTCCATCCCAGGGTAGTTCTATCGGGCATCAGGAGCCACTGGAGACCTCAACTTGGGGGTCCTTCGTAACAGTCCCTTCCTGGGAGAGCCCACCGAAACTGAAACACGGAGCCCAGGTCGCTCCTCACACCCGGTAAGTCCAGGTGCTCAGAAGTGGAGCTCACGCACGAGCCCACCATTGCTCCTCAACCCTAGCTGAGTTCGGGGAGAACCCGAACCTCAGGAACCTGCAGATCCTACGTTTTGGTGACACTTGTTACCTTAGATACGCCATTTAACTTCACTGGGATGTAGTTTGTCCACCTGGAAAATAGAAATGGTTCATAAAAAAACAAGATTACGGCCATGCAGGAGCTTGGGGAAATCAGGAGCTCTGGATAATTACAGGTGCTGTTAACATGTGCTTTCAAGTTCACCTGGCGCCTCTGGCCGCAGATTGAACCACATGTCTTGAGTGTGCGTGACTCATAGACACAACCCTGAGTTGGAACTGACCTCCTGCTGGTTTGTGGGCTGTGTGGGGTTTGGTGACTGGTCATGTGGCTGTCAGGAGGTCATCCCAGACCCAATTAGAGGTGAGAGGAGGTGTTTTCACTCCAGTCTGTCAGTTCAGGGCCTGGCAGATGCTAGGGTTGATCCTGCCGTGTGTCTCTTAGACTAGCCCAGCCTCCATCTTCATCAGCACAGGGGCTGGAAGAGAGCAGAGACAGCCCATGTTTACCTGTGGAGGCCCACGAGGAAACTGAAAACTGGGAGCTCTTCCAGCTCCAAGAGCACCTGGAGCACAGGCTCGAAGGAAAGAGAACCTGGAGCGGAAGGTGGATGTCCCTCCAGGGCCCGCTCCCGCTCTTCAGAAGCTCCACCAGTGGGGCCGGTGGCTCAGACAGTAAAGAACCTGCCTGCAACGCAGGAGACCCTGCAGGTTCGATCTCTGGGTGGGGAAGATCCTCTGGAGAAGGGAGAGACAGGTAAAACTGTGTGGTTGGATATACAGGACACCAAGCAGACTGTACGCTTTAAAGGCGTGTTTGGGCTCAGAGGTGAAATCCTTTTTCCTAGAGAGAGGATGCTTTCACAGTCAAATGAACCTTGGAGCCAGAGTGAAGACTGTGTTTTCCTTATCCACCAACTTACTGAGGAGTGAGCGCAGTAGAGTCCTGAAGTGGACAGAGGAAGATCCGCTGTGCTGCTCTTGATAAAACTGTTTTCCTGCCCTTGTTTGGGGTATTACGATAATCAGGTCCCTGTTGTGAATGAAGCTCACTCTGCCCTGGCAGAAAAATGTGAACACAGCTTTGCCTCACAGAACGGTGGGCGTTCCAAGGAACACGGCCTGGTGTTTGGGGGCCAGTCCTTTACTGAGAACTCCGTCCACAGCCAGTCCAGCTCCTTCTGCAGCTGCAGCCCTCTGTGGCCTGATTGCGTGCTCTCCCTTAACCCTTGACTCCCAGGAGTCTTCCCTCTGCTCCTTAAACGGGTTTAGTCACAGATCTGCATGTTCTGCTCTGCTTCCCTGTCTCTGAACTGAAACTGCAGAGCGTGTTTCGGGACTTAGGAGAGTGTTGTAGGTTCTTCTGGCTCTGCACAGCGAGAATTCGACAAGAGGCAGAGTGACAGGTAAGGAAGGGTTTATTAGTGAGTGGAGGACACTTGTGTGAGAGAGAAGCAGGTGGGCCAGGGAGCACTGCCCAGAACTTAGTGAGCCACGGGTTTATCGTCACAGGAAAAGTGGGGAGGGGGCGAGGACCACCTTCTCCCTGCCTCTTGGGTAGACCTCACACTTCTACCGCCAGCTCCTCCTCCTTGTCGGGCGGGGAATGTTCTTGTCCCCAGATGGCCAGACTGGACTGCAGTGGCGTACGGACGTGAGCCAAGTGAGAGTCGCACACACCGGAGGGTGGCACCCGCCTCAGGTTTCGGTGTAATGTCACCCTTTCTCTATATTTTTTCTTTTTCCTGTGTGCCGAGGAGCATATCCCAGGAATCATTAACTTCCTCACCCTCCCGGGGAAGGAGGTGTGTCTCATTCCGTTAGTTATTTCCTGCTCAGGGCACATCTCAATATTCTGTTGCATGGTTTTGTTGCTGAGCAAGCCTGCTTGCTTTGACGGGTGAGCAAACTTGCTTTCTTGAGTGATCATTAACACGGGGTCTCCCGTACCTCTTTCTTTAATTAGGGTTCCCTAGTGGGATTAGCTGTTTAATCACCCACTCTGTGCCTTTACTGTGCCCCTGTCAGAACCATTGTCTTCTTCCTATGAAACCCTTCCAAACCCAGCACTGCACACACTTCCTTTAGAGCCTTTTCTGACCACTGTGGCCCAAATGAACTTTCCCTTTTTCACTAAACTCCCATGCAGCACTCAGGGTGTCGAGCACCCAATCTAATAGCTTGTGCTTCTCATTCTTATCTTCCTGACTTGGTAAGGATACTTGAAGGCAGAACAGTATCCTCTTCATTCCATCTGTCACACTTGAGCAGAGTGGATGCAGCCCAGCTTCTCAGCACTTTTTATTTACTCATTTTTATTACTTATTTCGAACCTCCTGCCATATGCCAGTCATTGTTATAGGCCAAGAAGGGGAAATGGCAGGAAAAAGGCCAATTTGCTGCCTTTTTGACGTCTTTTCACTTCTGAGCATGAAGCCGAGATTGGAATTTCGAGAGAGGTCCTGAATCTGGGGAGCAGGCCCTGTTGTGCCCGGGCAGAAGATCAGGAGAAAGGCCTGAAAGGGACCAGGTGGTAGATGTTCAAATCTGTAGGGAGTTAAAAGGGTTTGAGCTAGTAAAAATGCGTGTGAAATTTAAAGAGTCCTTATATATTTTAATGAAAATATTCTGATTCTTCAGGATTCAAATACAAACAAGATAACACATGTGCAATTGTACCCACTATATCCCAGGCACTTTTGTTATCATCTCTAATTTTCCCAGCAATCCTCGAAGCTCGGCATTATTTCTACTATTTTATGTAAGGGGCACCTAAGTTTCAGAGAGGTTAGATCCCTTTCTCACACATCTGCTTAATCGGTAAAGCTGAAAATCTGACCTGTGTCTTCTAACTAAAAAGTCAGTGCTTGTTTTTATCATTCTGACCCTAATTTTGTAAAACAGAGTCTGTGAGGTGTTCTGGCTCTTTGTGCTTTATGTAATGCTTCCCTGGTAAGTGACTGTATTGCACTGCTGAGCCCTGACTGTGATCAGTGAGACCTGCTGAGAGCTGCATTCGCGTGAACATGTGCAGCACTTTCCTCATCGGAGTCCGAAGAGGCAGCTGCTGGCCTTGTCGTGTCTGTCCAGCTCCACACGAGCTGGCGCTCGAACCCGCGCCGTCTGGCTCTGGGACCTGTGCCTTTACTGTCTTAGTCATAGGAGGGGCTTTGTGGCTGAAGAGAGTTCTGTGGTCAGTTGGTCAGAAAAATTGCACAACCCCACCCCCCACCCCCAACCCGCAGAGTAGCATGAAGCTCTGGTAAGTCCTGCAGGGGCAGCTATTACATGTGTGAATTTTGCCCCTGAGTTTCCCATGTATGTTTGATGAAGGGATTTTTGCTGCCTAACATTTGCATGCATGCTAAGTCGCTTCTGTCATGTCTGACTCTTTGCGACCCCACGGACTGTAGCCCACCAGGCTCCTCCGTTCATAGCATTCTCCAGGCAGGAGTACTGGAGTGGGTTGCCATTTCCTCCTCCAAGGGAATCTTCCCCCGCCCCAGGGATTGAACCCGAGTATTTCTGCATCTCCCGCACTGTCAGGCAGGTTCCCCACCAGTAGCGCCTAACACTTAATTTTTAGTTTAAACTCTGGAAAAATACTGCTGTATGGGAAGGAGAATCTGAGCCTCGGAATTAGAAGAGGGAGGAAAGAGAGTTGTTGTTCAGTCACTAAGTCATGTCCTACTCTTTGCAAACCCATGGACTGCAGAATGCCAGGAGCAGAGAATATTCAGGGGAAAATACATAAATGGAAGAAGATAATAAGGCCTGAGATTTGAAGTCTCATTTAGGTATGAGTTCAGGCTTCTGCTCTTACCGGCTATGTATTGTAATTTGGGGCAAATCATTTTTTATTCTTTTTGGGTCTCACTTGCCTTATCTGTAAAATATTATTGTGAGGAAAAGTGTGATTGTATATGCAGAAATGCTTTGTTAACAGTAAAATTCATACTTTTTTCAATTGGTGTTTACCAAGTTCATTTCCACTCTAGTACCCAACATGGCATCTACCAGCTATTTGAAGAACAGTTAACAGTTGTTGGATGAATGAGTGGATTTTGTCTTTAGGTCTCAGGGTTCTGTAGCTGGTATGTTACAACTGAGAAATGTTTTACAATGAGACTTTGTTTCTTGAATTTTCTTTCTCAATTGTGTTTTGTGTGTTTTAAAAATATTTATTTATCTGGCTGCATTGGGTATCGAAGCACATGGGATCTTTAGTTGTGGCTCATGGACTCTAGTTGTGGCGTGTGGGCTCAGTCATTGTGGCGTGTCGGCTTGATTGATGCCACATGTGGGATCTGAGTTGCCAGACCAGGGGTCAAACCCATGTCCCCTGCATTACAAGGCAGATTCCTAACCACTGGACCAACAGGGACGTCCCCGTAAATTGTATTTTTCCTAGGTTTTCTGTTTTTGGAATTTAATGGAAAATCAAGACTCACTCACTTTGTTGTATTCCAATTTGGACTGCTAAGGCAGTTTATTTTGTGTTTTTCTGATATGTTCCTGGCAGCTAGAAATTTTTGGACAGTTCCAAAATGGTAAATTTCATTCAACAGTGTGCATGTGGTGGCTTTTTTTCTTCTTCTTCTTTAATAGCACTGCTGATTCTCAGATGTGCCCATCTGTGGTTTCTTTTTTAAGGAATTTCTAATACAACACCCTCTCGATGTAATTACTCTTGATGTTTCCGTGATAAAGCCTAGCTGTCAGGAGAAGAAACTCGCTGCACTTCTGCATACCAGTGCTGGTGGGGGAGCGCTGACGTGTCAGAGCATCTTACCAACTTCAGATAAGTCACTTGTGTTTTCTGTTGTTGTTATTCAATCACTACGTTGTATCCAACTCTTTGCCACCCCATGGACTGCAGCATGCCAGGCTCTCTTGACTTTGTGCTTTTGCATTCCAATCCCCTGTGATGAGAAGGATTTTTTTTTTTTTTTAATATTTACTTTTTAAAAAATTTGGCTACGCTGGATCTTAGTTGCAGCAGATCAGATCAGTTGTTCAGTCGTGTCCGACTCTTTGCGACCCCATGAATCGCAGCATGCCAGGCCTCCCTGTCCATCACCAACTCCCAGAGTTCACTGAGACTCATGTCCATTGAGTCGGTGATGCCATCCAGCCATCTCATCCTCTGTCGTCCCCTTCTCCTCTTTCCCCCAATCCCTCCCAGCATCAGAGTCTTGTCAGATGAGTCAGCTCTTCACATGAGGTGGCCAAAGTACTGGAGTTTCAGCTTTAGCATCACTCCTTCCAAAGAAATCCCAGGGCTGATCTCCTTCAGAATGGACTGCTTGGATCTCCTTGCAGTCCAAGGGACTCTCAAGAGTCTTCTCCAACACCACAGTTCAAAAGCATCAATTCTTCGGCGCTCAGCCTTCTTCACAGTCCAACTCTCACATCCATACATGACCACAGGAAAAACCATAGCCTTGACTAGACGGACCTTTGTTGGCAAAGTAATGTCTCTGCTTTTGAATATGCTATCTAGGTTGGTCATAACTTTCCTTCCAAGGAGTAAGCATCTTTTAATTTCATGGCTGCAGTCACCATCTGTAGTGATTTTGGAGCCCAGAAAAATCAAGTCTGACACTGTCTCCACTGTTGCCCCATCTATTTCCCATGAAGTGATGGGACAGATGCCATGATCTTGGTTTTCTGAATGTTGAGCTTTAAGCCAACTTTTTCACTCTCCACTTTCACCTTCATCAAGAGGCTTTATAGTTCCTTTTCACTTTCTGCCATAAGGGTGGTGTCATCTGCATATCTGAGGTTATTGATATTTCTCCCGGAAATCTTGATTCCAGCTTATGTTTCTTCCAGCCCAGCGTTTCTCATGATGTACTCTGCATATAAGTTAAATAAACAGGGTGACAATATACAGCCTTGATGTACTCCCTTTCCTATTTGGAACCAGTCTGTTGTTCCATGTCCAGTTCTAACTGTTGCTTCCTGACCTGCATACAAATTTCTCAAGAGGCAGATCAGGTGGTCTGGTATTCCCATCTCTTTCAGAATTTTCCACAGTTTACTGTGATCCACACAGTCAAAGGCTTTGGCATAGTCAATAAAGCAGAAATAGGTGTTTTTCTGGAACTCTCTTGCTTTTTCCATGATCCAGCGGATGTTGGCAATTTGATCTCTGGTTCCTCTGCCTTTTTTAAAACCAGCTTGAACATCAGGAAGTTCACGGTTCACATATTGCTGAAGCCTGGAAGTGCTGCACGTGTCCACTGGAGAAGGGAATGGCAAACCACTTCAGTATTCTTGCCTTGAGAACCCCATGAACAGTATGAAAAAGCAAAATGATAGGATACTGAAAGAGAAACTCCCCAGGTCAGTAGGTGCCCAATATGCTACTGGAGATCAGTGGAGAAATAACTCCAGAAAGAAAATGAAGGGATGGAGCCAAAGCAAAAACAATACCCAGCTGTGGATGTGACTGGTGATAGAAGCAAGGTCCGATGCTATAAAGAGCAATATTGCATAGGAACCTGGAATGTCAGGTCCATGAATCAAGGCAAATTGGAAGTGGTCAAACAAGAGATGGCAAGAGTGAATGTTGACATTCTAGGAATCAGCGAACTGAAATGGACTGGAATGGGTGAATTTAACTCAGATGACCATTATATCTACTACTGCGGGCAGGAATCCCTCAGAAGAAATGGAGTAGCCATCATGGTCAACAAAAGAGTCCAAAATGCAGTACTTGGATGCAATCTCAAAAACGACAGAATGATCTCTGTTCGTTTCCAAGGCAAACCATTCAATATCACAGTAATCCAAGTCTATGCCCCAACCAGTAACGCTGAAGAAGCTGATTGAACGGTTCTATGAAGACCTACAAGACCTTTTAGAACTCACACCCAAAAAAGATGTCCTTTTCATTATAGGGGACTGGAATGCAAAAGTAGGAAGTCAAGAAACACCTGGAGTAACAGGCAAATTTGGCCTTGGAATACGGAATGAAGCAGGGCAAAGACTAATAGAGTTTTGCCAAGAAAATGCACTGGTCATAACAAACGCCCTCTTCCAACAACACAAGAGAAGACTCTACACATGGACATCACCAGATGGTTAACACCAAAATCAGATTGATTATATTCTTTGCAGCCAAAGATGGAGAAGCTCTATACAATCAACAAAAACAAGACCAGGAGCTGACTGTGGCTCAGACCATGAACTCCTTATTGCCAAATTCAGACTTAAATTGAAGAAAGTAGGGAAAACCAGTAGACCTTTCAGGTATGTCCTAAATCAAATCCCTTATGATTATACAGTGAAAGTGAGAAATAGATTTAAGGGCCTAGATCTGATAGATAGAGTGCCTGATGAACTATGGAATGAGGTTCGTGACATTGTACAGGAGACAGGGATCAAGACCATCCCCATGGAAAAGAAATGCAAAAAAGCAAAATGGCTGTCTGAGGAGGCCTTACAAATAGCTGTGAAAAGAAGAGAAGAGAAAAGCAAAGGAGAAAAGGAAAGATATAAACATCTGAATGCAGAGTTCCAAAGAATAGCAAGAAGAGATAAGAAAGCCTTCTTCAGTGATCAATGCAAAGAAATAGAAGAAAACAACAGAATGGGAAAGACTAGAGATCTCTTCAAGAAAATCAGAGATACCAAAGGAACATTTCATGCAAAGAGGAGCTCGATAAAGGACAGAAATGGTATGGACTTAACAGAAGCAGAAGATATTAAGAAGAGATGGCAAGAATACACAGAAGAACTGTACAAAAAAGATCTTCACGACCCAGATAATCACGATGGTGTGATCACTGACCTAGAGCCAGACATCCTGGAATGTGAAGTCAAGTGGGCCTAAGAAAGCATCACTATGAACAAAGCTAGTGAAGGTGATGGAATTCCAGTTGAGCTGTTCCAGGTCCTGAAAGAGGATGCTGTGAAAGTGCTGCACTCAGTATGCCAGCAAATTTGGAAAACTCAGCAGTGGCCACAAGACTGGAAAAGATCGGTTTTCATTCCAGTCCCAAAGAAAGGCAGTGCCAAAGAAAGTAGCAGCATGTGGGATCTAATTCCCTGACCGGGGGTTGAACCTGGGCCCCCTGCATTGGGAGCACGGAATCTTAGCCCCTGGACCACCAGGGAAGTCCAAAAAGGACATCTTTTTTTGATGTTAGTTCTACAAGGTCTTGTAGGTTTTCACAGAACCATTCAGTTTCAGCTTCTTTGACATTAGCGGTTGTGGCATAGACTTGGATTACTGTGATGTTGAATGGTTTGCCTTGGAAATGAACCGAGATCATTCAGTCATTTTTGAGATTGCACCCAAGTACTGCATTTTGTTGACTATGAGGGCTACTCCGTTTCTTCTAAGGGATTCTTGCCCACAGTAGTAGGTATAATGTTCATCTGAATTAAATTTGCCCGTTCCTGTCCATTTAGTTCACTGATTCCTAAGATGTCAGTGTTCACTCTTGCCATCTCCTGCTTGAGCACTTCCAATTTCCCTTGATTCATGGACCTCACATTCCAGGTTCCTAGGCAGTGTTGTTCTTTACAGCATTGGGCTTTACTTGCACCCCCAGACACATCCACAGCTGAGCGTCGTTTCCACTTTTGGCCCAGTCTTTTCATTCTTTCTGGAGCTATTTCTCTGCTCTTCCCCAGTAACATATTGGATACTTTCTGACCTGGGGGCCTCATCTTCTGGTGTCATATCTTTTTGCCTTTTCATACTGTTCACGGGGTTCTCGAGGCAAGAATACTGGAGTGGTTTGCCATCCCCTCCTCCAGTGGACCACATTCTGTCAGAGCTCTCCGCTAGGACCCATCCATTTTGAGTGGCCCTGCACGACGTGGCTCGTCACTTCTTTGAGTTGCGCAAGCCCCTTTGCCGCAACAGGTCTGTGGTCCATGAAGGGGAGTTGTGTTTCAGCACCCGGCCAGAGAGACAGAGATGAGCTTAAGGGTATTTCAGTAGGTCAGATGTGGCACAAATATTGAGAGTCTGGGTATTTTTGTTTGTTTATTTTTGGCCGTTCTGGGTCTTTGATGCTGTGCACAGGCTATCTAGTTGCGGCCGGCAGGGGCTGCTCTTCTTTGCAGCCCATGGCCTTCTCACTGCAGTTGCTTCCCTGTCGCAGAGCATGGGCTCTGGAGCACAGGCTCAGTAGTTGTGGCTCATGGGCTTAGTTGCTCTGCAGCTTGTAGAATTTTTCCGGACCGGGGATCAAACCCATGGCCCCTCCCTTGGCAAGTGGGTTCCCATCAACTGCACCACCAGGGAAGTCCCAGGAGATTTTTAAAGAGAAAGACAACCAAATTATGTTTTAGCACACCTGTTTGTTCCCTGGAATAGCGCTGTTACTCCTCGAGAGAGGCTGTGTTGTGCGCACAGCCGTTTCTGGAGAGGCGGGTTAGGTAGAGGGGAAGCAGCAGCCCGCCCCTGGTCACCTGGCCCGGTCATGCAGTCTGTGTGGGCCGGCCACGACCCAGCCCCTGCCGTGGTGACTGGCTCAGGTGCAGGGTGACTGAGTCCTCTGTGGAACCCCTGCTGGGCTAGAGCTGTTAGGAAAGGTGCCGTCATGTCGGGATCAAGAAAGCCTCAAGTCATTGTAGCCCTCTTCCCACCATGTGGGTAAAGACCGTCTGAAAATGAAGCCAGAGAGGGTGGTAGGGTTCAGCAGAGGCCAAAGAAACGGAACTCGCCTGGCGTCATCGAGCCTGGGTGTCCCGTGTGCTGTCCTGCTCAATCCAGACTTAGCCAAGAGCCTTATCTTTTTTGCACTGTATGAACTTATTCCATTTTTCCCCGTTAGTGTCTGTCACTTACAACCTAAATAATCCCAAATAATTCAAAACCATGCCAGATAAATAAAAACAGAGTAAAACCTGTACCGTTTTTACCTCCAGAGGAGATGAGTGCCCCGGTAATCTTCACAACTGTCAGAGCACGTCCACTGGATTGTATCCATTAGGCTTCCAACAGAGGATTGTGGTCTGGGACACTTGTGGACTGAATTGTGTCCCCCTGTATTTGTGGGTCGAAGCTCTCAGCCCCAGTGTGACTGTATTTGGAGATGGGGCCTTTAAGGAGGTATTGAAGGTCAAACTGGTCATAAGGCTGGAGGCTTCGTCCACTGGGACTGTTCCTTTAAGAAGAGCAGAGTCTCCAGGAGACCTGCAGAGGGGAAGGCTGTGTGAAGTGCAGGGAGGGGTGTCATCCACAGGCCAGGGGAGAGGCCTCTCAAGGAAGCCGCCTGTCCATACCTCTATCTGGACTTTGGCCTCCTCCTCCTATAAGGAAGGGAGTTGCGACTGCTGGACACCCAGTCTGTGGTATTTCATTACCGCCGCCCAAGCTGACTGATGCAGACACATTTAAAACAGAGAATAGGATGCTCAGGCGACTCAGGATCTCGTCTGAAGACAGTCTGTGAAGGGCTTGGGGGGTACTTTCAGAAGAAGAAAAGGCATCTTTAGAACTGAAAAAGCTCTTGAGCTCTCCTCTGGCTCATTGCGCTAGGAGCCACATTTTTGGACCCAGTATTTAAGTACTTTTAATTTTCACTGGGGTCCCTTGAGGCACTTCAGCGGGAAAGGGAAGTAATATTTACTGAACACCCTCTGTGTCTTGGGCAGTTTATAGTTATTATATCTTCGTTTATCATTCAGAGCTAGACCATAGGATACAGATGGGACAGCTTCTGTAAATTCCGCTACTAAGTGCCAAGAGCTCTATTTATAATACGTTATTTAATTAACACCACACTCAGCAAGTTAGGAATTACCTCCCTCTTACAGATGAGGAAACAGAGCGGGAAAGGGTCTGAACTTGGGCATGATTGCCAGGGTAGCTCTCAGCAGAGCTGGGTCTAGGACTCTAATCTGACGACTCCTGTTCTGTTGCCTTTCTCCCCTGCCCTGTAAGGAGGGGAAGTGCAGCCCCGGGAAAGCTGAGGACCCGAGGCCCAGACAGGGCAGAGCAAAGCCAGACCGGACGCCCACACATGGTAAACGCACTTCCCTCACGAGAAGTTAACCGTTTCTATGTATCTTCCTGCTCTTTTTGCTTTGACATTTTCCTACCTACCTCGAAGTTTATACATCAGTCAGTCAGACCTTCGCTGGAGTTAGAGACCAAGAGGAAAGGCTTCCCCGGTTAACTCTGTTGTCCTCACGTGTAATTCTGATTTGGTCCACGAGTAGCTCCGTTCGTCAAAGTCACTCAACTGTCTTGTGCCTCAGGTTCTCCCTCTTTCAAATTAGCATGGCATGGTGAGCATGGAAGAGCTGACGAATGTGTGAAGTCTCACACTAAAAAGTCATGGTGTCGTTACTACATTCATAATATAGGAATATATAATGTACAGTCATGTATGTTTTGTCTTTGAATATGAATGTGACTATTATTGGCAACAATAGTCTACCTTCTGATGTCCCCTTTAATTCTAAGACCTTCAGGAACACAGTATTAATTAAAGGAGGAAGTGGTGTGTGGCAGCATGGAGAGGATACATTTAAAAGCTACAAGAACGCCTGGGTGTGAGACTGTGCTCCAGCAAGCCGTGAGATGTGGGCAAGTCCTTCACACGGCTTTGAATGCCCTCCTTCAATGCGGTGATGGATAGCCTCCCACGTCTGCCTCGCAGGACAGCTTCCCTAACCAGAGGCGTGATGTCTGTGCCTTCATTACAGTGTGGGGAGAGGAGGGGGAGTGGAGCACGCCGTGTACCGTGGCCTGGCTCCCGGGCGACTTGCCACCTGCCAGTGGCCTTGAGCCGCTCCTAGCTCCAGTTCACTCGTATCTAAAATGGAAAGAATGATAACAGATGTGAAGAGTCCAGTATGCAGTAGGTGCTCAGGAAAAGTCTTTAGAGAGAGACGATTATTAGACGTATACCCCGGATATGACATTTTCTATAATATATCACCAAGTGGCTTGCACCATGGATTTGGACCCGATGGATCAATTTGTCTAAGTGAGTGTATTTTTCCAGATACTCTTTGGCGAACAGTTTTTTATTTTTGTGAAAATGCAAATGCCTGTCTTAGAAAACTCTCTCTGAAAGTTTTGCTTTTGATTTGCAGAGAGTAGGACATTTCTAAGGCGGGAATCAATTACTTAAGCACTGACAGAGTGAATTGAATCAGAGATTAGTGAATAGTGGTGCCGTGTCCTCTAGAGCAGCCCTGACCGACAGAAACAGAACCCAAGCTGCAAGTCAGAGCCATGTGCAGTGTTTTAAATACTTAATCGCCCTGTTAAGTAAAAGGAACAGATAAAATTAATTTCAGCAATCTTATCTAAAGTACTGTATCTAAAATACTATAATTTCAACACGTAATCAACATATAAATTAGTGATGAGCTATTATTAGACGACTTTTGGTCCTAAGTCTTTGAAGTCTGGTGTGTCTTTTACACTAGTATCACTCCTCAGACCTGCCCCATTTCTGCTGCTCCTGGTCACATGTGCCTCAAGGCATGGCTTTGGACCCTGCAGCTCCTGAGTCCCCCTGAACTGAGGAGGAACTCAGACCTCTGTTACATTATTGCATTTAGCAAATGGACTCGAAATTGCTGAGCCAAATAGAATCTCCAGATTTGTGCAGTTTCCTTGCTCTGTATTGGGTTTCACTGCTTTTGGAGGTTTCCAAACGCTCCGTGAATTACTCCTGGTTTCTCTGTTCCTGATGAGAGCACCGTGGAGACTCTGCCCCCTTTAACCCCCATGTCTGTGGGCAGTGGTCCCTGAGCAGGAACACCCCGTGACAGGGCTTCAGCAGCAGCCCCTAGCTCGAGGCAGCCCCTGTGCTTTCTGCTGGGGGAGTGGGAATGCTCTTTCTGGTGACTTGGAGCCCTTTTGAAAAACTAATGGAAATTATTAACAGCGTCGCTGAGAAAGTCCAACGTGCTTAAGCCACAACGTGGTGTGCAGTTTCAGGGGAATATGGATCCAGGAGCCAGGCTGCACACCTCCAGCGTCGAGCGAGACATGTGGCGCGCCCCCATTTGTGAGGGAGGGGAGGGTTGGGGAGCTCACAGCACACTGGACCGTGCACAGGGCAGGCAGAGAAGAGATGCAGAGCTGGCACCTGCAGCCCCCAGACAGAGCTTGCTAATTTAAAGTCTTTTAATTCTTCATGACTCGTGACTTTTCTTAAACACAGAGGTTTTGCTTAAACACACACACGCAGCAGCAACCCCTCTATCCGGAATCCCATGTTAGAACTGTCCAAAGACTTCCCTAGGGCTCCAGTGGTAAGACTCCGTGCTGTCAGTGCAGGGGGTCTGGGTTCAATCCCTAGTCTGGGAACTAGGTCACAGATGCCCAGGAGGAAGATTGAAGATCCTGTGTGCCTCAAATAAATATTTAAAAAAAAAAGAGGATGCACTTTCTATTTAAAAAGAAAGAAAGAAAAAGCTGTTGAGAAAGCTTCATACAAAGCCATAGGAAAATAAACACGGGCTGAGCACTCCCAGGCTGCCGGGAAGATAAAGTCAAACCTGGTGACTCCCCTCGCGGAGCCCACAGTGGCAGACCCAGAAACAGACCTTGTCGTGGGATCCGAGCTGCAGACCTGGGGTTGGGGGACCTGACGTGCACGTGCTGCTGGGCGTATGCTGAAAAGGCTCCGGCAGAGACAGGGCCTGACAGTGGTCCTCCCACGTGCTGGGGGCGTGGGGTGGGGACAGGGATGGACCAACGGGACGAGACCGGCCGGGGCACGTGCCAGGAATAAGCTCCCCAGTGCTGAGGCTTGGGAGGGCTTTATACCACTTCCCGCAGGAGAGCCGTCCTCTTCAGAGGGCTTTATGTGAGCACCTGATGTCATCAGATTTGCGTTTTACCCGGTTATTCTTGGAACTGTGAGAGGTGGGTTTGAAGGTGCTATATCTGGAGACAGGGAAGCCTCTTAGGAAGCCAAGTTAGTCCAGGTGAGAACTCCCGGGGTTTGATCTGGGCTATCAGTTCTTGGCAAATAATTCGATGAGGAATTGGAAAGGATTTCTAGGTTGCCTGCCAAATAAGTTATAGGAGCCTTTATTAAAGTAGAAACTCTTACTTACCTGGCAGGGGAGATTCCATGATCACGAAGGTGGTTTTCCCAGGGCGAGGCTTTCCATTGCACTCTGGATGTGCTGACCCCTGCGATTTCCCCAAATGTGGGAGACATGACAGCATAATTTGTGGTCGTGGGGACTGCATTCGTGCTTTCCCCTAAGGGGGAATAAAAAGCAGAAACTGTTCAAAGAAAATCTGGGCACAGAGACGATGACAGAGGAGCTCGTTCCAGCTGGTGTGTTGATACCACCCCATCCGAGGGTGCTGAGCCTCCTGCATGGGGTTGATGAAGTTAGAGCCGCCTGTGAAAGGGCTATGGGAAAGTGGGGGACCACTGAGGGGCAGGAGCCAGACGAGGAAGCTTTGAGGGGCTCTCTTCTTGTCAGGACACTGAGGCAGAGAGGGGACTCGCTTGTCCGAGGCCAATGGGGGACGGATGGGAGACTCAGGACCAGCTGCCCAAGTCACGTGCCTCCTGGGCTCTTTCTTCTGTGCCCCAAGGGCAGTGTCTCTTGAGTTTAGGATTTTATGGAGGCTGCTAGCACGTGAGATTAGCATGGCATCCTTCTTGTTTACAGGGCAGGGAGCATCTAGGAAAAGTTCTGGGTGACAGTTCTTATCCCAAAGGCCAGGCTAGAAAAGGTTTCTTTATATACATGTATGAAACAGCCCACTGCTTTTGTCCTAGCTTTGCAGGATACCTGTGGCTTCTAGGTCTGCTGTCGCCTCATCAGTCCCAGGCAGCATCAGAATCAGTCACCTTATTAGATCATCTTACAGGTGATGAAATAGGCCAGGGGTAGAGAGGTGAAGGCAATGGCACCCCACTCCAGTACTCTTGCCTGGAAAATCCCATGGACGGAGGAGCCTGGTAGGCTGCGGTCCATGGGGTCACGAAGAGTCGGACACGACTGAGCAACTTCACTTTGACTTTTCATTTTTATGCATTGGAGAAGGAAGTGGCAACCCACTCCAGTGTTCTTGCCTGGAGAATCCCAGGAACGGCGGAGCCTGGTGGGCTGCCGTCTACGGGGTCGCAAAGAGTCGGACACGACTGAAGCGACTTAGCAGCAGCAGCAGCAGCAGAGAGGTGAAGAGATCTGCCTGGGGTCCCTCTGCTGCTCAAGGACAGAGCTCGCGCTGGTCTGCGTCTTGTGGTCCCAGGGTCAGGCCATTTCACGGTCACAGACTGTACTTCCTTCATCCAGTAGTCTTCCATTTAAGCAACTGCCCGTGTCTGGTCCTGCACTGGGGCCTGGGGCTGCAGAGACGACCAAAGCAGCGTCCCACCCAGTGACTCAGTTAGGGGTGGTTTCCCAGAGGACACAGCGCTGCAGTGGACACAGCTGGATGGAGCGAGGTGGTGTCTGCCCTGTCTTTTCCCTTGCGGGTTCACAGGTAGGTCTGTTTGTTGTCAATCAGTTTGGGCAGTACCTTGAGTAATCATTTCCTGGCTATGAACTCAAAGTTGAAAAAGAGGCTGGTATTGGTGGGAAATCGAGATTATTAAAATTTTAGAGCTCAAAGGCTTTGTGAAGAGTTGATGATCTCCTGGGGATGTGGAGTTGATGATCCCCTGAAGGCCTGACGGCTAGAGCAGCTAGATCTAGTCACTGTCACATATATGACTTCAAGGCAGCGACTTCGAAGACACTCCACTGAAGTGTCAGGTGGTAGCAGCGTGTGCAAGCACAGATACGTTAGTTCACAGATGGCAGGCCAAGATGATAGTGAAAGGTTGTTGTTGAATCACGCGAATACACCGGGATTCTTGGCCCCCGGAGGAGAAGAATTCAATCCGGGGCCAGAGACGAGGCTTGATCACTCAGAGCTTTTGTGTAATAAAGTTTTATTAAAGTATAAAGGAGATAGAGAAGGCTTCTGACATAGGCATCAGAAGGGGGCAGAAAGAGTACCCGCCTGCTAGTCTTCAGCTGGATGTTACATAGTCACTAGCAGTCTGTTAATGAAAGAAAGGAATGTCTTAAAATTCAAAATGGCACCAGGCCCCTCACCCATAAGAAGCATTTTGGGATAGTCTTGGCGCCAAATGGTTTATCCTGGGCCATAAAATGATTAACTTGAATCTTGAAGAAGAACAGATCACCATACAAATAGCTTCATTTACATAGATTAGGGGAACAATATCCATACTGGTTTGTCAAGTAGGTTCTGGGCCAAGAGGCGGAACCGACTTGGAGACAGAGTTTGGGGTAAAGGCATAGTACATTAGCATAGCTTAAGACGAACATTTCCATAAGAAAAAGGCACTGGTTATCTCTAGGCTCAAGAATAGCTAACTTCAGGCCAAACCAGGTGTCATTATGGCAACACAGTATTTTAAGAGAAACCTCCCTTTAAATTTGTATAGAGAAGGAAAAAATATTGCTAGTTTGTTTCCTCCTGCCGCTTAAGAGAGATAAAAATGTCTGACACTTGCAGGCTATTTCCTCCATTTGGAGACCCCTGGCCTTCCTGCCTGTTACCCTGTCAATAGGGGTTTTTTTGGTTTTTTAAATTTTTAAATCATGAACTCTGTAATTAGCTGGATCTAGACTGATGAAATTGAAGTGCAATTCAGTGGAAGTTGAAGAGTCCCCCAAACTAGGAAGTGCCCACCCAGGGTTGTATGGAATGTGATTCCACCACTCTGCCAGAAAGATCACACTGTAATGTAAAGTAGCAAACATGATGTTGTGGTGTGACTTTGATTTGGCTTGGTGATGGGGAAAAGGTAATTCTTGCAAATGTTGCTACTTCATCGTAATTACTTGCGGTGGAACTTTGTCTCGAATTTTTCCCATTGCACTGAATGAGCTGCATTCCTTAGTTGAGAGCTACTGCTGGAGACCCCTGTGAACAAATAAACTGGCACCCGGATAAATGGCCTTCCCTGTATTTCTAGAGCTCCACACCCCTCTGACAAGCTTCTCTGACAGTGACATGTCCTGTTTTTCAGGAGTTTTTCCCCATTCATTGTTTTATTTAATCTTCACAAGCAGAGTGGAAACAAAGAAGCTGACTCAGACCAGACTCAACATGGTGTGAGCCTCAGTGCCGAGTGTGCTCAGGGGACCTGCTCATCCCACCCCTCATTTTAAAGCTTAGATGACAGTCCTGGAAGGTGACGCGTTTCCCTGAGACCTGGAGCCCGGCAGCTGTAGCCTGTGTGTCCCCTGTCCACCACACCTACCCCGTGCGTCCCTGAAGCCCGGTGAGGGCATCGGTCACAGGAGAAACGTTAGTGGGAGCTAAGCCGTCAGCAGCAGAACTGCCTGAAACAGCAGCCAGGCTTTTTGAACAAAGATATTTTTTAAGAAGACAGTTTTTTTTTTTTTAAAAATTAGCTCATTAACAAAGTAATTCTATCTCCTGTCAGCAGAGGCTAAGGAGCTCAGCTATAGCAGCTGCCTCCCTAGTAACAGTTTTCATTGGCTACCCTCAGAAGCAGCATCATTGGCTTCTGTGGAATAGAGAATTTAAAAATAGACTGGACTTGGTTTGCAGAGCAGGGAGGGCTCCTCAAGGTGAGCTGGTGGTTCTCTCACCGTGAGGACAGGCAGCGATGCGCAGAGAGGCGGGGGCGCCCTGCAGTTAGGCAGCCAGCCTCCAATCAGGGCCTCCGCCTCCACCACCGGGGGCCTGCGTGCTTGCCCTCACAGCGCAGCCCTTTCAGAGGGACCTCCCCCCTCTCCGCGCCCCCTTTGTGGGCTGCATCAGGCTGGGGCGAGGTGCCTGTCAGCTGCCCGAGAGGGTGCTGACCGAGGCCTGCCCTGCTCTGCAAGCTCGGGAACGCTGGGTAAAGCGTTTCATCCTTCTGAGCTTCAGAAAATATGTTTTTATCTTGGCCTCTTCCACCACCGACCTACCGCACTGATGAGACTGTTGTGATGACTGAGAGTGTGAAACCAGCCTCTTTAAATGCAGATCGCTGTAGAAATGTTAAAGGCTGTTCTAGCTAGGAGTCAGAAATAGACCTCCACTGCCTGCCTCCTCCTCTGCTTTTCTCTTTCCCCTAGTCTCTCTCCTCCCCCTCTCCCTGTTGGTGCTGCTCTGACTCCAGGTCTCCAGCATCAGCCAAGCTCCTGCCCCGGCCCCTGTCCTTCAGGCTCGTTTCCTCTGCTGCCCAGGTGTAGAGCGGTGAAGGCTGTATGACCTGGGACACCTGTCTGAGGTGCCAGGAGACCTGCGTTCAGGTTCCAGCCTTTCCACTAACTCGCTGTGGCTTTTTAAATAAGCTGCTGCTTCTCTGTGGGCCTGTCTCCTTTTCAGCAGGCCTGCTCCACATTGGCACAGTTGACATTTGGGCCCAGGTGATCCTTTGTTGTGGGGGCTGCCCTGTGTATTGCAGGCTGTTTACAGCGTGGTCGGTCTCACCTGCTGCATACCAGTAACCTCCCTGGTCGGGAGCCTCTGCTTTATAGCGTTGTTGTTCAGTTGCTAAGTCCTGTCCAACTCTCTGACAACCAGGCTCCTCTGTCGATAGCATTTTCCAGGCAAGAATACTGGAGTGCGTTACCATTTACTTCTCTAGGGGATCTTCCTGACCCAGGGATTGAACCCATGTCTCCTCCATTGGCAGGCGGATTCTTTACCGCTGAGCCACCAGGGAAGCCTCACTGATTTTTAAGAGTAAGGGTAATCATAAAACCAGGACCCACTTTGCAGATTCTCTTGAGCATCATATGAAATAGAGTGAGATATTTTCTAAACTCTAGCACGGTCTTCTGCTGCCTTAATCCCCTGTTCAGGCTGAACGTGCACAGTCGCTGCTCCTAACTGCCCTGCCTGGGAGCAGCGCTCTCCTGCGCACTCAGGTCACCCCGTGCTCTCCCAGCAGTGTCCTTGCAGCCAGCAGCATGTTGCGTTTGACCGTCCTGAGTGCAGGCGTGTGTTTCATTTCACATCACCTGCCTGGTGTTCCGCACAGTGCATGCCCTGTCACAGGCGCCCACGTGTGCTTGTTACGTGAATACATCTCTCCCCTGGGGACAGTGCTTTTTCACTCTTCCCCACCCATCATCTGCTTTGATCCTCGCCAGAACTCTCTCAGCCAGAACGGGCTGGGGTTGCTTCTCTCTCCTCCTGTGGCTGAGCACACGTGAGGAAGGAGGAGATGGGACAGCCAGCCTGGGTCCTCGGTGACTTCCTCCTGCACCGCGCCCCTGCCTGGGGAGCTTGGGGAGGGGACTGGCAATAAGTTCCAGTGTTACTATGTGTCTGCTTTGTTCTGTCCCCAGTATATTAATTAAGACTAAATCACTCCGTGATTTTTGTTCTCCCTGTGAGTCTGTGTTTATGGTTAACCAGCAGAATGCATCATGGAGTGAATCGATGAATTCCTGGAATGCTGTGAGGCCACTGTGAGCCCTGATGATGATAAGCAGTCTTGACAACTTTTTCCTCCAGCCATTATCCTGAATCCCATGAAAGCCAAGTTGACTTCCAGCCTAATTAGAGCAGTAGGTCACCCAGAAGCAGCTCAGAGCAGAACTAAAATCTTGAGAAGAGACCTGTCTGATGTGATGCAATATTTTCCCTCCATCTTGTCATTGAAAACAAAAATGTTGAAATTTCAGGTGTAGGATTCCATTCTCTTTAAAGGCTTCTGAGACAGTGAGCCTGCAAGACTGAAAATGCAAAGGGTCAGAAGAACCCAGGAGACACTGTACAGAAAGGAGGCACTGGGTGATTTGTTGTTGCTCTTCAGTCACAGTCGTGCCTGGCTCTTTGCTGCCCTGTGGACCGCAGCAAGCCTGTCCTTCACCGTTTCCCGGGATTTGCTCAGACTCATGCCCTTTGAGTCCGTGATGCCATCCAGACAGCTCATCCTCTTCTCCTCCTGTCCTCTAATCTTTCCCAGCGAGTCTTCAGCGAACACAGTGTTGACTAAAAATTTTGACAAACAGTAAAAAGAAGTCCTGGACTAAGCATCAGGAGGCTTGGTTTCCAAATTCAGTTTTGCAACCACTGTTTTGAGACCGTGGGCAGATCTCTTTCACGTGACCTGAGCCTCTTCACGAGGCCATTAAACCCAAAGACAGAAACAAGTCATCTGTTCAAAACAGTCCGTTGGGCCAGCTTTGGCAGTCACACAGAATCAAACTCAAACAAATCATTCCATCCAGCCTCCTATAAAACAGATGGCCCTTACACTTAAAACTGACCGGATGGCCTGTGTCAAACCCAAACAGTTTTCCCACTCTAAAGCAGGAAGCATAGCTTGTCCATCTCCGACTCCAGCATCGAGCACATTCCCTGCTTGCAGCCACCGGCCCTGATTACCTCCCTCGGGATCCCATCAAAGCAGCGTTCTGCCTCTCCAGTGAGCTCCATTTCATAGGCCCAGAGCGCGTGCTCTCGCTTCCCTTCGTCTCTCAGCCAGGCCTTATGTGTTCTAATGGCGGCTTGCCTCACTGGCTTAGTCACCCTCCCAGAATGTTTCCAGGGGCCAGTACCTCTCATATTGTGATACCAAAACCTGATCACATCATTCCTTCTGTGCTCCAGCCTGACAGGGCCTGGTTACATACCTCACGGCCTGTATCACTAAATAACTGAGTCAAATACCCATTCAGTGCTCCTGATTCAAATTCTGTGTTCCAATAATGAGATGTGTGTACGATACCAGTAAGGTACCTCGTGATTTTTCAAGATGACTTAGGGAGATGTTAGACAACTGATGTTTGGCAAAGGTGCAAAGGCAGTTCAATGAACAAACCAATGTCTTTTCAGCAGATGTTCAAGTTGGAACAATTAGATGTGAATATGCCCCCAAAAATGAACTTTGACCTAACTCCTACGCATTGGACAAAAGTTACCTCAAAATGGATGCTAAACCCAAGTGTAAAATACGAAACTATAAAAATTCTGGGAGAAAACCGGAGACAACCTTCATGACCTAGGGTCAGGCAAAGGGTTTGACCCAAAGCAACCATCCATAAAAGAAAAAAGATGAATTGGACTTAGTCAAATTAAAATAATTTTGGTTTCCTCAAAATTAAAACCTGTTAACTCTGTGAAAAGACACCGTGGGGAGCAATGAAAAGGCGCAAGACAGCCTTGGGAAAATGATCGCACACCCCAAGGCCTCGTCTGCAGAACGTGTGGAGAAACTCTCAAAGCTTAGCAGTGACAGAACAGCCTGGGTTTAAAAAGCAGGCAAAATACTGAATGGACATTTCACCAGAGAGGATGTACAGAAGGCAGACAAGCACATGGAGAGACACAGCATCCTCAGTCATCAGAGAAACGCAAGTTACAATTCCAGCGAAGTATGGCAACACGTTTACTGAAACGGCTGAAATAAAGAAAACCCTGACGGTGCCAAGTGCGGGCTCGGGTACGGCTCTCTGGCGTTGCTGGTGGGAATAGAAATGGAACAGCTACTCTGGAAGACAGTGCCATTGGCAGCTTCTTATGAAGTTAAGCATATAGAGACTGCATTAGTATAACATTCTATGAAAGGAAACGGTGGCGATGGAGAACAGGTCAGTGGGAGAAAGTGGCAGGGGGAGGTGTGAGCCCGAAGGGGTAGTGGAGGGAGTTTTGGGGGTACAGGAGCTCAGTCTGGTTGTGGTGATGGTTACTCATATCCAGACAGGCATTAAACTCATTCCAAATGAAGTAAAAATCAAAACCAAAGCAAAACAGAAGTTCTGAGGAACAAACAAAAAGCACCAGTAGTTGGAATGATGAAAAATGGTTCCTCAGTGTCCTGCCCCTTTGGAGTTATAGTTATGATTAATAGTTAACTAGCTAATGTGTCCTGTTATCTTCAAATGCTTATTAAAGCCGTTGCACGTCACTGAAAGGAGGCAGAAGGCTTGGAAACATTCAGATACTCAACTTACAGCTTGAGAAGTTAATTGTTCTTGGGCCAAGTTCCTAGACTTCCCTTAAAGCCTGAGCACAGTTCGAGTTCATGGGCATTGCCTTGAAGTCACAGAGCATGTACACTGCAACAGCTAGATTCCGGGAAGGCCTTTTTAGTCAGAAATCCCGTTTCCTTCTATTTTCACTTCGTTCTCTAGAAGGCTGACATCACTTGAGAGTTGTCACCCTCCTTGAGGTCCTTTCTACTGGGATTATTTCTGATGTGAGCCAGAATGGTGAGGTGATTTTCCTCAACAGCCTCCAAGTCCCACCAATTCATAACCAACCCATTTGGAAGCATTGCAGTTGCTATATTGGGGGTGTTTTTTAAATCATAACTTTATTCAGACATAATTTACATACCATTAAATTCATCCAGTTAAAGTGTAGTGTTCAGTACACTTTAATATATTCTGTTTTGCCTCTGTTACCACAGTGAATTTTGGACCATTTTTGTCACCGAAGGGGAAATTCTGTACCGCTTAGCCGTCCTTTCCCATTTCCCCCCAGTCCCTTCCCCCAGCAACCACCAAGCTACTTCTGTCTCTGTGGATCTGCCTACACTGGGCATTTCAGTAAATGGAATCTTGTAACGTGT
Organism: Bos indicus x Bos taurus; assembly: GCF_003369695.1. NCBI lineage: Eukaryota > Metazoa > Chordata > Mammalia > Artiodactyla > Bovidae > Bos > Bos indicus x Bos taurus. The sequence continues at coordinate 64,860,827 of NC_040096.1, forward strand.
GGTTCTTTTGACGGGCTTCTCTCTCCTGGGCTGACATTTTCAGGGTGCCCGCACGTTGTCCCTGCGTCACTCTTGCAGATGATGAATTACACAAGTCCATCCAAGAAGCAGTGCTTCCTCTAGTGCCTCCCCGCAAGGGGACAGAGGTGTAGTGGAGGCATCACTGTGATAAGTGAGATTTGTGAGGTGATGGAATTCCAGTTGAGCTATTTCCAGTCCTAAAAGATGATGCTGTGAAAGTGCTGCACTCAATATGTCAGCAAATTTGGAAAACTCAGCAGCGGTCACAGGACTGGAAAAGGTCAATTTTCATTCCAATCCCAAAGAAAGGCAATGCCAAAGAATGCTCAAACTACCGCACAATTGCACTCATCTCACACGCTAGTAAAATCATGCTCAAAATTCTCCAAACAAGGCTTCAATAGTACGTGAACCGTGAACTTCCAGATGTTCAAGCTGGTTTTAGAAAAGGCAGAGGAACCAGAGATCAAATTGCCAACATCTTCTGGATCATGGAAAAAGCAAGAGAGTTCCAGAAAAACATTTATTTCTGCTTTATTGACTATGCCAAAGCCTTTGACTGTGTGGATCACAATACACTGTGGAAAATTCTGAAAGAAACGGGAATACCAGACCACCTGACCTGCCTCTTGAGAAACCTGTATGCAGGTCAGGAAGCAACAGTTAGAACTGGACATGGAACAACAGACTGGTTCCAAACAGGAAAAGGAGTACATCAAGGCTGTATATTGTCACCCTGCTTATTTAGCTTATACGCAGAGTACATCATGAGAAATGCTGGGCTGGAAGAAGCATAAGCTGGAATCAAGATTTCCGGGAGAAATATCAATAATCTCAGATACGCAGATGACACCACCCTTATGGCAGAAAGTGAAGAAGAATGAAAAAGCCTCTTGATGAAAGTGAAAAAGTTGGCTTAAAGCTCAACATTCAGAAAACTAAGATCATGGCATCTGGTCCCATCACTTCATAACAAATAGATGGGGAAACAGTGGAAACAGTGACTGACTTTATTTTTTTGGGCTCCAAAATATTAAAAAACAGAGACATTACTTTGCCAACAAAGGTCCGTCTAGTCAAGGCTATGGTTTTTCCAGTAGTCATGTATAGATGTGAGAGTTGGACTATAAAGAAAGCTGAGTGCAGAAGAATTGATGCTTTTGAACTGTGGTGTTGGAGAAGACTCTTGAGAGTCCCTTGGATTGCAAGGGGATCCAACCAGTCCATCCTAAAGGAAATCAGTCCTGAATATTCATTGGAAGGACTGATGAAGCTGAAACACCAATCCTTTGGCCACCTGATGTGAAGAACTGACTCACTGGAAAAGACCCTGATGCTGGACAAGATTGAGGGCAGGAGGAGAAGGGGACAACAGAGGATGAGATGGTTGGATGGCATCACTGACTCAGTGGACATGAGTTTGAGTAGGCTCTGGAAGTTGGTGATGGACAGGGAGGCCTGGCATGCTGTGGTCCATGGGATCGCAAAGAGTTGGACACGACTGAGCAACTGAACTGAACTGACTCCATACAGACATTCTGGGGAGAGTGGACCAGAGGAGAGGAGAGGGGCAGGGCCTTAATTTATCTTCGGTGTCTTTCTATGGTTTTGAGTTTTCTAACTTGAAATAAATAGAACTTTAAAGCAAGGAATATCTGAGTGGAGAACTAATGCCTCCTACTTTTTTTTACTTTGTTTTAAGAGAGATCTAGTAAATCATATATTTCTAAAATTTCCCTGGGATGGTTTATTTAATTATTTCTCCCCATTATTTTTTCATTACATGGTTGAAACTACATACGTTTGTGCTCATGATTATTTTTTCATGTTTAATATTTTTCTGGATCCCTCATCATGTTTTTTCTCCTTAAGTTGTTTGATATTAAAAATGCTACCAAGTGTTCTTTTTATTTTTATTTGCCTTATAGCTTTCCATTTATTTTCAGTCTTGAAGTATCCTTTTGTTTTAACTGGCTTATGTTGACTGGATAACTCTGGTTCCTTTTTTTTTTTTTTTTTTTTTGTCCATTCCAATGTGTTGTATTCCGTGTCTGTTGACCAGTGATTCCAACCCCTTTACAGTAGGTCATGACTGTTAGGGCAGCCGCTTTCAGAGTGGGGCACGGTCATTCCTGGGGTGGGGGGTGTCGGGCCTCCCCAGGGCTGCACCGGCAGAGGCAGCCTGAAGGGGATCAGTTTCCGGAGCTCCCGGTTCCGTGTGTCTGGGGTGTGCTGACTTCCCTTCCTCACGTGACCCCTCGCAGTTCCACTTTTCTCACTGCATGGAGAGAGGCAGGCATCTCGCTTGCCCTTCCCAAATCTTATGAAGATCGGTTGCTGCAGGATACAGTAACCTTCGGTGGACCAAACAGAGGAGTAATTTGAGAATACGTTGTTCCTGAAGGGGCCTCCTTCGAGCCAAGTAAAGACAGCATCTGTAGGAAATAGCGAAGGGGACAGCTCTTGTTTCATCCAGGCTGCCAGTTTTGTGCAGAGTGCTGGACCTCTACCTGTCTAGTTGTCTGTTCTAAAAATAAGAATTCTCTCGCTGTGGTGTGGATAAGCATGTTAGAGTTGGAAAATTAGTCAAGTTTTTCTGAGTAGAAAGTGAAACTGATGTGGCCGGACAGTTTGATAGAGCAGACAGGCTCTGCCAGTGAAATTTTAGGGCAGACCTTTTTCATAAACTGAAAGAACTTAAATTGCATTTATAAATACTAAGCATATTTAATGCACGCATACCATGTATGATGTTTCTAAGTATTAAATCCTTTGCAATCATCTGAACTTCCTGTCGTGGTCCCAGTGCGGGTTGGAAGAGAATTTCCAGATGTGAGACAGAATGAGAGGGAAATAAAGTTTATTAGAGTGGGAGACGCTATTAGAACAGCGGGCCAGCTCAAGGGAGAACCGACGTTGAACAGGGGTCCTTAGTCCACTTTTATAGCCAGGGTACAAGGAGTGGGATAGGGGTCTTGCTGGTTGTTTGCTGGTTGAATGAGGCATGTATACTGGGTAGGGGAAGAGTAGGGCAGATGCCTTCTCCCTCTGGGGCGGGAGGGGAAACGGGTTATACTGTTCCATTAACAGTTACAGCATGGGGGCGGGAGGGGTGATAAGGGTCTGGTCTCTCTGTCCCTATGTTCCCGCACCCTCCTTGGTTTTATCTGCTCTTTTGTCCCTGGCTCAGCATGTTTCCCATAAAAAATTATAGATGTCGCCTTAAAAATATGCAACAGGGTATATAATTTTTCTAAATATTTCTAGAGGGTACATAAGCAGAAAAACTGGGGGACTAGAATAATACACATACTTCTTCTTAGTCTGTATTTTCTATTTGTAACACTGTCTTTTCCTTGTTTTTTTTTTCTCCCTCCCACCTCCACCCCCATTCTAATATACATACTGAATTTTCTTAAATTGAGTTGAAAACTACAGATTTTCTTTTTATTCTCCTGGTTGCTACTCCTAGCTTACTGTGACCCGTGCTTACTCTTCTTTTTCATTATGATTCTTTGAAGTCTGGTCAGTGTCTGTGGCTTCCCTGGGTCTTCAGTGTTCTCTGACCTTTCTCTTCCTTGTAGAGTAACCCGCTCCCACACACACAAGGAATTTTTGTTCAGAATTATAAATATACTCCCTTAAAAAATGGTTTCTGATTATCATTGCTTACTCAAACATCATTAAACCTCCGGCTGAAAGAAACTGTATCAGATTTTTGCCCCCCCACCCATTTTTCTAACCACTTTAAACAACCATTTTAATCATTTTGCAGTTTGCAGTTCAGTGATATTTTTTACAACACTGTGCAGCCATCATTACTCTGTAGTTTCGAAACCTTTGTATATCACTTCAAAAGGAAGCGCCATACTCATTAAGTCATCTCTTCCCATACCTCCCTCCATCCCCCATATTCATTATATTTTTAATGGTTTTTTTTTTTTAATGTTTTGCCATCTTGGGGGCTCTTGCTGGTTGAGGAGAGACTGCCCTTCCCAGGGCTGACTAATTCCTGTAGACAGTAAATTTGTTAGTGCGTTCACTTTTCGTATACACACCAGCCAGTCTGCAGTCCATACTCTCAACCTCCTCTGTCTGACTCACATACCAAGCCAGTGTTTCTTCCTGCCCTAAATCTTCTCCGGGCCCCACAGCCTGCTGGAATCATTCAAACCAGCCAATCCTAGTCTGTTTACCCTGCTCTGCTTTCCCCACGGAAATTCCGAGAAAGGCTGCAGCCCCTGGCCTTCCGCTCACTCCTTCCTGCCTGCAGACCAGCTCTGGAGCCTCTGCAGTACCAGACCTTTTGTTTCAGGGGGAACTGTGAGTAACTTAAGCTTTTCTTTCGATGGCAGTGTTGTCACTCAGTCACCTTTATAGATTAAGATCCAGACACAAATTACCACCACTGTGACGGTGGAAATCTGTGTCCTGTCTTTCTGTGAATTCTCCATTTCGTGTATAAATGGAATCACACAGTGTGTGGCCTTCATATCTGGCTTCCTTCACTTAGCACAGTGATCTCAAGGCTCACCCAGGCTGCAGCATGTGTCGGTACCTACCTCCTTTTTATGGCTGAACAGTGTTAAATTATATGCTCCCTCTTTTTGTAACTAGTTATTTCTTCCTTCATAAATGTTCTTTTGTGCTTGAATATAGTAAAAGTTCTTCAGAGTAAGATCTGTACCTAGTAAACTAAGATCTTATATACCTGAAAATGCATTTCCCCCTCATATTTAAATAGTTTAGTTTGGTATGAAATGCAGGTATTGAAGGTTTTCCCTCTAGAATTCTGAAGATAACATTCTATTGTCTTATTGCAGCTAGGATGTAGAAGTCTGGCCTGACTTTCATTTTTCTATTGGTGATCTGACTTTACACTTGGAAAACTTTTTAGAATTTTCTCTTTGTCTGATGTTTGTAAATATTATAATCTGGGTACATGGACATGCACACTTACGTGTTTTATTTATCAATTCTGTTTGTCACCCTGTGAGCCTTTTCAGTCTAAGCTATTAGGTCTTTCTTTCTTGGATTCTGAAAAATCCTGTCATTGTTTCTCCAGATGTTTCATCTCTTTTTCTTTCCTTCTCACAGGAATTGGCATTTTTCTCCTTTCCTTGTTTTTCCTTCCTGATGTGTCTTGTGTTGGGTGTGAGTCGCTCAGTTGTGTCTGCCTCTTGCGACCCCCTGCACTGTAGCCCGCCAGGCTGTTCTGTCCATGGGATTCTCCAGGCGAGAATCCTGGAGCGGGCCGCCATTTGCTTCTCTAGGGGTCTTCCCAGCCCGGGGCTCCCACCCTGCAGGCGGATTCTTTACCGTCTAAGCCGCCAGGGGAGCCTGGGTCAGTTGTGTGACCTGATTTTGTGCTTTTCATCTCTTGTCAGTTCTTCCGCTGAGGCTGCCTATTGAGTTCTTTATTTCAGCAGTTATATTTTTACACTAAAAAATTGCTCGGTTCTTCTTTCTCATAGCTTATTCCCACCTTATAATTGTATCTTCTCTTATATCTCCAATGATTTTTACTGTGCTTGTTAAGTTTTCAAAGTGTTTCCCATGGTGTAGTTTGTCCCTAAGAAAAGCTTCTACGTGCTTCATTTACTGTCACACTACTCTACTACAACACTGCTTCACTTCTTAAATTTTTATTTATTAAGTATAGATGATTTACAATGCCGTGTTAGTTTCTGGTATAAAGCAAAGTGATTCAGTTCTATATATATACATATATAAATATGTATGTGTGTGTGTGTGTGTTTTTTTCAGATTCTTTTCCATTATAATTTATTACAAGGTACAGAGTATATAGTTCCCTGTGCTATATAGGCCCTTACTGTTTATCTGTTTTATGCACTCTAGTATGTATCTGTTAATCCCAGACTCCTAATGTACCCCCCCTTTCCCTGTTGGTAGCCGTAAGTTTATTTTCGATGTCTGTCAGTCTGTTTCCTAAATAAGTTCCTTTGTGTCATGTTTTAGGTTCCACATGTAAGTGATTTCACACAATATTTGTCTTTCTCTGTCTGACTTACTTCACATAGTATGATAATCTCTAGGTCTGTCCATGTTGCTGCAAATGACATTAATTCATTCTTTTTTATGACCAAGTAGTATTCCGTTGTATAAATGGGCCACATCTTCTTTATCTGTTCATCTGTTGATGAACACTTAAGTTGCTTCCGTGTCTTGCCGACTGTAAATGGTGGTGCTATGAACATTGAGGTGCATGTGTTTTTTCAAATTAGAGTTTTGTCCAGGTACATGCCCAGGAGTGGGATTGCTGGATCACATGTCATATGGTAACTCTAATTTTCTAAGTAAGCTCCATGCTGTCCTCCATGGTGGCTGCACAAGTTTGAATTTCCATCAGGTGTAGGAGGTTCCCTTTATTCCACACCCTGTCCAACATTTGTTATTTGTAGACCACCATTGCTTCACTTCTGACACCAGATGTGTGAGGTTTTCACACGTGAAGCATTTCCGCGACACTAATTGGGTGTCCTACAAGTATCTGGAGGTAGCGTCAGATCCCGTAGGTTAAGGGCTCTGTCCCACAAGGCTGTCACCACCCAACCCACCCCCACCTCCGCTTCAGATATCAATCACAAATCCAGGTTATTACCTGGGCTTCCCACCAACTGGCTATTAACGGGAGGCTCCCATACCCGCTTTGTGGGGTTCAATTTATTTGCTGGAAGAGCTTGTAGAACTCAGGAAACCAGTTTATTACAAAGGAGATGAAAGGATACAGGTGAAGTCAGATGTAAAGATCTAAAAGGCAGAGTCCAGAGTGGTCCTGAGCACAGGGGCTTCTGTCCTCGTGTTGAGGTTGTCCTGCCCTACCAGCTCTGGATGCGTTCTCTTCACCAACCTGGAAGCTCTCCAGACCCTGCCCTTTGGGGATTTTATGGAGGCTCCGTTAAATAGGCATGATTGAGTACATCCGTAGCCAGTGATTACTGAACTCAACCTTCTTGGAAGCAGAGGCTGTGGATTGTAAGTTTCAACCTAAGAGGGTTCCCTTAGGGGCTTTCCAGAAGTCACTTCATTAACATAAACCAGGGGTGGTTGAAAGGTGCTTGTTATCCATAACAAAAGACACGGTTCACTTTTATCACACAAAGCTGTTTCAGGAAGTGAAGACTAAAAGACCAAGTATTATAACAAGGAATGCTTCCGTTGCTCTTATACTTTGGAAACTCCTTGAGTTTGGAGACTTCAGAGCCAGAGACGGGGACAAAGAGGAAATATGTATTTTTTAATGTATGTCACAGTTTTCGTCGTTTAAATGAAGCCTTTCTTTTACATCTTTGTTTTGTAGTGCTTACACTTCTTAGAGATACTACAGTTCTCCCTGTGAGTTCATTGTTTTCTCCTGTGTGGATTTGTGCTGCAGATGAGTTTGGCCAGGAGCTTAGTAGAGATAAGCTCCCCTGGTGGCTCAGAAAGTTAAGAATCTGCTGCAATGCAGAGACCCAAGTTTGATCCTTAGGTCAGGAAGACCCTCTGTAGAAAGGAATGGCAACCCACTCCAATATTCTTGCCTGGAGACTTCCATGGACAGAGGTGCAGTCTGTGGGGTCGCAAAGAGTCAAAACACAACTGAGCGACTACTGCTTCCACTTCGACGAGACGGAAGTTCCTTGGGCAGATCACCATAGTAATATAGACAAAGCCCGTCTCTTCCCTTTCCAAATGCTTAGGTTTGAAAAGCAAGACCGTATCTGTATCCTCTCTGTACCACCAATAATTCGTATCTTTTTAATCCCAGTCTCTGCAGCAGGACAGTTCTGAATACCCACTGTGTACCAAGAATTATGCTGGGCACAGGTGGTTATAAAGGATGAATAAAACATGGTAGCTCCTACCTAAAGGAAATCATCTATGACAACTAAACTGATAATGTTGTTAAGTGCTGAAGAAACACAGCAGCAGGAATGGCTTTCTCTGGGGGCGTGGGGGGCACTAAGTGCCTCCTTGAAGAGGCAGTATGTAAATTGGGTCTTAGAGGACAGAAGTCTGGCTGCAGTTGGTCATGAACCTTGCTAATTGCTCTGGACACTTGAACAGTAATTCAGTGAGACAGTTATAAAATTCTGTTTAAGGAAGCACCCTATAATGTATTACTGCAAATTGAGATCAGCATATAGTAACGCTGTTCGGGGTATAGTCGGTGCAGGGTAGGTGTTGAGTTCATGAATAAATATATGAATAAAGAAATGAAGGAGAAGGGCACCAGTGATGGTCACTAATTCTGTGTAGTCATTTCTCTGTCCTCTTTTTCTCTACTCCTAGGACACAAGGACCTTCTACTCAGAACACTCTGCCTTCTTTTTAACACAAATTCTCATGAAAAGCCAGTATTATATAAGCATAATTTTTTTTCCTGTATTTCTTAAACAAAGACACTTTTAGGCTCAAATATCCCACCAAGACTAAGTAGAAGAGAGATTAGTCTGTTTAGAGAAAAGGAAACTTAAAATCAACAGATGACTTAAGCCACACAGCGACTAGATCTTAACTACATTTCATAAGTAAGCTGCTGCTGCTGCTGCTGCTAAGTCACATCAGTCGTGTCCGACTCTGTGTGATCCCATAGATGGCAGCCCACCAGGCTTCCCTGTCCCTGGGATTCTCCAGGCAAGAACACTGGAGTGGGTTGCCATTTCCTTCTCCAATGCATGAAAGTGAAAAGTGAAAGTGAAGTCGCTCAGTCGTGTCCGACTCTTCTCGACCCCATGGACTGTAGCCTACCAGGCTCCTCCATCCATGGGATTCTCCAGGCAAAAGCACTGGAGTTGGGTGCCATTGCCTTCTCCGCCTAAGTAAGCTATCTTTTAGTATAGCTCCCTAATTTGTTTTCAACCATTCTGCTTCCTTTTGGGATCTAGACATGTGGAAAATACCTCTTTTGATTCAGGTCAGTATAGTTGTCATTTATTGAGCATGATCAAGAGCCAAATGCCTTAGCATTTAATATCCTGTGTGAGATTTGGTGCCCCTCAGCTTCATTTCTTTATTCATATATTTATTCATGCAGTCAGCATCTGCCCTGTACCTAGTATATTCAGAACAGCCTTACTAGGTGCTGAACTCAATTTGTAGTAACACATTGTAAGGTGCTACCTTAAACAGGACATTTTTTAACTGTCTCACTAAATTGCTCTTCAAGTGTCAACAGGCACTATCCTATTTTTCCAACATTTTCTATTTCCCTGACACAGTTGACTTAGAAACTGGTGCTGCACCTGCAACCCATAGCTATTAATATAACCAGTCATTTCACTGAACATGAGGCAGCTAGGTCAGACGTGGAGGAAGTGAATGCCCAAAGACATATAGCATGCCAGTAATGAAGCATGGGCTAGACTCCATATCTCAAAATGCTCTGGCCATGGATCTTTCCACATTTCTTGCTCCATCTCAGAATTCTTCCACTCAAGTGCTGTATTAAAGCCAGATAGTAGAGGGTTTTTTTTTAATGCCCCCCAAAATTTACTCTTACTCCTTGGAGGGAAAGTTATGACCAACCTAGATAGCATATTCAAAAGCAGAGACATTACTTTGCCAACAAAGGTCCGTCTAGTCAAGGCTATGGCTTTTCCAGTGGTCATGTATGGATGTGAGAGTTGGACTGTGAAGAAGGCTGAGTGCTGAAGAATTGATGCTTTTGAACTGTGGTGTTGGAGAAGACTCTTGAGAGTCCCTTGGACTGCAAGGACATCCAACTGGTCCATTCTGAAGGAGATCAGCCCTGGGATTTCTTTGGAAGGAATGATGCTAAAACTGAAACTCCAGTACTTTGGCCACCTCATGCAAAGAGCTGACTCATTGGAAAAGACTCTGATGCTGGGAGGGATTGGGGGCAGGAGCAGAAGGGGATGACAGAGGATGAGATGGCTGGATGGCATCACTGACTCAATGGACGTGAGTCTGAGTGAACTCCAGGAGTTGGTGATGGACAGGGAGGCCTGGCGTGCTGCAATTCATGGGGTCGCAAAGAATCGGACACAACTGAGCGACTGAACTGAACGGAACTGAAAATTCACTCTTAGCTGTTACCTATTTATTGAAGCCAAAAGAAGAATAGAAACGTGTTTGGAGAACAGACAAAATGAAGGATGAAAGTAAAAGGCACATTCCCACAATAATGATATTTAAACTCAGACTTTAGGAAATGCTCAGGAAATGAAAAATAATGCCCTTTGATATTTTAATAATCATAATGAACTTCTGCTTCTGGCTGTGACAGAGTAATTGTTACAGACTTGTCATCTTGACAGACACAACTATGAAACTCAACAAAACATTCAAGATTCCTGAATATAGAAGGATATTGAAACTCATACGAAATATTAAATTCTTAACAGTTTTCAGGCACTGAACAGGCAGCACAATTCTGTGAGTGGAGGAGCCCCGGTGATAAGCCCCACCATTGGTCTAGCTTTCTACCTGGAGTTTCCTTCTGGTCCTGGCACAGAATGGTGGAACCCAAGCTACAAGTTGGTCTTAGTGAGCTCAGCAGTCAGATACTGGAATGCCAAGCTCTGAAACAACTGGACATTGCAAGGGCAAGGAAATACGGAAGCAGAAGCCAGGTTGAGTTTTGTGTAGGGATTCACTTCGGGTTGTTGGCTGAGGGCTGCTATGCATGAGTAGAGTGAGACTCTCTATGACACCCAGGGCAGATAGCCTTCTGCAGGGTTGAGAGCTGACTGATGCCCAAGGTCAGGCAGTGCTGGGAGATGCTGGAGATGCCTGTCAACCCAAATGAAGAGACCTCACTGAGCACCTAGGCATTCAGGTGAGACCTCAGAACAGCTGCGCTTTAGGAATAAGGACTATGCCCTTGAGAAAGGGACATACCCTAGGACTAAATTCAAAATGGAAGTAGAACGTGAGAAAGAATTAATCCAAGCTTGATAGCACTAAAAAGACCTGCCAATAATTTACCTAACAGCCGGGACAAACTCAATACCTTTAAAGGAAGACACCATAATCCAGACTCTGAGTGTATCATAACAATGTCAGATGTATAAATTCATGGACATACAGTCAGAAGATACGACCTATACTTAAGGGGAAAAATCAGTAGACAGGTGGCTCTGAAGTTGGAACTAGCAGACAAGTACTTCAAAGTTGCTGGTATAAAAATGTTCAAAGACTTAAAGGGAACAATGGATAAAAAGAGCAAACGGAGACAGAGAAATGGAAATTATTAAAAATTTGCCAAATGGAAATTATAGTCTAGAAATAAAGTTTTAAAATACACTGGATGAGGGAATTCCCTGGTGGTCCATTTGTTAGGACTTCATGCTCCCACAGCAGGGGGCATGGATTCAGTCCCTAGTTAAGGGACCGAGACTCTGCAAGCTGCATGGCCCAGCCAGAAAATTCACTGGATTAGATTACAGGTGGATCAGAGACGGCACCAGGAAGTGTTGGTGGACTTGGAAACTAACCAATGCTGCTGTGTCGCTTCAGTCGTGTCCAACTCTGTGCGACCCCATAGACGGCAGCCCACCAGGCCTCCCGTCCCTGGGATTCTCCAGGCAAGAACACTGGAGTGGGTTGCCATTTCCTTCTCCAATGCATGAAAGTGAAAAGTGAAAGTGAAGTTGCTCAGTTGTGTCCGACTCTAGCCATCCCATGGACTGCAGCCTACCAGGCTCCTCCGTCCATGGGATTTTCTAGGCAAAAGTACTGGAGTGGGGTGCCATCGCCTTCTCCGAAACTAACCAATAGGAATCATCTAATCTGAAAAATAGGAAAATAGTACTGAAAAAAATTAACAGCCTTGGTGACTTGTGAGATAATAACAAGAGGTCTACATACGTATAATCAGAATTCTGGAGGGAAAAGGGAGTGATAAGACAGGAAAAAATTGTTTAAAGAAATAATTATAAAAAAATGTCCCATGTTTGGTGAAAAGCCTGAACTTAAACATCGAAGAATTCCAGTAAACCCCTAGCAGGATAAATATAAAGAGAACCACACCTAAGGCCATCATCGTCACAACTGCGGGAAACCAAAGAAAAAGAGAAAATATTAAAAGTGGCCAGAAGAAAGATTACATAGAGAGGATGATGATGTGAATGATGGCTGACTTCTGTCAGACGCTGTGGATGCCAGCAGATAGTAGAACAGCAGTTTTAAGGTGCTGATAGAAAAAAAAAATCTCAACATTCTCTATTCAGGAAAAAAAAGCCTTTGAGTATGTTAAGCAAAACAAAGATATTCCAATAAAAGAAGAGTAAGAGATTTTATTGCCAGCATCCCTGATGTACAAGAAATGCTAATGGCAGTTCCTCAGTCTGAAGAAAAATGATACCAGGAACTCAGGTGTTTAGGAAGGGATGAAAAATGCTATAAAGGATAAATATATGTGGGTAACTATAAAAGGTTTTTTCGTAATTAAAAAGTAGACATGCACATATGACATTGTACTGAGATGGTTGGATGGCATCACCGACTCAATGGACATGGGTTTGGGTGGACTCCAGGAGTTGGTGATGGACAGGGAGGCCTGGCGTGCTGCAGTTCATGGGGTCACAAAGAGCCAGACACAACTGAGTGACTGAACTATACCATTAAAGATGGGAGTGGATTTATGCACTCGTAAAGTTCTTATATTTTACATTAGTGTAATATTAATTCTAAGTATACTGTGCAAAGTTAAGAATGTGTATTTAAATCCCTAGAAAGACCTCTAAAAAATAATGTAAAGAAGAATAGCTAAAAAATCAACAGTATAGAAAAGTTAAAATGGAGTTTTAAAGAGTATTTAGTTTACCCAAAAGAGTGCAGGAAAGGAGTAACAGGGAAACCAAAGACAAATGAGATAAACAGAAAAAATAGCAAAATGATAGGCTTCCACCCAAACATATCAATAAATGTAAATGGACTAAATACTCCAATTAAAAGGTAGAGATGGATATGCTCATTAGCTTGATTGTGGTGATTATTTCATAATGTACGTGTCTAGCATTAGCCAAGGAATGCAGGTAGCCTCTGGAAGCTGTAAAAAGGCCAGGAAATTATTCTCCTTTTGAGCCTCCAGAAGAACCTGTTGAACTTTCTAACACCTTGGTCAAGCCCAGTGAGGCCATGAGATCAGTGTCAGATCGCTGGCCTACTATTATCTTATAAAACTAAGGTAATAAATGTGTGCTGTTACAAGGCATAAGTTTGTGGTAACTTGTTTTAGCAGCAGGAGAAAATCAATAAGGACAGAAAAGATATACCAGGCAAACAGCATAAGGAAGTTTGAATGGTTGCTTTAATATCAGATACAGTAACCTTAAAGACAGTGTTAGCAGCAATAAAGAGGGGCATTTTATACTGATCAAAAGGGCCATTCATCCAGAAGATAGAATAGCCTTAAAAATATATGTGCCTAACAAGAGCTTCAAAATACATGGAGGAAAACAATTTGACAGAAATCGACAAACCCCCAATCATGGTTGAAGATTTTAACACTCTTGTGTCAGCAGTTGATAACAAAAGTTAGATAGAAATAAGTCAGCGGTGACAACAAGCCAGTAAGGACATAAGATCTGAACCAAACTATTAAGCACCTTGACTTACCGGACGCTTTTAGACCCCTGCGCCCAATGTCAGAACACACCTTCTTTTCTTGTGCATGTAGTACAGTCACCAAGACCAACTGCCTCCTGGGCTGTTGAACAAGTCTCCGTAAATTTAAAGGGATTAAAGTCATACAGGAAAAATGAAGAAAGAGTCCTGTGTATGTTCTTTGACCACAGTAGCATTAAATTAGAAATAAATAATAATAACAGAAGTAGGATAACGCCAAACATTTGGAAATTAAAGTATTTCTCAATAATCTGTAAATAAAAGAGTCACAGGGTAAAACAGAAAATATTTTGAACTAAGAGAAAAAAACCCACAGTATGTCAAAAGTTTGTGGTTTGCAACCTAAAGCTGTTTTTAAAGGGAGATGCGTATCTTTGAAACTGCATTTTCAACACTCGGCTCTCACTGAGTGTGCTTTCAGCTCTCCAGTTAGAAGCACCCTTTCTTTTGCGCCGTACTCGGAACAGCTGTTCTCTGCTCTGTCGGTAATAACATCTCAACGTGTCGATTTGCTGACCTGCCAGTCGCTGCCTTTCTAAACAGTAAAAGCCCTTCAAGGACAAGAGCTGCCGTTCTCGGCGGTGTTTTGTCTCCAGTTTCTGACACAGTGCATGACACTTGGGTCCTCAGTCAGTTCTGAATGAAAGCTCGGGAGTGGATCTTCCTGAGAACCCAGTGGAGATAGGCGGACTGAGGATGATTAACCCCATTTTACAGCAGAGGAAACAAGCCCAGGTTCCTTTAATGAGCCGGTGACAAGGCCACGCTTCCATCACCCCTCAGATATTTTCTTTTCAGGCCACCGATGACAGAAATGTCACCATTCATGAGAAGTGTCTCCCTAACAGAAGCACGGAGTTTATTCGAGCGTAAGCCGTGAGGCCTTCCCCAGCTGTAATGCCATCATGGCGTGTGTGCACACTGGAGGATGGGCCAGGTGCCTTTCTGAAGGCATCTAGGGAGCCATTGGCGCTGGGCCCCAAGTCGCGACAGGTGGGGAGCCTGGGGCTTGGCCTTCTCCATGCCGCGCCGTGCAGAAAGTGCCGGAGCGCGAGGCTGCAGCCTGGCGCGCGGGCCGCCCACACTGGGGGGCTCTGTGCAGCAAGCTCTGTCTCTGTTTTCTACCTAGGTTTCAGTTCTCAACTGGGGCTTGTTTCCCCTTTGTCTCTGGTTCAGCTTCCTTTTCCTGTTTGGTTTCAAGTAGAGTCTAAAACTCGAGTCACTGCCTTCCCAGAGTCTGTGCGCTCAGGTCAGCTGGCCTGGCGGGAACTTGGGACTCACCTCCTCGGGCTCCCTGTCCTGCAGACTTGCAGCCATGGCCTCTGTGTGAGTACGGGGACCGCAGGGGACAGAGGGACCTCGGAAGCAGACCTGCAGCCGCAGTGGTGAACAGCCTGAGGGACCGTGGAAGCCTCCCCAGGTCCCCCGGCTGCACTGATAGGGAGACCGAGGCCAGAGGGCAGGAGGGCTCACGGCCACCAGACGGTTACGGTTTGATGGAGCCGCCCGCTGGTCTGTCCGCCGCACCAGCCTGTGTCTCTGGATGCCTGTTGTCGTTAGTGGCGCTGTGTGTGTGTGTGTGTGTGTGTGTGTGTGTGTGTGGCAGAAGCACTTCCTCAGAAGTCAGATGCCTGGCGCTGTTGGTGGGGGCTCTGAGCTATCTTGGGGTCTGGGGTTTGGCTCAGAGGTGCTCTTCTCTCTAGAATGGCCTGAGAACGCTCCGGGGTCTTCTCTGAATCCTGGGCACAGAGGGAGGGACTGGGGTGCCTTTTGTACAGATAGAGACCGCATGGGCTGACACAGCGGAGCCCCGACCTTCTGCCTGAGACTCGGGGCTGAGTGTAGGCAGCGGATGGCTTGGGCTGCACTGGTTTGGCACATGTGTGGGCGCCAGCCAGTCCATGTCCTGCCCTGGTAGTTGTGAGCTACTCTTTCCGAAGGTGAGATTGGGACTCAGATGTGATTCTCCCCCGCCCTGCGACCCCATGAAGGACTGGATCGTGAGACAGAGCTTTATCCTCTGGGATTTGGGGCACTGAACTTCATTGACTCATGGCAGCCTGATGTCTCAGCATAAATTATACTCCTTCCCCTTTAAACATTCCTTCTCAGTTCCCAGGCTGCTGTTTCACCAGTGTTCTTGTTTGATTCTTTCAACCATGTCGGGTGGTCAGCTTGGGAAGGGTCATCACTGCTGTTCAGGGGGCAAGGAGGCCTGGCCTCTGACCAGCCTTGGAGCTTTGCTCAGGGCCGCGCGGCTGGTTGAGAAGGCCCAGGAGGGAGAGCCTACCCAGCACAGCACAGCCGTGTCGGGAGGTTCTCCCGGGACACCGAGCGGGCTCTCTGCAGGCGGCCTGCGGGGAGTTATGACGGGGACAGTACAGTAAAGGGGCCCCTCCAGTGATCCTGGTCAGCAGAAGGGCTTTGGCCATCACAGCATACCCCACCCTACCCTGGCAGGGCCTCAGCCAGGCTGCCAGAGCCCCTTCCTCCAGGCCCAGCGGCTCACAAAGCCCAGGGGCGCAGTTGGCCTCTCCTGCTCCTTTGCAGCTGGTTTTCCTTTCCTCTAACATTTCCTTAGTTGGCTGCACTGGGTCTTAGCTGCAGCATTCAGGATCTACGGTCTTCGTTGCAGCATGTGGAATCTTTAGTTGAGCCATGTAGAATCTAGTTCCCTGACCAGGGATTGAACCCAGGCCCCCTGCGTTGAGAGTGCAGTCTTACACTGGACCATCAGGGAAGTCCTGCAGCCAGTTTTGTATCGTTTTAGTCATTCCCCTGAGCTTTGCGGGATTTGTGGGTAGAGCTGTGGCAAACAAGACTTGCTTCTTTAAAGGCACGTCAGCGTCCACAGAGGGCAGGGACCAAAGTCATCATCAGCCGAGAGCTACACTGTGGGGAGCTCAGTGTATTCCATCCTATCTGCTGCTGATGGCAGAAAACAGTATCAGAAGGAAACGAGGAGGAAGCAGAGCCATTCTTAAAACCTTTAAAACCGTAGCAGTCTTGTAAGTCTCCATCTTCAAAGCAACTCGAGCCCCTCCACCTGCGGTAGGTCACCCAGGGTAGCGGAGCTTCAGGCACTTCAGCCTCTTCTTCAACCAGAGTCACCCTCTTTTATCTTTTTTTAAGTATTCCTCCATGTTTCTTTAAGGGGGAAAAAAAGTTGTTGCTGGTGATAATACCTTGAAATCTGAAAACTACTGATTTAGTCCAGCTCTGAGGTGCACGGATGGGGAAACTGAGGCCCAGAGTCAGGGCAGAACTCCGTGAGTGAGTGAGTGGCCCAGCCAAACCGCAGGCCAGGTTTTCTGGCGCCCCCTCCCCGCCCTGCCCCGAGAGGCCGCCGGCCCTCAGGGTGTCAGCGGGGCTGCTCGTGCAGCAGGGCTGTGGAGCCCGGTCACTGAAGAGCGTCTTGAAACTTTGCTGTCGTGTTCTGATCAGAGCATCTCATGGGAGTGTGTTGTGTTCCCTGGGTGTCCTGAGGCAGGAAGTGCCTGAGAGCTGGTCTAGACTTTGACAGCTGAACCCTTAAAAGAGAAAGTAACAGCAGTGCCCGGTCTCCAGTTCTCTACCAGGCGCTGTGCTCACTGTGTGATCTGATGTATGTTGCATTTAACCTCCTCTGTGGTTTCCGCTGCTGTTCCATCGCGCTGGTAAGGACAGGGGTCAGCAGAGTCAGCTTACCAGCTCCAGGGCACACTATTGGGAGAGTTGGGGTCTAAAGTCAGCTCTCTTGTGTTTTCAAAAGCTAAGCTCATCTGTAACTTCTGAAAGGAACTTGCCCAGAATTACAGTTTGAATCAAGGCTCCTAGTCTCTGTTACTCTGTGTAGTCTCCAGTTTCCCACTGTTAATACCACGGAGGCAGGAGGCCTCCTCAGCCCTCCTATAGTGCCCACGTTTCTGTCTGTCAGTCATCCTTCCTTCGCCCCCTCCCCTCCCAGCCTAGAGCTGTTCGGGCACAGGGTCTCCGCCTGCCCATGTGCCCCGGGGATGACGCACACTCACTCAGGTGTGAACCTGAGCCGGTGATCAGGGGGTCAGCTGGGCTCAGCCTGGTCTCGTTGCCAGGCTTTAAGCTTACCCTCAGAGATGCATGTACTGCCCGGTCCTTGGCCCGGCCAGATCCCCTCAGAGGCCCCCGAGCCGTGTTGACCCCTGCTCCCCTTCCGCACAGACTCGGGGACACAGGCGTACATTGGAATTGGAAAGTGTGTGAGGTTGGAGCCGCCCTTGTGTCTACCTGGCCTGTCAGCTGGGTGGCCTCGAGAGGAAGAGTGGGAAGGCTTGAGACGGGCTCAGGCTGAGGGTGTCAGACTCTCAACAGTTGGTCTGAGTGTTTGTTCCGGATTCCACCAGGCTTCCCAGAGAAGCAGGGCCAGCTGTCCAGGCATCTGGGACACTGGCGTCGGAGTGAGGAGAGGCTGGCAGTCTTGACCGCATGTGACCTGGCAGTCTGGCCCTCCCGACCAGCTTGGATGGAAGAAAGGACGTTTGGGCTTGACACTGAATTTATTCTTCATTTACCAAAGCCTTTCTTTAATTGGCACACTCACAAAACGGGGCCGTAGTCGCCATTTGAGATTCTGCGTCTTGCTCAGTGATGCCTGATTAGTGTTTTCATTCCTGTGGTGCAGCAGTTCCTGAAATGTGCTCAGAAGACCTACCCTCTTAGGGCTCTGAGTCAAAACTTATTTGTAATAATACTGAGACATTATTCTCCTTTTCAGTCTCGTCTCATGAGTGCACAGTGGAATTTTCCAGAGGCTCTATGATATGTGTTGACATTGTCACTGGGACAGCCAAGGAAATGTGTGCTTGCGTTTTTTAAAATTCTTAGTTTTAATTTCAGATACGATAAATATAGATAGACTTAATCTCCGTAAACGGAAGCTTTCTGGCTCCCTCAGTAATTTTTTAAAGCTTATTTTATTGAAGTGCAGTTGATTCACAATGTTGTGTTAATTTCTGCTACACAGAAAAGTGATTACACGTGTATATACCTTCTTTTTCATCTTCTTTTCCATTGTGGTTCGTCACGGGATGCTGAGTACAGCTCCCTGTGCTACGCAGCAGGGCCTTGTCTGTCCATTCTACAGGAGTTTTCCTCTGCTCATCCCAGACCACAGTCCTCCCCCCCCGGCCCCCACTGGCAAGCCCAAGTCTGTTCTGTGTCCGTGAGTCTGTTTCCACGTCCTGGATAAGTGCGCTTGTGTCATAGTTTAGATTCCGCATATAAGTGGTATCGTACGGTATTTGTCTCTCATGATCATCTCTCGGTGCATCTGCTGTTGCTGCTAAGTCGCTTCAGTCGTGTCTGACTCTGTGCGACCCCGTAGACGGCAGCCCACCAGGCTCCCCCGTCCATGGGATTCTCCAGGCAAGAACACTGGAGTAGGTTGCCATTTCCTTCTCCAGTGCATGAAAGTGAAAAGTGAAAGTGAAGTCGCTCAGTCGTGTCCGACTCTTAGCGACCACATGGACTGCAGTCTACCAGGCTCCTCCGCCCATGGGATTTTCCAGGCAAGAGCACTGGAGTGGGTCGCCAGTGCCTTCTCCGCTAGGTTCATCTATGTCGCTGTAGATGACATGATTTCTTCTTTTGTATGGCTCAGTAATACTCCGCCATATGTATGTACCGCATCTTCTTTATCCACTCCTCTGTTGGTGGATATGCAGGGTGTTTCCATGTCTTGGCTATTGTGAGTAGTGCTGCTCTGAACAGAGGGGTGCATGTATCTTTTTTAATTATAGTTTTTTCCGGATGTCTGCCCAGGAGTGGGATTGCTGGGTCATATAGCAACTTTGTTTTTAGTTTTTAGTTTTTAGTTTAGTTTTTTTTCCATACTGTTCTCCATAGTGGCTGCACCAATTTATGTTCCCATCAGCAGTGTAGGAGGGTTCTGTTTTCTCCACACCCTCTCCAGCATTTGTTTATAGACTTTTTAATGATGGCCATTCTGACCGGTGTGAGGTGATACCTCACTGTAGTTTTGATTTGCATTTCTGTAATAATTAGCTAGCATCTTCAAATATTTATATGGGTGTAAAGGGGCCGTGAGACCGAAATAGGTTTGAGGACCACTTCTGTAAAATGGTTATATGACTGAACTACAAAAAGCAAGCAAGAATCTAGCCTGGCGGCTCCCACTGGCCGAGGGGAGGACACTGGGGTGCAGGGGCCTCTTGAGCTCAGCAGCTTTCCGAGGTGACACTGCAGTTCCTGGGCCGAGACGGGTGGCGGCACCACGGGAGCCCACGCCTGCTTCTCAGAGTCATCGACTGTTTCAGAATGAACATTTTAAGTTTAGAACAAAACATCAAATCTGTTTCAGGTCCGTTCCCATTAAGAGAAAAAAGGTTGCCCTAGAGGGGATTTACTTGTTACCAAGGGATATGTCCCTTCCCACTGGGAAGATCTGGCATCTGCTCCTGTCATCAAGTTTGTGTCTCAGACATAAGGCAGCTGAGTGTGCTTCCTGCTGTGGTGCGATAGAACGGCTACCCACTCCCACCTGGATGTTGTGTTCTTCCTGTTCACCCCGCCCCCCTCTGCACTCCTGGAGCGCGGTGGGCCATGCGCCTCCCCTTCAGGACGCAGACCACGGCTCTGTTCAGACATCCAGTTTCTAATACCAGGTGTGGGCATATATTTGACGCATAGTCAGTACTCAGAAAAAGGGGTGTTCTCTTGGTTTATTTGTGAGATTGATGCAGGAAGAGAAAGCAGTAGTGACCCAGTCCCTACCCCTCACCTCCACCAAAGAATCCCTAGAGAGGCTGAGAAATATGATAACTGGCAAAACTAGGCACACCCAAAAGCAAGCATTTATGCAAAGATTATTATTGAGCAGTCACTAGGTCCCAGTCACTGGGGCTCCAGAGATGAACGATATTTTTAAAACACAAAAAAACCTGCCTTGTGGAAAACAGAAAATCGACAGACCTTCAGGACAGTGGCAGTGAGTGGGATAGGGATTTCTGGAGGCAGTAGCACGGACCTGAGCTGAAATGGTGGGATGCAAACCATGTGTAGGGAAGAGAGATGGTCCCGGATGAGGGAGGTGCTGGCTTAAGCAGACGGCACGTCGGCATGAGGCGAGACCTGGGGTAGCCTGGAGAGTCACCCTGAGCATCCTGGCAGCATGCGGGCCGTCGGGTCCTGCCTGTGACCCAAGCCCCCGGGTGGAGGCTCACCCGCCAGAGGCTCGGGCCGTGCTGCAGGGGCGTCCCCCACGCTGGGCCTCTGAGCCCTGCTGTGCCCACGTGCCCTCCCGTGTCGCCTCCTGAGAGGGCGATGCCGCAGCCCCACTGAATAGCCTCTGGGTGACCTTTCTTCACACCACCTGCTGTACCTGCCACTGTTGTGCAGGTCTGTCTTCCCAGGTATCATATTTCTCAGCTTGATGGAAGAGAAAACGAGAGCTGGAGGTAGCAGCTGGGAGTCGGGAGTGGGTGCCAGCTCCTATCGGCTTACAGCAGCCAGGCTCAGGCTCAGCGTGTTTTCAGGGGAGAGGGAGAGGGCCCTCCTGGTTGTCTAACCATTTCCCCCGCTGTGCCTGGGACTGTCCTGGTCTTAGCGCTGAGCATCCTGCCCCACCTCCCAGGAAGCCCCTCAGTCCCCGGCAAAGCCGGGTTGTCAGTCCTACTGGGACAACATGGTCAGCCTCGGGACAGTGTGAGGACATGTTCCATCTGGAAGGAGCGGACCCGCTGGGTCGGGCTAAGCAGGGCCGGCAGGGAGGGTGAGGCGTGACCGGACCCGAGTGCGCTCCTTAGGGGACCCGGGGGGCAGCGCGCGCCTTCCCAGAGCAGCGGATCTCTCCCCCACCGGCCTCCAGGGAGCCTCACTCTGCAGCAGGCCCTCCTCAGCCTTGCGGTTTCCTGACTCGAGATCCCAGGCCGCAGTGAGACCCACAGCACTGATGGTAATCTGCGACAGATGCTTCTGTTTGGCAGTTACTCACTGCCTCTCTGAGAATACACAGAGTAGGGTTGTAGGCGGAGTGTTCCCACGGGCACACGACCATGAGTGCACTCGTGCACAGTTAGAACAGTGTGCAGCACACAAGGGACCCCTTTAAAAGGGGAAAGCCCCCCGCCAAGGGGCTCGTCATCTAGTGGGGCAGACGGGCGCTTAACACAGGCGCTGAGAAGCAGGACGGACGGGTGAGAGCCCTGCTGAGAGGCAGAGATGAACCCAGTGCCGCGGGGCCAGTTCTTCCAGGTCCAAGTGCTGGACTGTGTCAGGCTCAACCCTGGGCTTGGCTTTCCAGCAAGCCTCTTATGGTTGGCCTTACTGCTGTCTGTTCCCTTCTTGGTTTGCATCATTTTACTCGAATTTTAGGGCTTCCTTGTTGGTGCAGTGGTAAAGAATCCACCTGCCAGTGCAGGAGACCCAGGAGACACAGGTTCGATCCTTGGATCAGAAAGACCCCCTGGAAGAGGAAGTGGCAACCCACTCCAGTATTCTTGCCCGGAAAATCCAGTGGACAGAGGAGTCTGGCGGGATACAGTCCATGGGATCACAGAGTCGGCCGCAACACACACCCTAACTTTAAGACATCATCCTCTGTCCTTCAAATTGTTGTAGTAAATGCCTGGAAAGGCCCTGAAAGGTGTCTGTAGAGTGGAAAGGATTCCATGTTGACTGCACAGGAAAGAGTGTGGCTGGGATAGGGTGTCGCTGCCAGCCCACTCGGGGTCCAGAGGGCTCATTCCCGGTCAAGCAGGGAGTGGTGGGGCAGGGGTCCACCGACTGGTGCACGTGGAAGCTATGCTTTACCACAGCGCCACCAGGGAGGCCCCATCTACCAAATTAACTTTCCTCAAAAAAACTGATTTGGGCAAGTGAAGTGTCTGGTGCCTGGGAAATGTGTGTGTAGCACAGAGGTTCATATTCACAAGTGGAGCTGTTAAAAGACAGTGAATGTATGGTGCTCGGAGACAGTGTGTAGGCTGAGTAGTAATCAAGAGTTATTAAGAAAAAAATGTATAACTAGATATGGTGATGGATAATAGCAGGACTTACTGTGGTGGTCATTTTGCAATATAAACAAATAGTGAAACATTTCGTACTCCTAAAGCTAGTATGATGTTATATGGCAGTTGTATCTCAATAAAAATAATAAATAAAATGCTGACTCCTATAAAACAAAACAAAAATCCCAATGGGATAATAAGGTGTATCTTAAGTAAAGAAGTACTTCCTTGCATTTAGGTTTTGTTAATGGTAATAAAATAAGCAGAGACAGATAAACACTGGTCAAATGGGGGGAAATTAGGGATATTTGGCCATGCCGTGCAGCATGTGGGATCTTAGTTCCCTGACCAGAGATTGAACCTGCGCCCCTGCATTGGAAATGCAGAGTCTTAACCACTAGACGGCCAGGGAAGTCCAAAAAGAGGGATTTTTTTTTTTTTTTTTAAAGCTACAAGTTAATTTTGAACCTGAAGTTCTAAAAAAAAAAGTGGGGGGGGAGGAGCCTGTGACTATAATTACAACTTTAAAAATAGTGCTTGATGTTTCAGCATCTCCGAGGAGCAAGCACACCGGTGGATCCATGCCTTATCATCTCCACTGAGCAGCCCCAGAGGTGTGTGTGGGGCTGCAGAGTTGGCTCCGCATGCAGCACACCATCCTTGCCCCGCCATCACCCCCACCTCTGCTGGCCTTCCCCGCCTAGAATCCCACATCCCCTTCCTGAACCTGCCTGGGGCTGACAGCTCTGCATCTTTAAACCCACACTGCAGTTTCTTCAGAAAGTCTCCCCAGCTCCCCCAAGCCCTCCAGGCCGAGAAGGTGTGTGATCATTCGTCGTCCTTCCTGAGTAGCTCTGAGGTCGCTGAGGGCAGCTCTGCATCGCTGAATGTGTCTTGACTCCTCACTGGCATCTGTGCTTGTCAGATGAAGACAAGAGGGTCATGCAATAGTGGGACCCAGACCCCGAGAGAGCATGTGACCAGGAGGACTCCCTAGAGTAGAGTGGGGTGGCTTTGTCATGTGAACAATGGATACCAGAGCCAAGACGTTCATTCAACTTGTCCACTGGTTCAGACAGAACTGTTGGAACACCTTTGCACCTCTGGAGGGTGTGGAGTGGACTGTCCCTCAGGACAAGGACAACTCAAGCTGCTCTGCAGCAAAACGGGCTGGTTTATAGAGCAGGGAGTCCCTGTAGCTGACAACTCCATCAGAGGCTTGGTGGGCGCTAGGGCTGCTTTAGAAGATGGGTCGTGTTGTGCGGGAGAGAGTGGGGTCCTCTCCACAGCTCTCTTCACAGGGGCTGGTCATCAGGCCCTGCTCCGTGCCAGGGTCCTGAGACTGCAGAGAACGAGACCTACGTGTTCCTGCCCGCGGGGAGCCTGCACCATGCAGGCTGTGTCTCTTTGGGTCTTCTAAGAGGCAGGCCCCAAGACCCTGAGGAAGGTTAGTTACCAGAGGTCAGTGAAGGATGGAGGGAGCAGAGAGGCCCACAGAGCCTCAGGCCACGAGACAGGTCTGCAGGGGGAGAGGGGCCAGGAAGAACTGAGGAGGAAGCATCTTGGATTCGGGCCAGGCTGAGGAGGAGGTTTCCCCTGGGGACAATCCCCCGCCCCCACCACGGACCAGGTCGCCTTGTCACCATTTAGTCGTTGGCAGAGAACATGGCCTCTGTGCAGACGTAGTGGGTGTCCGGGGCAGCAGCTGGGACCCCTGGTGGAGCCAGGCTCTTTGCAGGTGAACTGAAGGGCGCTCCTCCAGGCCATCGCACAGGGTCTTCCCACATGCGTCCTTCCTGGTTGCTCCCCCAGGGGCGTCTCGGGGCTTTTGCGTCCCATGCCAGTGAGTGCCGCAGCTGGGGCCTCGGCTCAGATCCCCTGACTTGATCGCACCTGTGCCTTGCTAACCCCGTGCTGCGTCTCAGGGTCCCTCCCAGCTCCTGAGCCGGCATCCGCGCGCACCTGCTCACTCCCTTCCCCATGAGCCTGAGCGCAGCTGCAGCAGTGAGTGGCACACTTAGCCCCAACCCTGGCTAGTAGTTAGTTTACATCAGGGGGACTCTGACTTGACCTGGACCAAGGTCTGCTGATTCTGTGTACAGTTCACTCTGATTCCTAGCAGACTTCTTGAGGACAGGGCCCCAACAGCTCAGCCAGGGGAGCAGCAGCTTGCTGCTGCTAAGTCGCTTCAGTTGTGTCTGACTCTGTGACCCCATAGATGGCAGCCCACTAGACTCCTCTGTCCCTGGGATTCTCCAGGCAAGAATAACTTGTTAATATTCTCCTAAAAGAGACACAGTTTCAGGCTCCAGAACTCAGAGAAGGCAGAGCATAGTGCTGTGTTTGGCTTTCTTTTAAAAAAAAAAAAAATTATTTTTAGGTGTGTATTTGGCTGTGCTGGGTCTTAGTTGTAGCATGTGGGATCTAGTTCCCTGACCAGGGATCAGACCTGGGCCCCCTGCATTGGAAGCGCAGACAGAGTATTCGCCACTGGGCACCCAGAGAAGTCCCTGGTTATCCCTTTGTTTTGCTTGCTTCTCCCTGCCAATATGAGATGGCCGTCTTCTGGGAAAACCCCTGCCTGTTTGGTTCATCACTGACTTCCCCTTATTTGTTTGTTGAATGAATAATGAATCATGAAAAAAAAAAAGTATAGCACGATCGCAGAGTAAAAACCCATGTCATACACTCCCAACACGCATGAGCACAGACAGCCCTCGACACGGGCTGGGGCAGCTGGCGTCAGGTGGACCCGACTCCCGCTCCCCAGGGCAGAGCTGAGGGTGCAGCAGCGCGATCGAGATGGCGAGGAGGAGGTATTTGGGGCTGGGGGTCTGGATGCGAAGTCCTTGGCTAGACTGCTGTGGAGCACACGGAGAGACTCGTGAAACGTGCGGTGAGGCAGCATGTACGCATGGGTGTCTGTGCACCTGCCCGGATTACTGTTAACATAATCGTAGTCTGCACGTGGTCCTCCACCTTCTAGGAGTCTTAGGGGAGCGGGTCCCGGGGATGCTCAGGCACCAACTGCTGAGACCAAGCTGAGGCTGTTCCAGGTCGCTGAGGGCCAGTCGCATAAAACCACAAGTTTGCCTCCTGGTGACCACTGGGAGGGGGGCGAAGGAACCTCCTCGAGTGCTCGGTTTCCCTGCCCCTTAAATATGGTGACGGGACTGACTGTGTCCTGCCTGCTCAGTCTCCTCATGACCGTGGCCGCCGCACACACTTTCACTTCCTCAGACACCAGCCCTGACCTACTGGGCTTCACTTTCCACTCCGGATTCATGAGTTGCGTTCCACCAGCCTCCCTTCCCACTAGCAGCCGCTCCCCACCGCTGCTGGTGTGCCTTCCTGTACAGCCAGGTCTCACCTTCTGATCTAGGCCTTCTAACAGACTAGAGACTGATAGCGTGGATGTTCAAGGTGAGGAAGGTGAAGAGGTGGCAGGCCCGGGGAGGCTGGCCCCGAACTGGTGGCAGGCGTGGTAGGGCGCTGACTTCCCTGATGGCTGTCTTCTCTCTCCAGGCGCTTCTTTCGCTTTTTCCCTGGTTTTCTGTCATATTCTGAGCAGGGGAAGTTGCTTGGAAATGTCTCCAGTGAACAGGGTGCAGCCATCTGCTTGTTTTGATTTCCATCACTCTGTTCTTTAGACACTCACCTAGTCATGTTACTATCTGCATAGCTCGTGTGAAGCTACACTCTCGTAACATCACCAGTTGAGCATTTTGCCGGCTGTGGTGAAGAATGTTATCGATGTTGTGTACTCTAGAGGCAGACAGAACTGGTTGGAGACCCCAGATAAAATCACCCAATACCTGTGTGAATTTGTATAAATCTTTCCAAGTCTGCAAGCCATGCTTTTTCTCATCTACAGAATGGGGAGAAGTGGCTGCTTCCTAAGTTGTGAAGCTTAGGTGCTTTAGTGTGTTTTCTTATCTAACACTGTGCCTGGAATGTTGTAGACAGCACGTCATGGCTGAAACGCCTTTCTCCATTCAATCACTTTTCCCCTGAAGGCAGAGCTGTGAGTCTCTTCCACATACCTCCGTGGAAACGTTGACCCAGGAGCTCCTCTCCACTCCCTGGTCTGTGAAGACTCAGAACCCATCACCTCACCCAGCAGCCCTTCCGTGGGAGTTGGACGCTCTGGCGACCAGGGAGTTCCTCTGTGTCAAGTGGCAGCTGGCCTCCGTTTCAGAAAAGGACGAAGCCAGCATCCATCCCTTGTGGCTGAGGCCAATGCTTAACGTTCTTTCTTGCTCTGCAGTGAACAGAGTATCTGCCAAGCCCGGGCTTCCGTGATGGTCTACGATGACACCAGTAAGAAATGGGTGCCAATCAAGCCTGGCCAGCAGGGCTTCAGCCGGATCAACATCTACCACAACACTGCCAGCAACACCTTCAGAGTCGTCGGAGTCAAGCTTCAGGATCAGCAGGTAAGTGCTGGAGGGACAGGCCATGCCCACGAGCCTGCGCCACACACGCACACACCCACACGTACGCACACACATGACATGGTGGAGAGCGGTCAAAACAGCATGTCACGATTGAGAGGTCCGGGTTCAAAGTCCTGACTGCGTATTTTCGTACTCCAGGGTGTAAGACCCTGAGCACACTGTCTTGTGAGCTTCACTTTTTACATCTGTCTTGTAGAGACAGTAGTCCACACTGTGCCTCCCTCATCGTGTTGTATCACATCAGAATAGAAACAAAACGATAGATGGGAAACAGTTTTAAAAATGGACAAATGTGTTAGTATTATTCTCTGCCTTGTTATTGTTCAGTTGCTAAGTCATGTCCGACTCTTTGCGACCCCATGGACTGCAGCCTGCCAGGGTCCTCTGTCCTCCACTATCTCCCAGAGTTTGTGCAAATTCATGTCCATTGAGTTGGTGATGCCATCCAACCATCTTATCCTCTGCCACCCTCTTCTCCTTTTGCCTTCAATCTTTCCCAGCATCAGGGTCTTTTCCAGTGAGTCAGCTCTTCGCATCATGGGGCCACAGTATTGGATCTTCAGCTTCAACATCAGTCCTTCCAGTGCATAGTCAGGGTTGTAGCCAATAAAACAACAACATTTTCTGCCTGCGTACCTATAAATATTGGCTTGGCCAGAAAATTTGTTCGGATTTTTCTGTAACATCTTACAGAAAGATGTTAGGGAAAAACCCAAATGAACTTTTTGGCCAAACCAATACTACGACTGTGAAGAGTTTTGGTCCACCAACCCCCTGAGTCTTACTTTGAAAGGCAAGAAGGTACTTAAATCTTCAAGATGATTTGAAGATTCTGGGATCATTTATCTCCTTAGTAGTGCATGCTGGGCAGATCAGATGAGAGAGTTTGTGAATGTATCTGGTAAGTACCTGTGCAAATAAATACAAGGTAAGTCCACCTGTGCTGGGGTAGTTGTGTAATACAACTCGACAGAATGGTCTGACGTGACATGGACTGAAGTACAGACAGACAAAGGGCTCGTGTGGCTTCACCACAGTGACTTTGGTCAGGGCTTCTGCTCTCTTCTTGGAGATTGACAGGACATTTTCAGCAGCAAAATGAACAGATCTGTAGTTTAGCATTTATGAAAACCTCTGCCTTAAATAGCATCTTCTGGCAGCCCGTGTCGGTCAGTCCTTGGCTGAGCTGAGCAGCAGGTTAGCTGCTATCTCTGCAAGAATCATCATGTTCGCAAATAGAAAAGAGAACAGAAACCAAGACTCTATTTTTAAAGTGTGTTGCCTGTTGAATGGGTTTCTGCTTTGGCCAGAACAGTCCGATTGAATTTCAGATTCTTGTGGCCGAAGAGCGGAGCCTCACTTCAGAACCCCTGGTCCGAGGGAGTCTGTCTGACCTGGAGCCCTGGCCACCTCCAGATCAATCTCTTTCCCTTGGGGTTGAACCTTACTGGCAGGAAGGTTATTCTAGGAAGCTCCTAGAAGCTGTTTCCCTGTTCTTCAAGTTGATTGATTCTTGCCCTGCCTTTTAGAGGCACACCGCACCATACGGTGCAGGGACATAGGACACCTTCAGCCCCAACTGCAGTGACAACCAAAGCATGTCACACGTTTCCATAACACCTATGGGTGGGGGCCCACAAGGCAGTTCCACTCTGGTGCTCACTTTCGATATACAGCCCATAACCTCGTGCAGTTCCTGAATCACAGTGGGTGTTCCCTAAGTGGTTGTTGCTTTTATTAGGACAAGTTTTCCATTCCCTTCATGCCTCTTGGTTGCCCTGCAGGGCACACTAGGAAGGTACCATGGTGTGTGGGAAGGGCTTGGGACTGGAGAACCAGATTCCCTGAAACCAGCATAAACCTTGTTCTCAGGAGCCTCAGCCTCCTTCAGAGGAAAGCACATATTGGGGCTCATTTGGGAGGAGGCCTTTCCTGCATCTGGGGGTGGGGGCAGGCAGGCAGCGATCTCCCAGGGAAATTCAGAGAGACTCAGTTGCCTTAGCAATCTTCTCGGCCTGACAGAGGAGTTACCAACACAGCCTTCCACTTGGAATTACACATTCAACAAATAGGCTCCTGGAACATGGTTGCAACTCTGCCTCGGTGGCTGGAGCATGTTAGTCAGAAACACAAAAGAGGGTCTCAATAAACCAAGGCATTAGAGAGAGTGGCAGGGGACCTGGTCTGTAATAACCTTTATGGACACAGGAGAAAAAGTTTATTTTCCTCAGGTCTGTTTTCCAGCCAATATGGATTACAAGGTCAAGCATCTTAAGAGAAACAGAGATTCCTGGTCTTATACCCAGATAGGGATATCTTATATGTTTAATGCGCTTTATGGCTCATGGAGCACTCTTCATGTCTATTATTTCATTCCCCCAATAACACCAAAAAGGATAAAGCTGTAAGAGTTCTCATCCCCGTTTTTCTAAAATAGGTGGATGTAAAACCAGGTGACTGTGTGGGGAAAAGGACTGGTGAGACAGTATCCTTAGCCACGGTCCAACCTGAATCTCAAATTGAGGGGAAGAAATCAAAAGATACTTGGTTAAGGATGATATTTCATTATGTCCACTGGAAGTGTTAACTACCAAATGTAGTTCTCAGGCTACGTTAATAGAAGTAGAGGTGCGGACGGAGGGAGCTTATAGTCCTGCTCTGCTCCACCATGAACTGGTGTTACTTCACCATGAACATCAGGACCAGATCTGAGTGCCACATGGCGTCTGTAATGAGGACAGCACCCAAAGCGGTGAGAAGTCTGAAAGCAGCTCTAATATGTGGAGCAGTTGAAGAAGCAGCAAGAGATACATACGTGGAGAGAAAAAGTGAAGGGGCATGAGCACAGTTTTCAGATCTCTGAAGGGCTCCTTCTCCGTGTGGAAGGGAAATCTTACTTTTTCTGTGAAGCCCGGAGAACAGAACTAGGAATACTGCATGGATACTACAATCAAGAAGATTTAAACTCCATAAAAGAAAGAACTGTTTTACGAGGATCCTATGGACGACTGTGTTGCTTTGTGAGCCCACGAGCCAGCTGGCCATTTGGTAAGCGTCCTGGGAAGGACATCCTGTCTCTGAGTAGAGGTTTGGATGTGTGAGACCTCACGTGAGGCCTTGGCCAGCCTGTAGACCCTGCAGGTTTCAGACCCAGATGAGCTCGTGGGTTAGGAAGACTGTTGCCCACCATCAGCTTCTTTCTCTGTAAAGGACTCTTGACTGTTCTTGCTCAGAGGCCTCAGAAACACGTTAGACAGTATTTGGAGTTGCAAGGCCTTCCTTGAAGAGGACAGGAAATCACTCCCACTTGTTGCTGCACTCCTCAAAATAAAACATGTGCAAATGTAATTGTGGACTCTGACACACACACACAAAGTGACCTTTTAAAATAAGTTTAACCTTCAGTACTTGTCTAGATTAGTCCTGCCAAAGCTTGGAGAATTCGTTTTAAAATAAAGCATGTAAGGACACAGGTTGAAACGTAACAGAGAGAAACAACACAAACCTTACAGACACTGACCAAGGAAAACGGTGTGACTGTATTAATATCACACGCATAGGCTTCAAGGCAGGAAGTGTTGCTGAAGATAAAGGGCCTATTTAATGATAAAAAGCATCAATTGAAAAAAATATAACAATCTTAAATCTATAGGCTCTAATATGTCTTCAAAATATATAAAGCAAAAATGGGCAGTTCTAAAGGAAGAAATAGAAGAATCCAAAAGCCATGTTGGCGATTCTGATGACACCTGCAAGAAACTGAATAAGAGACATAGAAAATTTGAAGAGCGTGATTGACCAACTTGACCTAATTTACATTTATGGAAACTGTAAGCAGTCCCAGTAGAATATACAGTCTCTTCAAGTGCACATTGAGCATTAACCAAAATAGACTACATTCTAGGCCACAACGCCAATCTCAACACGTGTAATAGGATTAAAATCATACAGAGGTTTTCTTTGATCACAGAGGAACTAAACAGTATACTATTAAATAATCCATGATACCAAAAGAAAAAAGAATTCACAATATAAATTACCAAGTATTTTGGACAGAACAATAGTGAAACTGCAATGTAGCAAAATTTGTGGGATGAAAAGCATATAGGGAAATGTATAGTTAGAAATCAGAGAAGGCAATGGCACCCCGCTCCAGTACTCTTGCCTGGAAAATCCCATGGACGGAGGAGCCTGGTAGGCTGCAGTCCATGGGGTCGCTAAGAGTCAGACACGACTGAGCGGCTTCACTTTCACTTTTCACTTTCATGCACTGGAGAAGGAAATGGCAACCCACTCCAGTGTTCTTGCCTTGAGAATCCCAGGACGGGGGAGCGTTATGGGCTGCCGTCTCTGGGGTTGCACAGAGTCGGACATGACTGAAGCGACTTAGCAGCAGCAGCATAGTTAGAAATTCGAATTTTGGAAAAAGAATGAAAAGTCAGTGACCCAAGCTTCTATCTCAAGAAGCTAGGGGAAAAAAAACAAACCAGCAAAAATAGAAGGAAAAATTAAAACCTAAAATTTAATGAAATAGAAAGCAGATACACAATAGAGAAAAAGCAAAATATTTTTGTTGTTTTTTGAAGAGTCTAGGTAGACCTCCATGTATATGGTCACATGATTTATGACAAAGGTACCATTGTACTTCGTGGGCTAAAGATGGTCTTTTCAATGGATGACACCAGAACAATCAGATATCAATAAAAAAAAAAAAAAAAAGAAAACTTTACCCCATCTCATGCTACACCCCCAAATTAATTCGAGGTCAACCTAAATATGAAAAGTGAATCAGTAAAGTATCTACAAGAAGATTCATGAAAATATCTTCATCATATTGAGGGGAAAATACAGGAAAGCATCTTTATAACCTGGAACAGGACACAAAAAACATTAACTGTAAAAAAAAAAAAAATGAATTTGGACTTCTTTAAAGTTAAGGAGTTTTCTTTATTAAAAGGCACCATTAAAAGAGGGCAGACTAGGAGAAGGGGTATGTGTGTGTGTGTATGAATGTGACAAAGGACTCATGAAGAATATATACAGAACTCCTACAACCGAAAATGAAAAAGGCAGACAGCCTCTTAAAAATGAGCAAAAAGACTTGAACAAGAGTTTCACAAAAGGAAAAAAACAACAGTGGAAACAAGACACGGCAGACGAGCCCATGGGAGTTGCTCTGTGTCACTGTTCATCAGGGAGACGCGAGTGAAAACCGCCGAGTACTTATACACACCACGCAGACTGAAGTGTAAAGGCTGAAGCTGAACGGGTGCCACCTGTGCTGAGGATGCAGGGCAGCTGGAGTTCCCATTCGTGCTGGCGGAGGTGTCAGTCAGTACTGCCTCTTTGAAGAACGGTTTGCCAAATCCTAGCAAAACTCAATATACACCTACCCTATAACCTACTCTTGGGTAACATACCCAAGAGAAATGAGCACCTGTGTGCACTAAAAGACCTATGTGAAAATACTCACAGCAGTTTTACTCCTAATAGCCAACAGCTGGAAATGATGGGCAAGTCCATCAACAGGAGAATGGATAAGTTATTTATGGTATATCAAAAAAGAGAATGTTATTAGCAGTCAAAAAAACCTGAATTCTTACTGATGCGGTGACACAGGTGAATTTCATAGATACCACATGGAATGAAAGACCATCGAGAAAAAGTGTGTGCTGTATGAATCCACTTCTGTGTCGTTCCAGAACAGGAGAAAGTAGCTGATGGTGGCACTCAGAAGTGTGGGCATCTCTGGGGAGGAGTGTGTGAAATGAAGCTGATCCACACCCCTAAGTGGCCTTGCAGTAACGTGCGTGCTGTAAGCAGGTAAACAAAGGGATGGAGCCACTCTAGGCACAGAGCGTTCTAAGCGTCAGCCCCGAGACCTGTCCGTCAGTTAGTGAACACTGACCAGCTCGCGGCAGACGGTCAAGTGCCGTGTCGGCTGTGTGTCATCACACGTATGTCCAAAACACATTGCGTGGACTCTCCTTTCTTAGAAGGCAGTTGGGATGTTTCAGAATAGATGTTTTCAAATAGAAAATACCAGATGTTTCAATGACCATGTCCATTGATCCAGAAGTTCTGCTTATAGGAATGTTCACACTGATATATCCACAAGGATATTCAGTCCAGCATAATTTATAATATTTTCATTTTATATATGAAGAAGGTAATGTCAGTAACTTTTCCAAGGTTATTCAACTGCAAAGTAATAAAGCCAGCATTTTAATCCTGAGCCATTTGACTCAAAACCCGCTGCCTAGTAATTGTACCCACTATGGTAGTTGTATTCAAAACAACCCCCTGTGGGCTGTGTTTGGCTAGCAGATATGTAACTGGGTGAGCAGCCTTTAGACTCTATGCTCTAGGTGTAAGGGCCTCCCTTGTGTCTTAGACGGTGAAGGATCTGCCTGCAATACAGGAGACCCGGATTCGATCCCTGACTTGAGAACATCCCTGGAGAAGAGAATGGCTACTTTCTCTAGTATTCTTGCCCGGAGACTTCCATAGACAGAGGAGGCTGGCAGGCTATGGTCCTGGGTCGCAAAGAGCCGGTCACGATTGAGTGACTATCACTTCACTTTACTTCCAGGAATAGATGGGACAGAGTTGGCCACCCAAGAGCTGCAGAGGAGAGGCCAGCCATATGCCTCAGAGAACCCTTAGAACTTCTAGAATGGCTTTATCACTCTCTCCCAGTCTAATATTGAAAGTCTCTAAAAATAGAGCATTGGTTCCTAAGGCTTTAGGAGGTTAGAGCTAAGACCAAAGAAGGAATTATAGGAAGAAAGATTTCAACTCATGATGCTGGCAATCAGAAGCAGCACAGTCCTAGGTTACAAGCTTGGCTTCTAAATTCAGTTCTCCTGTTATGTACCATGTAATTCGGACAAGTCACTTATTCTCCCTGGGCCTCAGTTTTCCTGCCTGTAAAAAGGGAGGATTGAATTAAATACAAGCTGGAATCAAGATTGCCAGGAGAAATACCAATAATCTCAGACATGCAGATGACACCACCCTTATGGCAGAAAGTGAAGAAGAACTAAAGAGCCTATTGATGAAAGTGAAAGAAGAGTGAAAAAGTTGGCTTAAAGCTCAACATTCAAAAAACTAAGATCGTGGCATCCAGTCCCATCACTTCATGGCAAATAGATGAGGAAACAGTGGCTGACTAATTTTCTGGGCTCCAAAATCACTGCAGATGGTGATTGCAGCCATGAAATTAAAAGACACTTGCTCCTTGCAAGTTACGACCAACCTAGACAGCATATTAAGAAGCAGAGACATTACTTTGTCAACAAAGGTCCATCTAGTCAAGGCTATGGTTTTTCCAGTAGTCATGTATGGGTGTGAGGGTTGGACTGTAAAGAAAGGTGAGCACCAAAGAACTGATGCTTTTGAACTGTGGTGTTGGAGAAGCCTCTTGAGAGTCCCTTGGACTGCAAGGAGATCCAACCAATCCATCCGAAAGGAGATCAGTCCTGGGTGTTCATTGGAAGAACTGATGCTGAAGCTGAAACTCCAATACTTTGGCCACCTGATGCGGAGAGCTGACTCATTTGAAAAGACCCTGATGCTGGGAAAGATTGAAGGCAAGAGGAGAAGGGGACGACAGGATGAGATGGTTGGATGGCATCACCAACTCAAGGGACATGGGTTTAGGTGGACTCCGGGAGTTGGTGATGGACAGGGAGGCCTGGCGTACTGCGATTCGTGGGGTTGCAAAGAGTCAGACACGATTGAGCGACTGAACTGAAGTGAATTAGATATTCTGTCTGGTCTCTGAGTTCCTTAAGCCAGTACTTTTGGCCACACTGTTCCTGTATTCCAGATAGGCATCCACCACCCCCAGTTCCCAATGCCACTAAGTTCCCCTCTAAGAACACAGCCAACCAGAGATTTCAAACCATAGGTTCTAAATCTCACTTCCCTACGTCCTCTCCTTGGGTGCCTGAAGAGTCTCATTTTTTATCTGCTTCAGTATCCCACAGCCATTCTTGATACGACGTGGTTTCCAGACCTCCTTCCATTTAGAACGTGGCCCTCTGTGTCCACTAACGGTGCAGCACCAAAGCCACTTGAACATAGGCTTTCTGGGTGGAAAGGAGAGGGTCTTATCTCCCTCATGCTGGCCACTGCACTGCGACTGTTGTGCCCTCTGAAGAGCCATGTTAACCACAGGTCACTGTGCTTCTTATCACGCGTGTAACCACAAAACCTCCAGCCCTTTTTCTGATGATCTAAAGCTGAACCCAGAGAGAGAACCACCCCAGGAACCTGGTATAGGTGTTGGCCCACACTGTGCTGTCAGTGTGTAACAAGTAAGTTATGAAACCGTAGCTAATTTAGTACATGTGCTTCTCTCGCACCCTCTCTCTCTTGCTCACTCTCTCTCTTCGCTGTAGGACAACCCAGCCTGCCTTCCACATGGCTTAGGCTTGGAGGAAAACGGTATTGCCCAGTGTGCTCTGGCCTTGCTTTACCCAGCAGCGCAGCAGGGTAGGGCAGTAAACCTGAGCTCTCGTCTTAGCAGCCCAGCAGCGTGCAGGGTGTCCTTCAGATCTCGGAATCTTCCTGAGCCCACCTTCCTGACCAGAGGCAGGCTTCCCTTGTGGCTTAGCAGGTAAAGAATCCACCTGCAATTCGGGAGACCTGGGTTCGATCCCTGGGTTGGGAAGATCCCCTGGAGAAGGGAAAGGCTACCCACTCCGGTGTTCTGGCCTGGAGAACTCTGCAAAGAGCTGGGCACGACTGAGCGACAGTAGACTGAGCTGCCTCCAATTTCAGATCACAAAACCCTGGAGCCTGAAAGCCAGAGGAGAGCTGAGCATCCATGTCGTACCCTCCTAAGGCGGGATCTCCGACAGCAGGCTGTCCAGCCTCATCCAGATGCCACTTGCATGTTTCCGTCTCTAAGGACTGAATATTTCTCAGTTAACACTTGCTGGCAAATTGCTATGTGGTAGCAGCTGTGTTAAGCGGCTTCATGTGCATAATTTCCCCCCCATTTCCTACCGCCCTCCTCTGGCAACCATCCATCTGTTCTCTGTATCCATGAGAACATACGAGATAGAGCGTATGGTATTTGTCTTTCTCTGTCTGACTTCTTTTCCTTAGCGTAATGCCCTTGAGATCCATCCATGTTGTCATAAATGGCGAGGTTTCATTCTTTTCATGGCTAAATAATATTTCATCGTGTACACAGTATACCACAGTTTCCGTATCTATCCATACGTCAGTGGACGCTTGGATTATTCCGTATCTTGGCCATTTTTAAATGCTGCTCCTGTGAACGCGGGGCGTGTGTGTGTTGGACTTGGTGGTGGCGGTTTGGTCACTAAGTCGTGTCTGACTCCTGTGACTCCATGGATTGTAGCCGCCGGGCTCCTCTGTCCATGGCATTTCCCAGGTGAAAATAGTATTTTCGTTTTCTTGGGGTAAATACCCAAAAGCGAAATTGCAGGATCATGTGATAGTTCTATTTTTAGCTTTTTGAGGAACCTCCGTACTGTTTTCTAATAGTGGCTATACCAATTTGCATTCCTACCAACAGTGCACAAGGGTTCCTTTTTCTCCACATCTTCGCCAACACTTCGTTTCTTCTCTTTTAGGTAATAGCCATTCTGACGTGTGTGGGATGATGACCCCTTGGGGTTTGGTTTGTGTCTCCCTGATCACTGCCAATGTTTACCATCTCTTTATGTATCTGTTAGCCGTATTGGTCCCTTATCAGATACATGATTTGCAGTCACTTGGTCCCACTCAGCAGATTGCCTTCTCATTCTGTTGGTGGCGTCCTTTGCGTGTAGCTTTTTAGTTTGATATAGTCCTGCTTGTTTTGCTTTGCTTTTGTTGCTCTTGTTTTTGTATCAGTTTCAAAAAAATCACCACCAAGACCTGTGTCAAGGAGCTTGTCACTTAGATTCTCTTCTAGGAGCTTTATGGTTTCAGATCACAAGAATATGGAGATTAAACAACATGCTGCTGAAGTGGATTGAAGGACAGATCAAGAGAGAGACTTGTAAATGCCTGGACACAAGCAGAAATGGGAGTATAACCTAACAGAACTTGTGAGATGCAGCAGAAGCAGTTCTCAATGGTACTGCTAAGCTCATAGCAGAAAGGCCTGCCTCAAGAAGCAAGGAAAGTCTCAAACAGCCTAACTACATGCAGGGCACTGGGAAAAGATGACCAAAACAAGCCCAAAGTTTGTAGAATGAAGGAAGCGACGATGATTAGAGCAGAAATAGAGACTAAAAAGACAACAGAGAAGAGCAGTGAGACTAAGAACTGGTTCTTTGAAAAGATAAACAAAACTGACAAGCCTTTAGCCAGACTCACCAAAGAAAAGTGCAATCCTTATCAGAATTCCAATGGCATTTTCCATAGGACCCACTCCAGTACTCTTGCCTGGAAAATCCCATGGACGGAGGGCCTGGTGGGCTGTAGTCCATGGGGTCGCTAAGAGTCGGACACGACTGAGTGACTTCACCTTCACTTTTCACTTTCATGCATTGGAGAAGGAAATGGCAACCCACTCCGGTGTTCTTGCCTGGAGAATCCCAGGGATGGGGGAGCCTCGTGGGCTGCCGTTTATGGGGTCGCACAGAGTCAAACATGACGGAAGTGACTTAGCAGCAGCAGCAGCAGGATAATACTACAGTTTGTACAGAACCACAAAAGACCCCCATGGCGAAAGCGATCTTGAGAAAGAACAACAAAGCTGGAGGCATCACACGCCCTCATTTCAAACTATATTACAAAACTGTAGTAATTTAAACAGCATGAGATTGTCATAAAAGCAGAAATCAGTGGAGCAGAATAGAGAACCCGGTCATAAACCCACACAGATATGGTTTATTAGTTTATGACAAAAGGAGTCAAGAACGTACAGCGGGGAAAGGGCATCCTGTTCAATAAACGGTGCTGAGGAAGCTGAACAGCCACATGGGAAAGAGTGAGGAGTCGTCCTTTAACAACCCTTTGGTTAACGCATTCTAGACTATGCAGAGAGCTACAGGAGCATAAATACGAATTAGGAAAGACTCGCCCTTAAGAATCTTTATATCTAGAAGTCTTGATGAGATATGTGTTACAGCGTGACCTCTGCAGTAACCCCATTAGGTAGGTCGAGCCAGGATGACTATCCCTGTTTCACAGTTGGAGAAACTGAGCCCCGGGGTGCTGCCTGGGGTGACAGGGCCAGGACCCTGGAAGCCAACTCCCAGCTCAGGCTGTGACCACACAGCTTTATCAGTTAAATGAAATAACTGGTTTTCAGACCCTCGCTGTTCTGCTGCTCGTGTTGAAGAGCTGCCTGGCCAAGCTACCCCTTCTTCTGACGCATCCACGTCCCCCTGTCCCCTGGTAGCCCCAGGGACACGGTGTCCTTGCCCTACAGCAGCTCTCTCCAGCTCACTTACCTTTTATTTATTTACATGTATTTCTCTCTCTTTTCCTTTTCAGGTTGTGATCAATTATTCAATCGTGAAAGGGCTGAAGTACAATCAGGCAACGCCAACCTTCCACCAGTGGCGAGATGCCCGCCAGGTCTACGGTTTAAACTTTGCAAGTAAGGAAGAGGCGACCACGTTCTCCAACGCCATGCTGTTTGCCCTGAACATCATGAATTCCCAGGAAGGCGGTAAGTGGGGCTTTGTCTGGCCTGGCGCCCAGACCCTCCCTCCCCTCCCTCCGCGCTCCCACGGCTCTGGCTTCCGGGGTGTCCTCGACTGCAGCTGTGCTGAGCTGACGTCTGGTGGATTTGCAGAGAAAACTGCTGCCTAACTCTAGATACGAAGCGCTATTAACAGTTTGAACGAGAAGAGAGGCCTCGGCATCGCCCCTGCCCTTGGAGCGGGCGCTGGCTGTACTGTGTGCCCGAAACCGGGCGTCCAGGTGTGGCACCTTGGAGCGGGCGCTGGCTGTACTGTGTGCCCGAAACCGGGCGTCCAGGTGGGCACCTTTGTCGCCTGCTTTCCGCATCCTCAGCGCGCATTTGGCAGAGTTTGGAGGGAACAAGCAAAACTGTGCTCTTGGATTCAGTCCTTCCTAAGCTTAACGTAGTGTTACTGAACACTTGCTGTGTGTTGGAAACTGTCTGGGGCAAAACAGGTCAGAAGTGAATCGATGGAGCCTGTTGACTCACGGCATTTGGTATCCAAGAGAAGAAGGATGGACCTGTGAACCGCTAGAGATAACATGTTGCGATAGGGGCGTTAATAAGGTGTGAGCAGGGCAGGGGCTTCAGGAGCATGGAAAGGAAAAGAAGGGACTATCCAGCTGGACTTCGAGCGGTGGTGACATTTGAGCTGGAGTTTTGACAGGCAGGGAGCTAACGAGATGAGGGAGTGGGCATCCTAGGCAGAGGGAACGGCAGATACAAAGGCTCCTGGGCCTGAAAGCCCAGCCTGTGCGTGGAGGAGAGCGTGCAGTGTCTCTGGGGCCCGAGGTGCCAAAGGAAGGAGGCTGGATGTGAAGTTGGAAGGTGGCAGGGGTTGCACAAGGAGAGGCTTCAGCCAACCTGGGAGACTCGGGGTGTAGACAGCGGGGTGGGGGCGGAGAGAGGGGCCAACAGGAGCGTCTGCAGGGTGGGCAAAGCAGAGACGCAGAAACACATGTGGCTCTTCTGGGCGGTCTGCAGCGTCAGCTTCCGCGGGAGGACAGGGCCCTCCGGGGAGTCGGCATCTTAGAGGCCAGCAACATCCTGCGCTTGGCTGGAGGACTCAGTGTCGGTGGGCATGGCAGTGTGGGGCTGGGCCCGGGGCGCCCTGCTAGCCTTGAGTCCAGCACACGTCGCTTTGTTTTTCTGTGTCTGGGTTTCTTTTCTGTAAGACGGGTGATGAGGAGCTGTTTTTATGTGTGTGTGTGCTCAGTCTCTTCAGTCGTGTCCGACTCTTTGCGACCCCAGGGACTGTAGCCCGCCAGGCTCCTCTGTCCATGGCATTCTCCAGGCAAGAAAACTGGAGTGGGTTGCCATTTCCTCCTCCAGGGGATCTTCCCAACTCAGGGATTGAACCCTCATCTCTGGCATCTGCTGCATTGCAGGCAGATTCTTCACCCACTGAGCCACCTGGGAAGCCTGATTCTATGTTTAAATGAACTCAAATATAAGATGTTAGTGGGCCGCCTGACGTGTTAATCTCCCAGTATTACTATTCGTGAGTATTATTACTGTCATTGCTGCTGCCAGAGTTAAGGCAGGAAATGGGGAGCCATGGTACTTAGAAGCTGCAGGGAGATGCCTTTTAAATAACTGTTGTGCCTTATAGATCCAAGCTTTGGGCCCTAACTTAAACCCTCGGAGAATTTGTAAATAATGAGTGTGTTTAGAGTATGCTTCCTGCAGGTCATACGCAGAACCAGCACTGGTAGAGTTCTTTCCCACTATGCAAAGACTGCAAGGTTTGTGGATCCTCTGTTGAGAATGGGGGCTGCATGGTGAGGGACCACAGCGGTACTGAGTGACGAGTGCGGTGCCTGAAACATTGGAGGTCCCAAATAAACATTGATTAAACCATCTTTTTTCCACCCGAGAGCCTTGAGCCTCAAGGTAGAGTGAGCTGAGTTTAAGGTTTCCAATCTGAGCGGCCTCACTTGCCCCAGGATGAGAGAGTTTAGCTTTATTTTATCTCTCTATATATAGATACATTAAGGTGGGGAAAAGGTTTTCATTTAATCAGATGGCTGGCTCAAAGCAACTACTATTGACTTTATTAACTTCACAGCAGAATCACAAAGAAATCAGCTAATCCGAGCCTCATTTTCAGATAGAGATCTGTGATCAGTATAAAAAATAACTCTTGCCAGGTAGTAAGTCACCTTGGAACCCCGATCCCCTCTGGGTGGAACGCGGTCCTTGTCGGGGTGGGTGGGTATGTGCTCACGTTGACGGGGGCCTGACCTGAGACTCTGCTCGTGAGTAGTCGTCCCTCCTGGCTCACTGGCCTTTGGAGGCCAAGAGCTGGGCCCCTGCGGACAGAGCGTTTCCTTCCCGTGTGTGTGGCCTGCTGTACCTTACAGACGCCTGAAGCGTGAGCTCCGTGAGCTTGTACAAAGGCGTCTGTGGGACCCCGACAGAGGCCACACCCCTCCAGCCCAGCCAGGGCTTCAGCTTCTGTGACAGCCGAGCACCTTTACCTGTGTTTGAGCTTCACGTAAGTGGGTCGTACAACGCGGACGTCGGCGTCTGATTCTTGTCCTTGACCTCACGTCTGAGGCACCCGCCCCCTGGCCCATGTGTGTCCGCGGCCAGCCCTGTCCCTGTGGAGCACGCTCCGGGGTGTGGCTGTGCCTCCTTGCCCAGTCGTGCAGCCCCTGGAGCCTGGGCAGGACCCGGGCAGCCTCCCCACCACCTGCCACTGGCCTCCCGCTGCAGATAATTGCGACGTTTCTATCACATGCCCTGCATTGGAAAGTGCTGTCCCGCCGTCCTTGGTGGGAGCCGTTCGCAGTGCAGCGGACCCTTGAACAGCACAGCTCTGAACTGGGTGTCCGCTGACACGCGGCTGCTGTTCCATGAGTACATCTCTGGGTCTGCGTGATCCGCGGCTGGTCCTGTGTGCGGGTGTGGAGCCGACTGTGTGGTTACCCGCAGGTTGTCACCTCTGCAGACCAGAGCCCGACCCCCACGGGGCTCAGGGCTCAGCCGTGGTGAGAAGAGTGTGTGCCTGGAGGCACCAGAGTCTTGTATCGAGTCTCCGCTCTGCCGCCTATGGCCCTGGGATAACAAGCCCTACTTCCTAGGGCTGACATGGAGATTCAGTGCGAGTGTTTATAGAGCACTTAGCGTGCAGTGCCTCGTGTGTGAGAAGAGTGTGAGTAATACTGGTTCTTCTTTCCACCTGCGGTCTCGCTGAATTTGCTTGTCTTTAGGTTTCAGCATCCTTGTTTGTAAAATGGGGTCAGAAGTCCCACTTAAATGGGTGGAGGAGAGGATTCAGTTGCCCAGCGCAGGGCCGGGCGTCTGGTAATCAACCACCTCTGCCCCTTCCAGTCCTCACTGGCATGTCCTATTCTGAGCCGGGCATCCAGGGCCCGGGCTCATAGACCGTGGACTCTCTGAGCTGCAGGGTCCAGCCGCATCTCCCACCCCCACCCTTGTGCGTGAGGGCACTGCTACGCATGAGCATGAGTGGCGCCCGCGTGCCCTTGTGCGTGAGGCGCAGCCCTGTGCGTGAGCGGGCTCAGTGTTTCTGGGTTTCTGGGTACCAAGTGGCGGGTGTGCTGAGGGGGGTTCAGAGCAGGGCTCCTTGTGATTGGGCGGATGGCAGAGATAATGATTATGGTAGTAAGAACATCTGCACCTTCTCACAGCCCAGGACGTGTGTGTGTGTGTGTGTGTGTGTGTTTTAACCAGAATCTTCTCCCACGTGCCCCTTCCAGCTGCTTCTTGGGCAAAGACTCCCGCTAACTGGGCAGCCTGGGGGTGGGCCTTCGCTGGCCGAGGAGGTGCTCCCGAATGCCCTGCTTTTTTTTCCTGCAGGTGTCAGGCCAGCTTCTGTGACACACGTTTACCCAGATGGCGAGTGGGGGCTAAAGGGAAACATGTCTGCCGCAGCCCTCTGGTGGAACTGAGACTCGTATTTAGGGCCCCTGGTTTGAAATCCAGGGTTTTTTCTACAGCTCTGCACTGCCTCAGGAGGTCAGAGAGGAGGGTCAGCCAGCTGTGGGCCCAGCCTGACCCCACAGCTCTGGGCAGTCGTCTCCCTCTGGGGACCACATGGGCTTGAGCAGGGTGGTCGGCGTGGCTCCTGGCGCGTTACCGCCACAGCAGACAAAGGACCACGGTCGTGGGTCTCGGTGGTCGGCGTGGCTCCTGGCGCGTTACCGGCACAGCAGACAAAGGACCACGGTCGTGGGTCTCGGTGGTCGGCGTGGCTCCTGGCGCGTTACCGCCACAGCAGACAAAGGACCACGGTCGTGGGTCTCGGTGTCGGGGGTCTTCATCGTCCCGACTCCGCGCTGCCAGTACCCTTACCTGGCTTCCTTCGCTGCCACCCTCCGTGGGCGCCCACCAGCGTCTGGTTAAAGCTGCCTGTTATCAGCCAGGGGAGCCGTGTTTATGGGCTGTACTTTGCCTCCAGGCCCGCCTGGGCTTCCCTCCCTTCCTCAGTTCGTTCTCTGTGCAGACATCAGTTTAGGGTTAGGGTTACAGCCCTGATAAAGACAACTGCTTCTGCGTGCGTCCATGTGAACCTGCTTCTGACTGTAAACAGGCCACTTTTTGGGGCCCCCGGTCTCCCCATCTCTGAAACTAGGGATACAGACTTGGTCAAGATCTCTGCAAGTCCTTCTCGCGCTCCTGGTTTAGGTTTTAGGTGCACTGTCTGGACAGAGTGCATGCCAGTTCACTCCTTACAGACGTGTCCCCGTGGCCAATGCTCAGAGCAGGGAAAGCCCAGAAACTGGAATGGTGGAATGTCCCTCTCTACCTCCCGGAGGACCTGGCACCTCCGGGAGATAGGCTCCTTCCTCACCCGTAGTCCTTGTTTATTACTGAAAAATAGAAAATACCAACGAGCACACACAAAATTCCACACTTGGAGCTGTGTTCCCAGGGGAGAGGTCAGGATCAGCTCCCCCGACAGATAGGCCATCAAACCTCAGTTAGGACTCCCCCAGCCTTAGCTTCTCCGCCTGTAAAATGGGTGGCCAGGCTGGTCTTAGACGGGATCCTGAGAAGTGAAGTTGCTTAGTCGTCTGCGACTCTTTGCGACCCCATGGACTGTAGCCTACCAGGCTTCTCCATCCATGGGATTTTCCAAGCAAGAGTACTGGAGTGGGTTGCCATTTTCTTCTCCAGGGGATCTTCCCGACCCGGGGATCAAACCCAGGTCTCCCGCATTGCAGGCAGACCTCTGAGCCACCAGAGAAGCCCACACATGGGTGCGCAGCAAAGCGCGGTACGCGTGGCAGGAGTTGTGAAGGCTGGCCTGTCTCGAGCAGGAGGTGGCACCTTGGCACCCCCCGGCTCAGGGTGAGAGAGGAGCATCCTGAGGGCCTTGGCACAGGCTGAGACGCAGGGGTGCCTCGTGGAGTTGGTGGCTGCTGCTGTTGGGGGGCAGGAGCTTGCCTGTTAGAGGCAGCTCTGTTTCCAGTTCAGGGTTGAGCACAGGGACTCTCAAACGGGGTATGTTGTGGAGTTCCGGGGCTCACCAGGCACATCCGGCCCTCACCTGACACAGCCAGAACAGCTCCACTGTATCTCTTGGGGCTCTGCAGAAAAAGAGGAGAAACCCTGGGGGCGTGGTGCACTCCACTCTGGCACGTCTCTCAGAATCTAGCGCTGCAGCCTTTTCTTACCCAGTTTATTCCACGGTGACATCACTGGTACCTTTCAAGCTGGTGATGGACATTCTCCTAGTCTTTCCAATGTCCGTGTCCTTAACTGATGCCCAGCGTGGCGTCACTCCCAGTGGGCAGGCGCCCAGGCCGGGGCCTCTCCCGAAGAGTGAGGCCCAGAGCCCTTTCCTCCTGTGTCCCACCTCTTAGCTTCCTGGAGTGGGGCTGGATCCTGCTTTTTGTAAACGTCTTTTCTTCTGAAAATTATCTAAAGTAAAAGAAATACTGAGCTGTCTTCTTCCTGCGGAAGCCGTGGGCACTTTCTATCCCCACCCCACCCCAAGGATCGCTGGGGACACCCACTCCCTCCTGGCAGCTCCGCTCCTGGCGGCTCCCCATGCCCGCTCCTGCCTGCCCCCTGGCGGCCACTTCCCGCACA
Organism: Bos indicus x Bos taurus; assembly: GCF_003369695.1. Classification (NCBI taxonomy): domain Eukaryota; kingdom Metazoa; phylum Chordata; class Mammalia; order Artiodactyla; family Bovidae; genus Bos; species Bos indicus x Bos taurus. The sequence goes on from NC_040096.1 coordinate 64,905,607, forward strand.
CCAGCCCCCGGGGCGCCCTACCGCCCACACCCCCAGTGACTCATCAGGGCGCCTTCCCCAGATCCCTGCCTGGTGTCCCTTCCTGTCCCCACACGTCCAGCCCCACCCGCCCTCAGGGAACCTTGCTCTGCCGACAGAGCTGTTTCCAGCCTGGACATGGCAGGGCTCCCTGTCCTCCCCCGCGCTCCATCGTGATAGGTAGTGCTCCCTGCCGTGTCCTGTTTGTCTCTGACCCTCAAACCCAGCCCACCGTCTTAGCTGAAAGGCTCTGGCTGTACCCACCAGGTTAGGTGAGCACACGCAGGGTCTTGCTGGTCCAGAGACCCCCAGGCTCACGTGTGTTCTCTCACTTTCCCTCCCCTCCCTCCCTGCCTGGGGCCGTCTCCCACTTGTTGACCTGCATTGTTGACCTGCATTCCGTGCACTTGGTTTGAGCCCGAGATTGGTTCATCTAGACTGTGAGCCCATCAAGGGCAGGTGCCCTGAAGCAGGGCCGACGGGTCCCAGGTGTCCGGGGGAGGGTGAGCTTGTGGCGCCTGTCTGTCTGCCTGCCTGTCTGTGCCCCACGGGCCCCTCCTAACGCCACGCCATCCTCTGCCGACCAAGACGCCATCGCTGGACCAGCAGCCTGTGGAAGCGGGCGCGAGGCGAGGGGTGCTATCTGTGGTTGAGGACACGGCAAATGAAACTGTCTCACACAGAAATCGCACCCATCTCCTCGGCCCGCCTTGCACCACGCAGACGGGCAGCAGAGGCATCTTCCCAGCCGGCAGCCATGTCCTCACCGAACTCCAGCTGCCGTGGCCTGTGTGTGCACATCGGACGTGGCACAGAGTCAGATGGGGCTGGGTTCCAGCACTGCTTGTGCTGCAGGTAACCCTCGGGCAAGTCATTGGGCCTTCCTGAGACTCAGTTTGTCCATCTGTACAATGGGTTTCCCACACCCACCTCACAGGGCTGTTGTGACAAAGGCATGAGGTGTTGTTTGTGCAAGTTTCTTGTCACTTGAAAATGACTAACAATTTAAAGTCACTCTTCATTCCTTTTTTAATATTTGAAAAGTTACCTAACCAATGTATCAACGTCTTTAGTGATCCCTTGGGACATACGGGGCCGGCAGGGCAGCTTGGACTGGGGTGGTGAGTCCACTCAAGGGTCCGAGGAGAGGCTCTGTCTGACCCCGGGGTCTCCCTCTGCTCCAGGTAGGACTTCATAGCCCTCGTGGGCCCCTCACGTCTGAGCCCCCACTGGCAGCCTGCTACCACCATCACCTTCCCGTCAGGAATTCCTGTCTGTGCGCGGCTCCCACCCTGGAGGAGGAGGACCCCTTCCACCAGCCCCGGGGTTGTCTCCCTAACACTATTGGAGGGGTTTCTTTGGGGCTTTTCGTTTTCCGTAGATCTGGCCTGGGCACCACAAGCCCAGTTAGGGCTCGAAAAGGGTCTTTTACAGAGGCTGCCTCACAGGTGCCCGCCCACCTAGTACTTGTTGAGTTGAGGTGTGGTAAGCAGCCTGTGGTCCACACAGGTGACTGACGTGTGACACAGACTCCGGAGGCAGGGGACGGAGTGCCAGTCCCATGCCCCAAGCCCTGTCACACAAAGAGCCTGTGAAAACTTGAGCAAGCCGTCTCATCACCCCGAGACTCGGTTTCCTCATTTTCAAAGTAGATGTAAAACCGCCTGCAGAGTTTCTGTAAGACTTGAATTGTGGCATAGACGGAATGTGGTTTGTGAGCTGTGAAGCAGCCTGAGAATACAAATTGTCATGCTTGTTCCTGGAGCAACCCTGTCCCAAGACTTCCTCCTGGGTCTCAGCCCTCGCTAGGACAGGAAGAGGCCTGGCACCCCAGGGCCGGCCCACCCCGTCTCACTGGGTCCCCACGGCAGCCTCTAGAGGCTGTCAGGGACATCTTAGGAATCCTTGTCCCTGCCTGAAGGTTGAAGGTTCACAGCAGTGATTCGCCTGAGGCCACCCTCGTGAGTGACAGAGACCCCAGTGAGCTGGCAGCCTCCGTGTTTCTGAGCCATAGCCCAGCTTGACTGTAGACTGGTTTTTAACGTGTACTTGGCCGCACTGGGCCGTGGTTGCAGCGTGTGGAGTCTTCTTGGCAGCGCGCGGCCTCTCTGGTTGCAGCACACAGGCTTAGTTGCCCTGTAGCACGTGGGATCTTAGTTCCTGGACCAGGGATCAGATCCATGTCTCCTGCATTGGAAGGCGGATTCTTGACCCTCTGGACCACGAGGGACGTCCCCGTGGGTTATTATGGACATTTAACCTGGCCCATCTTTATAGCCAGATACTTACATCTCCTGGTATAAGTCAAAAACTAGATAGCAGCCATTTTCTTTTTTCTCACTTGGCATACTTAATTCCCTAAAGAATGATGATTTCACAGGTCAGCGTTCTGCCAACTTTAGCTCACATTAGATAAGAGCCAGCTCAGATATTTTCGTAAGTGACCATCCCAGGGACTCAAGAACCCAAGTTCGGAACTTGGGTTGCAACCTGTGGCTCCTAGAGTGGACAGGGTGTGAGCATTTGAGGCCCCGCCCCCGCCCGCTTGTCAGCTGCCTGCCTTCATTCATGATTTATTCATTCAGCAGACACCTGGGTTCTCACAGCAGACACCTACTTGATTTACCTGTTTCTGCGCTTAGCCGAGATACATCTGTTCTCCACCCACAAGCAGATTGATTTTTGCACATCTCGGTCAGGCCGGGTCAGCCTTGCTCAGGACTCTCCAGGGACTTACAGTCTTACCCAGCATCAAATTCAAACCCTGACTGAGGCCTGCCTGGGCCTCACTGGCCCTGGCTGCCTTGCTCAAGCGTTCCCGCCCCATTCCCTCTCCCACGGACCTACTTCCGATCGCAGGGGCCTTCTGGCCTCCACCCCGACTGTGCCACGTGCTTCTTTACCCTGTGGCCCCTCCGCCCGGACTGCTCTTCCTGCGAGTAGCCGTGGCTCCTTCCCTGGTGCCTCTGCTCACGACACCCCGTCAGGGAGGCAGCACCGCCACAGCTGGCCCATCAGCTCTTTCCTGCTGTGGTCTGCCTGTTACATGTTGCCTGTCTCTCCTCTCGAGAACCTGGGTCCAGGGCAACTGTCCATGTCCACGGCTGCCTCCCCGGTGCCGTTTTTGTGATGGAGGAAGGACCGGGCATGTACCTGGCCTGTTCCGTTCCGGGCCGTGCACCAGTGCCCAGAGGGGACTACAGAGCTCAGTCAGGCGGGGAAGAGGGACTAGAAGGCACAGCATGGCCAGTGCTGGGACAGAGTGAGGAGAGGCCCAGCCCGTGGGGACCTTTCTAGAGCTTAAAGGATGGCGAGAAGTTTACCAGTGGAGGAGAGGGCAGTTGAGAGAAGCTGCCTAGCAGAGGCTTGAAACCTCTCTGCACTGAGCTCACAAGAGCAGTTCCCATCCTGGTGGGTGTGGGGGATCTATCGGTGAGGTTTACGAAAGTCGGTCAGTTCAGTCGTTCAGTTGCATCCAACTCTGTGACTGCATGGACTGCAACACACCAGGCTTCCTTGTCCTCCACCATTTCCCGGAGTTTGTTCAAACTTGTGTCCATTGAGTCAGTGATGCCATCCAACTGTCTCATCCTTTGTCGCCCACTTCTCCTCCTGCCCTCAATCTTTCCCATTATCAGGATCTTTTCCAGTGAGTCAGCTCTTGGCATCAGGTATCTTCAGAGGTGAAAAATTGCATCCTGATACCCTGCCCTGGAGCCTGCCTCTTGCCAGGGCTTAGAGGGAGGGTCCTTGCGGGTTCCCAGCTGCCTGCTGCGACCTGAGGGCCTTCAGCGCTGCCTCTCCAGCTACTACGCAGCAGTGGCTGCAGCCCGCGGCTCCTAAGTAGACTTAGCAATGGTTTGCCCGGCCAACCGGCCTGGGTCACTCCCTGTCCATGGATAGCACCCTGTCTGTCTCCCAGCTTCAGAGGAACACAGCACAGACAGGTGTTGCTGAAGGAATCCAGCTCAGCCACCGCTGAGGTGGGTGAGTTGGGGCCTCCCAACTGTGTCCTGACCCATTGTGTGGGGTGGTGATAAGAGCCTGTCCGGTGTTTGGGGGAAGTACACGCAGCGATGCGGAGGCTTAAACGCGGCGTATGTCTCTGCTCAAAGTGCTCGCCCTCCAGCAGGGGCGCACTCAGACACCTACCAACTGTCCTAAAAAAGCGGCCTGGGGCCTCGTAGGCAGGGCTTCAAGAAGGCTCTGAGCAGGCCTCAGAGTGGCAGGCCAGTGGGGCAGAGGTGGAAACGGGCCACACCACAGGCAGAGGAACCGCCAGAGAGAGGTGGGAAGACAGGCACATCTGGGGAACGCAGGTGATCTACAGCAGAGGTTAGGAGAGCGGGTCACAGGGCCTTGGGTGCGGTCAGGATCCCCTGTCCTGGGCTAGTGCATGGTGGAGCTGCAGGAGACCTGCAGGCTGGGTCCTTCCAGTCCTGGCCCGTATGTCGTAAAAGCCCACTCCCATTTTACATAGCTGTTCCTCTTTGCCTGTTGGGAATTACTTCCCCTCCAGTAAAACTGATGTTCCAGAGGGTGATACGTGCCCTCTTGTTTCTGCATGTATCTCAGTGCCACCGAGCAGTGGAAGGGTCTGCCCAGGGCACGGGGCCTCTGCACTCCAGGTCGGGTGTGCAGCGTGGCCTGGCCTCTGCAGCAGAGTGCAGGAGCGGCCCTGCCTTGTGACCTCAGGGACTCAGGCACGGCTGAAGGTTAGCCAGACTGCGGATAACTGGCAGGATAGTCTTACCTGATCTCCTCTAGAAATATCTTCTCTCCATGGGAGCAGAAAACTTAGAATAAATCCTTGTTGAAGAAGGAAGAGACGGGGTGCAGATGGGCACGGCACAGGCTCGAAAGCCGCTGGGCGGGTGGTTTTGGTTCTGGTTCTGACTGTGTCACTCACTTGCCGCAGGCAAGCTTCTAATCTCTGGACGTCCCTGGCCTGATGAGGTAATGATGATTCTGCTCCTGGGATGTGTTATGAGAATTTAATACAGACGTGAAATGACGGTTGCTCAGGATTACCTAAGAGGAGGGGGCACTGGCAGGGCTGAGTTGCTCAGTGTCAGATTCTAGGCTGCGTAGAAGATCCACAGCCCAAGACAAGTGATGCTCTCGGGCGCTTCAGACCAAAAACCGGAGTCAAAGAGCTTCAGCGCTGTGCAGTGTCATGCTTGGTTGCTCAGTCGTGTCTGGCTCTGTGCGACCCCACGGACTGTATCCTGCCAGGCTCCTCTGTCCATGGGATTCTCCAGTGAAGAATAACTGGAGTGGGTTGCCTTTTCCTCCTCCAGGGATTCTTCCCCAATCAGGGATTGAATCCCTGACTCCTGCATTGGCAGGCGGATTCTTTACCACTGCGCCACCTGGCGAGCCCTTCAGGAGCATGCCCAGCATCAGAGTGGCAGAGCCAGGACTCAAATTTAGCTCCAGGTAGCTTCAGGCCCATGCTCTCAGAACAGTGCCAGGCATGTGGTAAGTGCTTTGAGAAGTGGGGTACTGCTCCCAGCCCCTTGACACCTCCTCTGGCTCATCCCTTCAGATGGGAAGATTAAGTCCCAAAGAGGGAAGATGACCTGCCACCCCAGGCCCCAAGCCCAGTAGAATCCATGTGTTCATCATCCAGGGAAAGGTTTGAAAGGCGAGGCTGCATGAGCTCCGGGTCAGGGAGGAAACGGATGGGGCTGGGGAGGTGCCAGCCTTAAGCCCCTCCTAGGCAGCAAGTCTGGGGGATCCGAGATTCCTTCGAAGTCTAGCGTGGTACCTCACAGATTCATACATATCTGCGGTTTTATCCATGAGGGAAGCTGGTAAGGGAGGTGGTGCCTGAGCTGCACAGGTCACTCACCAGTGGGGAGAGAGGAGGCTGGGGAGGCAGGTTAGCCTGTAGGAGGCTTCGCTCACATCCCAAAGGAAGCATTTCCCACAGGACCTGCGGAAGCGGTGCTTCCTGTGCAGGGACCATCAGAGAAGGGCTATGCTTTCTGCTGTTTCATGTGGAAACTCAAGGAAAGAGTCTGAGACCAAGAGAGGGGAGGAAGCAACCCTCCTGCCAGCCAAGGAGCCGGGGGAGGTGGCATGGAGACAGAGACCTCTTAGCTGGGGCTTGGAGGCCCCCGGACCTCTGTCAGCCTGGGAGGGCAAAGGAGCCTTCATGGTGGAAGGAACAGCCCCTGTGCCATAGGTGCCCAGAAAGGGGTCCGGGCAGTGGGAGAGGCCAGGCTGCTGGTTGGGCCGGAACAGAAGACAGGACAGGCAGGCTGGCTGGGACCCGAGGGGAGCGACCGCGAGGGGCGCCTGGGTGGAGTGGTGAGCGGCAGAAGCAGTGGGCGCCTGGGCTAAGTGGTGCCCAGGGCTCGTCCTTCGGTCAGTCACCTGGTCCCTCTGGATCCGCACCCACCCGGTCCTTCCCCACAGCCCCCCAGGAGACAGGAGAGGCTTCTGGAAGACACATGGTGTCACCAGGGGTCGGGCCCCTCCCCCCCAGGCCCCTGAGCTTTCTGGAATCAGGTGGACAGGAGGGTTCTGATAGGTTGGCTGAGAAGCCTCATTAAAGTTTGACACAGTGAAGCCCATTAGACGGCTGCTGGCGTATCGGTTTCCCAGAGCCCAGGCCGGCGGCGGAAGGAGGAGAGGTGAGTGGGCAGGAGGCGAGCGGTGGGCAGGAGGCGAGCGGTGCGCCCCCAGGCGGCTCCCGGGGCCGCGATGGCCAGCAGGGAGTGGGCCTTCCACTGCTTCTGCTCCTGCCGCTGCCACTGCACCGTCCTTTGCAGAGTGAACTGTAGGTGACGGGAGCCCCTCCCCGGCCCTCCCGCTTCACTCCCAGGTGCTCGGGTGGGGGTGGGGGCAGGGGCAGAGCCCTGGGTCCTGGGGCCAAGTCCCTTCACCGACGGCTGCAGGGTTGAGGTGCTGTTCTGGCTAAGGCCTTGCAGGAGGGGTGGGCCGCCATGGTAGGTAGCGGACTCCGTGGTGGTCAGCGTGGGCTCCTGTCCCAGCAGCCCCGTCCGCGTAGGGCGCCTGTGGCCTTGGGAAGTCACTCACCATTTCCAAGCCTCAGTTTCCCCCTGATCTGTGACACAGGTCTGGGAGGCTCCACCCTGGATAGTTGAGCAGCTTAATCACGGAAATGGCACAGAGGTCCTTTGCATGATAAACCTGACCAATTTTATTGCACCTTATCCTCTTTGAGATTCTTTTCGAGGTTTGTTTAAGTCCTGAATGGAGCTTATTAAGCAAAGGAGGGGGAAAATGTCTTACTTGGGCAGTAATTATCCCAAGCACCGGGCTGAGTGGGACTGAGCAGGCTGGTTGGCGGCGTCCTGGCCTGGAAGCTGGGAGGCCTGGGTTCCAGCTCCATTTGTCCCAGTTCAGATGTGTTCTCAAGCAGGTCTCTCCCTTTGCCCCACCTCAGGGCCCTTCTACGCCAGGAGGGGGGGCATTCCTCTCTGGCACCCCGGGTGGCACCTGGGCCTCCTGCCGTCACCGTCAGAGTGAAGGGGTCTGTCCCCTCCGGGGAGGGGGGTGGGGTACTGGCTGGCGCTTAGTTGTGAGGCTGGGGGCCGCTGCTCGCCGTGTGGTCCTGGGCAGCCTGCCCTTCTCTGAGCTGCAGCCTGAGCATCTGCCCATGCTGACCTCTGGGTCTTCAGGTCGTTTCGACGCTGGCCGCTTAGACACAGCTTTAACCGCCGGTCACCCTGGGGTCGAGCCGTAACTGGTGGGCCCAGGGTTGAGGGCATGCTAGAGGCTTGTAGTGGAAAACGACCCAGAGGCAGGGTTATTATCGTCTGTGATAAACCATCAATTTATCAATGCAGTGATAAATCGTCTGGCTCTGTGACCTGAGGAAAACAAAGCCAGCTGCCCCACGTATCAGCTGACTCTTAGCCTAATTTCACTGGTAAGGACTGGGCTGAAAAGTACACAAGATTGACTTTAAGCAAGAAGCAGACTGGCAGGGTGGCGGCAGTCAGGATTTGTCTGCTGTTGAGCCAAGCTCGGGAAGTGGGGCAAGCCTCCCACCCCACAGGCTTCCTGAGCACAGAGGGGACAAGGCAGCTGTCTGTCTGTTTGTCGGTCTAAGCAGGGCTGGTGTGGACAGAGCCCTGGGCTGCTGACATTTGTCCTGGGCGCTGGTCCCAGCTCTGAGACCAGGTCCTGTGGGGCCTTGGCAGGGTGGCTCTGAAGACCATGGCCAGCCCAGATCACAGGCCTCGTTCCCACGAGGACTCCTCCTTGCTTGGCAGGAGGAGCCTCGACACCAGAGGGGAAGGCTGCACCCCATCTCAGAACTCATTGGCTCTGGGCCCGTGCAGGACAGAGGCGCCTCAGGAGACAGGAGAATGAGCCTGCAGAGAGGTGGGGAGTCTGGGGGGGCTTGGGTCTCTGCCCAGCGCGGGCCAGGTGGCTGTCGCTCGCTGGCCAGGAATTCCATCAGCACCACTGAGCAGGTGCTGGGTCCGTGGTTCCTGGCGCTGCTGGGGTCTCGGGTTCCATCCTCTCCGGAGGCCCAGGAGATTGCCTGTAGAGGCCGCCTGGAAACCTAGCCCCTCCCTGTGTCCCCAGTGGCTGGGTGGGTGTCTTGGGGCCCCATGCATGTTAACGGGTCGCTGGAGGACGACTCTTCTCAGGAGGAGGCATATCAGCGCTACCTCGGCTCGTCCGCCCACCTTGGCGGGGCAACCAGAAGTACAGTACCTGGGACAGGAGCCGTGAGGCCTGCCCTGCCCTGCCCTGCCCAGCCAGACTCGGAGTGGAGTCACAGCCGAGTGCTTGCCCCCCCATGGGGACTCTTCATTACAAGGTGCTGCGGCCTGCTGGTACATAGACGTTCAAGAGGAGGGAGAGGATCTCACAGCCCCAGGATGGTCTCTGTAAACATCCTGTTCTTTGCAATTGTAGCAACCGAGAGCGGGGTGATCCTCGGTCCCATCCTTCTCGCCTACAGAATCCTGGAAGGCCAGAGGCTTAACTAGTCAGCACTGCACTCTGGCAGGAAGCTGGGTCTCCTGGCTCCAGGTTTGCTCTGGAGGGGATTGTACAATCTGAAACGGTCCAGAGAGGCCAGCTGGGAATGGGGAGGGGCTGGAAAACAGGAGTGGAGCCAAGGGGGGCTGCAGGGGGAGCAGAGGATGGTCTGTCCACCATCCAGACCAGTGTCTGGTCCTGACCAGGATTGCCGGGAGCAGCGCTCGCTGGGAGAGGGGACCCGGGGCCGCCTCTGGGGCTTCTCCTCCCTCGATCTCTTCAGGGTCTGCACACCTGAGAGCCTGGGGTCCAGATCTGCCTGCTAGGTCAAGAAGACTGGTTTGCACACACCTCGCCCAAGTACTGTGTGTGCAGGGCACCTGCGCGTGGTCGGGAGGATGGCAGCAGGCAGGCCAACCCGCCGCCTCCCTCCCCGAGGACACTGGCGCTGAGAGGCTGCACAGGGCGGGCGCCTGCTGAGAAGGGCGGCCAGGGCGCCAGGCCAGAGCAGGCCCCTCCGCCCTGCCCGGCTACCACCCTGCCTCTCGGCCCACTCATGCTCCCGCCCAGACTGTTTCTCTGCTCAGCGCCTCCCACCCTCTTCAGGACGCTCTGCCCTCTCCTCCCGTCTGGTCCCCCACCCTCCTTTCCTGGGAGGTGATGGATGTCTGTGGGCGCTGAAGGCCCCATGGACGGAGGGCAGTCCTGGCGTCTTCTCCTTTCGGCTTGCTTAGGGTGGGATGCAGAACCGTGCCTGGCTCCAGGGATGAGCTGAGGTGACGTGAGTGGCACCTGGGTGTCTGGCTCAGCACCCTGGCACACAGCCTGGCGGCTGCTGCATAAACCCAAATCCTCTCTCCCCGTGTCCCACCCACCCGTGCATGCCCAGTGCCTCCGCTGCTGGTGACCACAGGCCCCCTGGTCGCGTGTTTGCCTCGTGAGAGGCGCGTCCCCAGCTTGGCCGGGGACCATTTTCTAGCCGGAGGGAGGGCTCTAGAAGGAGCCACCTGCTTGGTCTCGGTAGTTGTTGATCATAAGACAGATTGCCTGGGGCCCAATCTTTCATTTATTCAATAAATATTTGTCGAGTGTCGACCGAGTGCCAAGGACTGCAGTAAGTGCTGGGAACGAGGAGAACAGGACAGTTATGTTCCCGGAGGTGAAGTTTGACAGCTGTGCGCCCGGGTCCTGCACATGCGGGCCCGGGTCATGTCTCCGTGTCCTCGGGGACAAGGGGCCCGGGCTGTACCCCCTGCACCCTGGAGCGTGACCTCTGCCCTGCCTGTCCCCTGCCCCCTCAGCAAGGCTGGGGTGGACTGCGGGGTTGGCCCCTTTGTTCCTTCTCCTGGAAGCCTGATCCTGTGCAACCAGCTTTTCAGCCGTCTGCTCCCCCTATGCCTTTCTGCTGAACCAGGGCAGCGTCCCCGGGGGCGGTTGCACCTCACCCTGGAGTCTCAGCCACAGATGGAGGCCAGGGACGCCACACCAGGCGCTCTCACCCCACCCGCCAGCTGCCCTGCTCCCTGTGGAGGGCGGGGGTCACTCACCCTGCTCACAGGTGAGGGGCTGAGGGCCATGGCCTGCCCCAGGTCTACCTCTGATCTCAGACCTCCGGCCCCGCCCTCCCCTTCAGTCCGGCCTGCCGCAGGGCCCTCAGTCACTCACACCACTCGCCTTAGGGCCATCACCTCCCACCCCTCTGGGGCCTCCACTCCCCTTGTGGATGCTTCTCAGGTGGGCTGGTGGCCTGAGACTGGCCAACCTCCCCCGCCCCTCTGGCTCTGTTTCTCTTCCGTGTTCCCGCACCTCGTGACCCCAAGGGTGATAGGACCTCCTTTCGGGTCAGCAGCTTGTAGGAATGGGCGTCTGACGCGCCTTCACCTGAAGCTGGAACACGGACCTCGGGCCGAAGTCTGCTGCTTCCCTCTGTGTCCTCAGGACTCAGGCCAAGCCAGCCCCTCTCTGTGTGCAGACGGGGGCTCCCTCAGCTGCAGCCGCCACCGCCTTGGCTCATCAGGGTGTGAGCCCTGCTGCCGTGGGCGGGACCCACAGGACGCCAGAAACAGGCCCCTGCCTCTCCCGACGCTGGGTCCCTGGCCCCCGTCACATTTTCCTCTCACGTGTCTGTAGTGCGAGTCAGGCTCTTGATTATGACTTTGCAAAACTTGTTTGAAGTGAGAGAGAAGGGCGAGGGCCATCTGGAGCTCCCAGACTTGGCCAGCTCCCTGAGCCCCGTGGCCTGGGGCAGGTCCCCCCACCCCTCAGAGCCGCCAGCACCCACTCCCGGAGGGGCGGTGAGCCTGGGCCCCGCACCTCGGTCAGCCTCCTCTCTGAGCAGGCACGGCTGTGGGGAGCCCTGTGTTCCTGCGGCTCATCTCTTGGTTGGTCTTACTTTCATCTGAGAAGCTCAGCCCTGTTCCTTCCCTTGGGCTTTTCTCCTCTGGGCTTGGCGAGCACTCGTTCCCCCAGACCTTCCCAACTCAGTTCAGTAAAGCACGCCAAGCACCTGACGTGAGCCGGCCTTGAGCGCCAAGTGAGAAGCGCGGGCCCTGCCCTCAGGAAGCTCAGGGTCTCGGAGGGAGAGGAGACCCGCCGTCCGGTCAGGGTGGTATCAGTTAGAAAGCAGTGTTGTAAGACAGGCCCTTGGTATCAAGCGGTGGGGGGCAGGCGGATCTCAGCGGGCTTCCTGGAGGAGGCAGCTGCGGAGCTGGGCCTTGAAGACTTGGCAGTGAGGGAGGTGTCCGGGGGTGATGAGGGGCCCCCAGAGTCGGGGAGGGGGCGCACAGCAGGTGGTGGCCTTAGTGAGCAGGTACCACAGGCCTACTGGGGGCAGGGGCCGCTCTCCAGGAGAAGTGGCCGTGGGGATGGGCTTGAACTGGACCCCGTAAGGGTCAGGCTTGTGTCTTCCAGTGTTGGTGTGGAAGATGAATGTGGAGAAAGGGAAGAGGGTAGAGGCTGAGGGCCCCTCGGTTGACAGTGGCAAGGGTCCGGGAGAGATGCTGAGGCAGCCGCGCGGGGAGGGAGAAGCGGGTGGGCCCCGTTGGGATCTGAGGAGGCGGGCTGGCGGGGGAGTGTCCCCACCTGGATCCCAGAGGCAGGGGCACAGCTGGCCCAAGACGGCTCCGGGGCAGGGGAGGCTCACCCGGGCCTCCACCTTGGCTTCTAATCACACCACCAGGAAATGACACAGGACACTGGACAGACGGGAGTGGTGACAGCTGCCCAGCACTCCCACCCTGAGATGCCAAAGCAGGAAGCACTGTGGACAGGCTCTGCCCGAATGTCCCAAGGGCCCTAGCCCTTCTGGAGGGCAGCGCCTCCTCCCCATCCTCGTGCCTCTGCCACGGGGCACATGGCCAGCAAGTGGAATGGACCCGCAGGACGGAGACGCGCCCCATGTGACCCTGGACAGACCCCTTGCCCTGAGACGGAGGGCCTGCACGTCCTAACGCGAAGGACCCTCGCAGCTCAAAACCGACCTACGTGTCCTGCGGTCAAGAGGAACGAAGGCCTTACACAACCAGAGTCATCGCTCCCTGCTCCGTAGTGTCGAAAGGCCCAGCCGTGTCACCATGAGAGCCGCGGGGCTCCGCTCAGCCCGCCCTACCAGAGGAGGACCGGGCCGGCCGGCTGAGGGCATCAGGAGGCAGGCCAGGCCAGCAGGCAGGGCGAGGGGTGCACGCCCCGAACGTCCACAGCAGCTCGCTGCCAGCTAGGATCCTGGCGTGGCGCGGCCGGCCCCAGCCAGGCAGGGGCTCCAGAGCACGGGCTCAGCCCCAGGAGAGGGAAGATCCAGGCCCGGGAGCTGAGGCCGGAACTCTGCAGGAGTCCGGGTTTCAGGCCTGATCCCCAAACACCGGGCTGAGTGGGCAGTACTGCCCGCCACGTGGACGCCAGGCAGAGCCCGGGTGCTGTCCGAGGGCTGCACCCCTCACCCAGGGCTCTTCCGGCCAGGCTGCCCCCTGCACGCCTCATCCTTCAGGCCAGTCTCAGTAGACACACACTCCAGCTGAATTTAAGAAAGGAAGTGGCATTTCTCGGGTAGTCTGGGCCAGGCTCTGCTGCTGACAGCTGTGTCACTTAACCTTTTCTGGGCCATTCCCACACCTGTTACAAGTCTTCCTGGGACCTGTCTGCTGGGATTGTGAGAATTAAAGTAAATGTAAATTAAATTAAGAAAAGTGTCTTTGACGCCATGGTAAAGCACTGTTCTTATATTCTGGCTCTGGTTTCCTGAGAACAAGGAGGGGAGGAGCCCTCAGGCCTGGGCCTCATGGAATAGGAGAGAAAAAGACCTCCCTTCTACCGTAGATTTTTTTTTTAATTGGGATTTTTTTTATTGATCTTTAAAAATTCTCCCAACACCTATACTGAACATATTGACAAACCAGTTTTTAAAAGGAGCAGAATTATTGTGTGTTGAATAGATGGAGCAGGAAAAGGGTGTTTAAAGACAGAGAGAGAAAACTAGCGTTTCTCTCATTTCTCCCGTGTGCCACCAGGTACATACGTGTATGTGGTCACCTCTGTTGGAGAAGGAAATGGCAACCCACTCCAGTGTGCTTGCCTGGAGAATCCCAGGGACGGGGGAGCCTGGTGGGCTTCCACCTGTGGGGTTGCACAGAGTCGGACACGACTGAAGCGACTTAGCAGCAGCAGCAGTCACCTCTGTAAAGAGCCCGCAGGCGTCTTCTCTCTTGCCCAATTGGGTGCAGCCGTGGGTGCCCAGCAAGGCAGGGTCTCCCAGGGAGGAATGTTCCTGTAGTGCTGGGCGGGCCTCCTGCCATCAGGCAGCTGGCCCACTGCCCTCCACCTGGACCCTCCTCTTTCGCAGCCAAAGCATCCACACAGGAACCAGGAAGTGGTAGACAAGGCTCACAGAAAACTTGACCGCAGCCCACGGCAGGGCCTATGGCTGGGCATTGCCGAGTATGGAAGCAGGCTTCCAGCACAGAATGGGCTGTCAAGTGTAGGAACACAGAACAAGCTTCCGCCCGTGTCATCACCCCTAGAAGTGGAAATGAGGCCTTCGTGGGCGTGGGTAGGTTGGGTTGGGACCTCCTTGTTGGAAGGAACCCGCTCCCTTGGGAGGTCAGGCCTCCGTCGCCAGGAGGGCGGCCTGGAGGCACCAGGGGCTCCGGTGCGGGGCAGCAGGTGACCTGTTTCAGCTTGGAGATTCTGTTACCCTGTGTCCTGCCGTGCCCCGCTCCAGGGCACACACGGCTAACCTCCCAGCTGCTTGGCGCACCCTGCGGGACGGGCCTTCTGCCCATCGTGGATTTTGTCTTGCTCTTGAGCGTTGCTGGCCCCTCACCCTAGGTTGGAGATGACGCCCCTTGCCCAGCTCAGCCGCGAGGCGTGAGGCCAGCTTGCCTTGGTCCCTCCCTCGCCGCCCTGACTGCCTGCGGTTCCCCGGTGACACCTGAGGTGACACCTGAGCCGGCCAAGAGAATGAACAATCGGTTTTTCTCAGATTGGAGCCAAAGCCTGATTTTCTTGTAAATGAAACACAGAAGCAGTCCCTGTCTGAACACTAGGCACGCGCGGCAGCCCTTGCCGGGGCCCTGCCTTCAGGGTCAAGGGCAAGAACGTGGCCCGGAAGGCTCCACGGCTGCTCGCTCATCCTCTGCGGCCCCCGTCACCTGCCCTCACCACACCTCCGGGCTCCTGGGTGCAGGCAGGAGGGCATCCCGCCGTGGGGAGGGGTACGGGCTGAAATCCCCACCCTGACTCTTCCTGCTGGAATGTCGCACCCCTGCTCACAAGTCGGAATAAAATGGACCCACTGGGTTGGCAATTCCAAGTTAGAACGGCTTCGTGGGAAGTGGGGGGACTGTAGCTCGAGGTTAGGGGATTGAGGGCAGGGTGGCAGCTGAAGAAGTGGCAGCCACAGGCGCCATTCAAGGGGAAGGAGAGAGGGATCACCATGAGAAGGGATGAGCTTGAACCCTGTAAGTGGCTCCACACGAAGACCCACAAGAAAAGGGACAGAGGGCTGATGAGAGGATGGGGTGGGCCGGGGCGTCGCGAGGCTGAGAGCCAGCATGAAACCGTCTCCTGGGGGACCGGGGGCAGAGGCGGGGCAGCCCCCAGGGGTCCTCTCCCCCGTTAACCCACAGGCCTTTGTGCTTCTCTTCCCTGCAGGCCCCTCCAGCCAGCGTCAGGTGCAGAATGGCCCCTCTCCCGACGAGATGGACGTCCAGAGAAGGTAAGTCCCCCGGCAGAGCCGGCGTGGAGGGCACACCCGGGCGGGGGCGGGAGCACAGGCCTGGCCAGAGAGGAGGGGGAGGCGTTCGTCGCCACTTGGCCAGCGACAACGTGAGCGTGTGGTTCCACAGCGGGGCACCGCTGACTCCGAAGCCTCACCGTCAGCCTGGCAGAGTCCCGGCCCATCCGCTTACTAAACACCCTCCCAGGTGTGTTAGGTCATCGTCCAGGGACCCGCACGTGACCCGCCAGGCCAGTCTGACTGAGCCCGTCTTAGGCCCCGTCTCGTGTCTGTCTGGAGGCCTTGTGAGCCCTGGTCTCTTGTCGGAGGCCTTGGTGGGTGCCCCGCACGGCCCCCCCAGTAGGGGTTAAAGCAGACAGAGGCCACAAGGGCGCTCTGGGCTGCAGCCGCCCTTGGGTGGCCAGGCCGGGCTGTGTCCTTATCCTCATGGGGCCAGCCTGTGGAGGAGGCTGCTCCCATGGGGTAGGGTGACCCACTCCCCGCCCCTCCAGGGCGCGTCTTGAGTGTCTCGGTCAGCACTGTTGTCCTGAAGTTTCAGGAGACCTCACGGTGGCTGAGGAGCCGCCGCCTCCCCAGTCCCTGTGCCAGAGAGCAGGGCCAGGCTGTTAGCCCACCCTGCTGGGCAGGGGCTCTGCATCTCTGAGGGCCTGGCATCCCGGCTCTGTGGAGCCGTGCTGGGAGGCAGGCTTGGGCCATATCCTCTCCGGGGGAGCAGAAGAGGACCTGACTGCCAGCCTGTGGCCAGGCTCAGGCAGAGCCTGAGGTCAGGGCTGGGAGTCTCTCCCCTGGCTGAGGCTCTCAGGTTCCTCACCTGGAGCCTGTCCCCTGCCCTGAGTGCCTTCGGCCCCCATGGTGGACTTTGTGACCCTGGGCCTCAGTCTCCTGTTGGGAGGTGGCAGTGTTAGCAAGGGAAAAAACGGGTGTATGCTTCCTAGACGTGGGTCACAGAGGCTTCTGTTTGTTCATTCCTAGCTTCTTAGAAGAATGCTATGTAGCTAACTAGGGCTTTTGCACACTTTGTCTCATTTTAACGCTCACATTAGCCCTCGGGTTATCGTTACCCGTGCTGTTTCTCACATGAGCCACTGAAGGTAGGAGAAGAGAAAGGAAGCAGAAGTTAGGAGCAGAACCAGGACTGGCCCCGGCTCAGCCCTCTGCCAGCTCCCAGGCCGTCCTTGAGAGGGACGGGGGTCCCATACAGACCCTGCAGTTAGGCTCTCAGAGCTGGAGAATCTCCACCGCCAAGTCCAGCGTCCAGGGCCACCGGCTGCAGAGGGCGGTTCACTTTTGTCTGCAGTCGGTGTCCCCAGGCCGAGTAACCCCTGGAGATCAGAACCGCAGGCATCAGACTCCAGAGCAGGGACCTGCTGGTCGGGACGGAGGGAGGCTGGGAGAGGTTGCGTGTTGCCCACGAGGGATGCAGTGAGCCCAGCACAGAGCCATCCTGTCTTCTCACTGCCAGCAGCCTGTGTCCACAGAAGACCAATTCCTCTCGTGGAGGGCTTCTGGGCACGTGGGTCCTGCTGGAGAGGCTGGAGTTGGGGGTGATATTTCGGCAGTTTGAATGGAGAAGCTTAATGCAGATGCTGCTGGGAGCTTTTCAAACATCTTTAGTGTCAGAAGGGCCTTTTCCGGGATTTTTTAGATATCAAGCACAGTCCTTCCAAGAACCCATGACATGTGTTCTTATTTATGGAGAGGCATCTAGGCCCAGGAAAGGGAGAAAGCTCCCCCGTGACTCCCAGAGTGGGGACCAGAAAGCGCTCTGCTGCTCAGTGGCCGCACAGCGAGCCCTGCGTGTTGCTTCTCCTTCCTCCAAGGTGCACGCACTGGCAGCCCCGTGTGCCTAGTCCCCACTAAGCACACCCGCAGCAGCCAGCCCCATGCCGGCGCGCTGGGAACTGGTGTTGCAGAGGCACGGCCGCAGCCTCTCTCTCTGCGGGCGCCCTCCCGCCTCCTGCCCAGGAGCAGAGTAGCCCTCAGAGCAGCCCTGGGCCCCACGCCCCAAGACGGGCCTTCAGCGTTGGCAGTTGAAGCCTCACTGCCACCCACAGTCCCCGTGACTCCTGAGCCCCTCCCGCACTGGCGTTGCAGCCCCAGGTTCTGTGCACGTGCTCGTGGGCCCGTGTCTTCACTCAGCCAGCCTTGAAGAGCAGCCCAGGGCCCCTCCTGCGAGGAGCCAGGAGGTTGTCCCTGCCGAGGTCACTCGGCACGGCCACACAGCCTCCCATGGGCTTAGGGAGCTAAGCCAGGTGCAGTGGGCGTGAGTGGCCCTGAGGTCGTGTCTGCTGAGGCCTCCAGACACCAGGCAAGCTCATCCAGCCTGGGGGAAGCTTGGTCACTCGGCCAGATGGTCACTTCAGCCTCGTGAGGGGCTCCCTGCCAAGGTGTCAGTGTCCACGGGCTGCCGGTGCTGCCCTGGGTGGAGATCTGGACCGGTCACAGCTCAGCCTGTGTAAGCAGGGACTGCAGGCCTGGCAGCCGGAGCCCAGGGTGGGATGAGGTGGGCTCGCTGCCGAGCCCCGGGGCACCGGGAAGCCTGACTCTGCAGCCCAGGCTCTGACACGGACTTGTTCTCTGCTGTGGTTGCTTCTCAGACAAGTGATGGAGCAGCAGCACCAACAGCGCCAGGAGTCTCTCGAGAGAAGAGCCTCGGCCACAGGTGAGAGCATCCTGCCCCTGCCAGGGCCGTCCCTTCCCTCCGCCTGGGACATGCTGGGCAGTCGGCGGCCCACTGCTGAGCGCACAGGCCCCAGAGGGCGCCCCAGAGGGCACCAGCCTCACTCCATGTTTCTGACTCGGAACTGACCCTGTTGCTGTGTCAGCTCTTCCCCTTCACGCTGGCCTACCCGGCTCCCTGCCCGGCCTCCAGGCACGCAGGCCCGGTCCCTGCAGGCCCACCACCCTGTGAGCACCCCTCCTGCAGCTCGTTTTCTCGGGGCCGCCGCCTCCCTCACACCCGTGCCCCTTCACCAGACTTCACTCCTGTCCCGGCGTGGTTGTCCTTCCCTAAGGAAGGTTTCCGTGGCTTTTGGCCAGCTGGAGCCCCTCCCCACAGGTCAGGGTAGCACTGTGTGCCTGCTCTTGTGGCACCTGTCACCCTCCGCAGTGACAGATGTGCAGTCGTCCGTGTGATTGGCTCACTGCTCCCCACCAGGCCGTGAGCTCTGAGAGCATGCAGCCCGCGGCCACTGGTCCCCAGCGCCCTGCGCAGGGCCCGGCAGGCAGCAGAGACTCAGGTGGTGGACGAGGGGCAGGGACGGGACTGCACAGCCCACGGCGCCGCTCCTGGACATGTGCCCCTGTCGGCCCTGCAGCCGTCCCCCGAGGCCAAGGGGGCCAGTCCCCATTGCATCTCGGGGGCTAATAGCTGCCAGTGCCTGGGAGGGTGCTGAGTACCGAGAAGGAGCAGAGGAGGAAAAAGAGATACCATTTGGGCACCAGAGGGCTTCCTCCCCTGGAAGACCACCGCTGAGCAGCAGGAAGTCGGTGGAGCTCGGGGGTGCAAAGCCAACATGTGCCATTGGGTTCAGCCAGGCCCCAGGTGTTGGGGGGCTGGGGCAGCAGCAGGCGCCTCCTGAGGGGCTTCTCATGCGACACTGGGTCGAGCCAGGCCCCAGGTGTCGGGGGCACTGGGGCAGCAGCAGGCGCCTCCTGAGGGGCTTCTTGGAAGAGGTGACCCTGAGCTGTTCCTCATCCGCAGAAGAGCTCCCCAGGAGGCTCCATCTGGGCCTGGGCACTCACTGAGCCCACTGCTGTGTTTTAGGACCCAGCCTCCCGCCGGGGCACCCCTCCTCTGCAGCCAGCGCCCCCCTCTCGTGTAGCGGCCCTCCACCCCCACCCCCACCCCCTGTCCCACCGCCACCCACAGGGGCCACCCCCCCGCCCCCACCCCCACTGCCGGCCGGAGGAGCCCAGGGCACCAGCCACGACGAGAGCTCCGTGTCTGGCCTGGCCGCCGCCCTGGCTGGAGCCAAGCTGAGACGGGTCCAGCGGGTGAGCATCGTGGGCCCCAGGGGGTGGGTGGAGGAGGACGAGGCTGGGGGGCCCTTCCTGCCGGGGGGAGCAGCACCGCCTTCCCCAACCAGACGGCGCCTCCTGCCGCCTCAGTCCCAGTTCCCTGGTTCCCAAGAGAATTGGGGTGGCACGGGGTGAGGCAGGAGCTGCCGCCCTCCTAGATGAGGAAACCGAGGGTCGGGCTTGTGAATGACTTGTCCAGAGCATGCAGGTCACCAGCTGCAGCTTGGACTCAGGCCCTGGGTCTCCTGAGTTTACATTCGTCAGCTTCCTCAGGCTCAGCTGGTCCTCCCAAGCCTTCCCCAGTGTCCTGGCAGGAGGAGCTTCTGGAAGAAGGCCGTGTGTGTGTTTGTGGGCTAAAGGGCACCTCTGATACAGAGTTGTGCCCCCTTGCCCCTCAGGTCATACCGGCCTCGTCAAGGCCGCTGACCGGGAGCCAGTGGACCTGGGGCGTATCTGCGAACAGTGACCTCCAGTCGACGGCGCCCCCTGGATTGTCTCCAGGGGGTGGGACTGGGGAGATGGGACCAGAGAGCCTGGCCTGGCCCCTTCCAGCTCTGCCGTCACACCCAGACCCTTTTCCCTTAAGTCACCGGCCTGAAGCACTGTCTCCCCTTAGCCAGAAGATGCGTCTGGAGGCTCCAGTCCCAGCGGGCCCTCGAAGTCTGATGCCAACCGGGCCAGCAGTGGGGGTGGCGGTGGAGGCCTCATGGAAGAGATGAACAAGCTGCTGGCCAAGAGGTGAGTGTGTCGACTGACCAGCTCACCGCTTGTCAGGGGCTCCTGCGCCCAGGGCCTGGTCCAGGGCTGCGGGAGGTGGACAGCACCACCCTGCCCACCAGCAGCCACTGGCCCGGCTTCAGCCGAGCAGGGGGGACAGCACCACCCTCCCCACCAGCAGCCACTGGCCCCGGGCTTCAGCCGAGCAGGGGGACTGTCACTCAGGCTTTCCCTTCTCCGGGGTCAGTCTGAGACATCGAGCCAAAAGGAGTCCACTCAAGTCTAAAGCCTTCCTCATTTCAGTCTAACAAGTGTTTGTCTCAGAGTATCTGCCATGTCCCAGCCTCGTCCTGAGCAGAGAAAAATTTGAAGGTAATTTCAGAGATAAATTCTTAGGGAAAAAGAAAACGATTCCTCCTGGGGAATGGGTAATGACAGGGCCTGTCCTGTGAGGGGGTTACAGGGACCCCGGGAGGAGTGCCCGGGTGGCCCAGGGAGGAGCAGCAGCGCCCCCGCCCCTGGCCGGCTCTGGGGCCCAGGCCTCCACTCCCGTCTGCACTTGGTTGGTCCCCAGCTGGATCCCAAGCAGGCGGAACGATAGTCAGCTCCCTCTGGGGGCGTCACAGAGCGCGGGCTGTGCTTGTGGACGTGGGGTAGCAGCAGGCGTACGCTGACGGGGCCCCGTGCCTGGCTCACCCAGGCACCGCAGGACTGGGGAGCAAGTCTCGTCATGCAGGCAGGTTGGATTCCGTTCCAGGGGAGCCTCACGTTAAAAATAGTTTTTCTTTAAAAACGATATATGCACAGTCACCCCAAGTGCAACACCAGTGCACTTGGCCTTGATGGTTTAGACCAAACAGAGAGGAACTTTCTGAGAACAGGAAAAGGCCAGTGTGCCAGGAGCCAGGGAGACGCCAGATGGCTGGTGGCAGAGCCGGGCCCGCAGTGAACACACACCCCACACGACCGGCAAGGAGCTGTCATGCTGCCCCATGCAGCCCCGCTCAGCGCTGGGTGTCGAGTGGAGCCAATGAGGAGATGCCCTTGTGGGCTGTTTCTTTGAATGAAGGCCCTGGCAGAATTGCTGCCTCCTCCCTCCAAGGGCTGTCCCACACCCTTTCCCAGGCGGGGGCATCTTGCCCACAGGTGGTCGGCACAGGAAATCTCCACGGGACTGGAGGGGCCTGGTCTGCTGTGTTTTCTTGGAAGACAACCTGGCTCTGAGCAGGCACAGTGTCACGGGCACAGTGGCAGGCCAGGGAGGAGCCGGGGTGCTTGCACCCAGCATTGGAAATAAAGACCAGACAGCCAGCCCAGAAACAAATGCAGAGGCAGGACTGAGCAGGCACGCTGTAGGGAGGAAGATGTCGGGGACGATTCCTGGCTTTCTGGGAGGACCCGTCCTTCCCGGGATAAGCCGATGAAGAAGGGGCCCCCATGTGACTGCGGAGGCTGCAGCATGGGCTGGTCCCTCAACAGGGACAGCCCGCTGGTGGCCGTCACCCATCAGGCCAGTTTCCCCTTTGATGGGCAGCTCACTGTGAGCCCTTGAGCACTGTGTTCTGGCAGCTTCGGAGAGGCTGCTGCGTGTGGAATGAGAATTAGCCAGATGTCGGTGCCCAGTGTGGCCAGCAGAGAGCAGGTAGTTTTCAGGGTGTCTGAGCAGGGGCTCATCCCTGGGGGGTGCTGTCCTCACCAGAGGCGTCTGTCAGAGCCTTTCCTTCCTGAGCAGCTCTTTGCGGCGTCTGGGTTGGCAGGGTGTGGCTGCTGAGCTCCGAGGCAAGGGACTTCAGAGAGATAGGCAGGCTTCCTCCTCCCACAGGTGGCCCGCAGATGGGATGTCTGCAGAGTGACCTGTGGAGTTGGGGGCTCTCTCACCTCTCGCGGTCAGGCCTGGGTGTTCTGGGGCCATAGCTGTCACCCAGCTCTTCTGACCGGGACGGGGTGTGGACCAACCTTCTGCCCCTCAGGTGCTGTAGACAGAGATGCAAGTGTCCCCACACCCCCTGCCAGACCAGTTTGGCATCCAGGGTCCTGGGACCAGCACAGAAGGCCTGGACACTCACTCAGGCATCACCCCAGATAGCTGCCTGGACAAGTTACCTCCTTCACATGAAACGGGTTAGACCCCAGCAAGGGGCCTCTGAGGACCAAGCTGTGTCCGCACAGAAGAGGTGTCCAGTCAGTGTGGAAACCTCTGGGGCTGATGGTGTGTTTTCTCCCTTCTGTGTTAGGAGAAAAGCAGCCTCCCAGACAGACAAGCCGGCGGACAAGAAGGAAGACGAAAGCCAAACAGTAAGTGCGCCCACCCCCGGCCTGCCCAGCTTCCCGTGCCACGTGGGCACACCAGGCCCCACGGTGCCCAGGGTTGGACAGTCACGTCATGGATCCTTTACTGGGCGATTATAGGAGGGCGGGGGACTCCTGTCCATCCCCCTGCACCACGGAGCAGGTCGGCACTCACTGAGCGTCTGGCAGCCTCGTGGGGGAGGCAGGTGGGAGGCAGAGAAGCAGGATCCAGCCAGGAGTGTCATGACAAGGGGGCCTGGAGCCTGGGAAGCTCAGACACACGGACAAGTCTCCTCCTCGACAGACTCGGGTACAGTCACGGTAGGGGGTGTCTGCTTCAAGACCAGGGCTGTTCCTATTTGTTTCTACTCCTAAAAGACGTCACTCGAGTCCATCGATTCCAGCAAAGCCTCGGATGAGCTTGGCAAAGGACCCCGAGCCTCAGGCGCTTGTCCGGACAGATCAGGATCCTGGAGTCCCATCTGTCCACCCAGAACTCCACATGCCTGCCTCCACCTAGCGCGGCTAAGGCTTTTGTCCTGTGTGCTAAGCTTTCCCTGTACAAGCAGGTTCCTGCTGAAACCACTAGGTTTCGACCTTGACCGCAGACAGCATACAGGTCGCATCTCAGTGGCAGGGGGAGACAAAAGAAACATGGCCACCCAGTGCCAGGGCATGCTCACTGCCGTGCCACTGGACGAGGCTCGCCAGGCGAGGCCCAGGGCTCCAGCCCTGCCAGCGGCCTTCCCACCTCCTCACCCCCAACTTAGGCACACGCAGCCCCCTCGGCCCCCACAGCCGACTCCTCCCCAGTCTGCGTATCTTTGCATTAGCATTGTTCCCTGAGAAATGGTCTCCCAGACCCCAGACTAGGTAAGGCTCCCTGCAGCTTGGTCCCTGGGCGCCTCTCCCCGCTGTGCTTCTGCTCCACTCTCAGCACACATATTTATCTCGTTTACTCGCGCCTTGCTGCCAGATTGTGAGCCCTGCGAGGACCACGCGTGCATATTCCACTGTCCGCGTGCCTTGCACCAAGTATGGAGTCCATCCAGCTGACTCCGCTTGAATGTCTCCAAGTGCAGAGGCCTGTGTGGCCAGGAGCTCAGGGGTAGTCACAGGCCTCCAAAGACTGGTGGATTCCAGCCAGCACCGCCAGCCCCAGCTCCCTGGGCTCTAGGAAGAAAAGGAGTGGAAGTGCTCAGTCGTATCCGACTCTTTGCAACCCCATGGACTGTAGCCCACCAGGTTCCTCTGTCCGTGGGATTCTCCAGGCAGGAATAGTGGAGTGAGTTGCCATTCCCTTCTCCAGGAGATCTTCCCAAGCCAGGAACCGAACCTAGGTCTCTGGCATTGTAGGTAGATCCTTCACTGTCTGAGCCACTAGGAAAAGAGTAGGTTTCAAATCCCAGGGTTCCAGGAGAAATCTTTGACCCCAAGGGTAGAGTTTTCCTCCTCTGACTCCCCTTTCTCTGTAGGCCTCCAGGCTGCTGCTTTGGTCGCGTGTGGTCGGGAGGCCCCGCCCACATGGGAGCAGCCTCTTCCAGGGCCGGGACAGTCCCACACCCAGAGCGAGTGCCATGTGGCCAGGGACACCGGCAGCTGGCTTTTCTTGTTTCTTTTTTTTTTGGCTGTACTACACATGGATCTTAGTTCCCCAACCAGGGACCGAACCTGGGCCCTCAGCAGTGAAAGCAGTCAGTCTTTACCACTGGACCTCCAGGGGAGTCCCTGGCTTTTTCGTTTCTATACTTTTCAGTGTTTTCCAGATCTTCACTGAAGGTGTCCAAGGTTTCAAGAAGGAAATGTGGAGCCCTCCACGTTTGGGAGAACCCCACACCCCCGAATGTGGAGTCAGGTGGCTTGGGCAGGGCTACTGCCCCTTGCTGGCTGCGGGGCTACTGCCCCTTGCTGGCTGCGGGGCTCTGAGAATGTGTCCCAGCCATGAAGAGCACAGGCTGCGAGGCGGCAGGGGCCGGGGGGCCTCTTCCCGGCTTGCAACTGAGGCCAAACTTTCCTTTATATAGGGAGCAGTCTTATTAGTTACTTTTGAAATAATAGGATAATGTTAAAATTTTTTTCTGATTTATTGTCCAGTTACTGTAATTTCACCCATAATGTCTCCCACTCTGGCATGTTTCCTTTGGGTCCTGGTCCCCAGGCACATGTGTTGATTTCCATAATTTCATTAACTCCACTCTCTCACAGCGAGAGGCCTGGGAGATCTTCCTAGGGTCTTCCTGGGGGTCTTCCTCTGGAGACCCACAGCCTAGCACATTCTTTTGCCCCTGAATCAGCGACTCCGAGAATTCTCTTCATGCACCCCACAAATACGGGGGTTCCTGATGGTCGCGAGGTCAGTGCTCAGTGTGGAGGCCAGGGGTGAGTAGTCGTCCTGACTCGTCCGCTGTGTCTCCCTGCAGCCTTCTTCCCCAACTGCTGTGCGGTGGACCACCTCCCTGCACCACCTGGGGTTTTCACTAGTGAAGCACAATGATTGTCTCACTGTAGAAGTAACACTCGTTCACTGGATAATTTGGAAAACTGCGGTCTCCTAGATGACCTGGCCTGAAGGTCCCCACCCAGCCGGCCTTCCTAACCAGATCGACAGCAGAGCCTTTCTCTTCCGTTTCAGGAAGAGCCCAGCAACTCTCCATCTCCAGGGACCCGAGCAGCCAGCCAGCAGCTCCCCAACTCGTCAGGTAAGGGGCCCCACCCTGCCTGCACCAGGTGTGGGGTCTTAGAGTGGGAGGGGCTCTCACAGAAAGACAATCTGACCCCCATGGCCTCCCCCATGGGCGGATGAGCAGAGAGGCTGTGCTGGCGGGGCGCCCTGCCATCTTGCACGGAAGCCCCTCCGGCCCCCGTCAGCAGCCGCCTGTAGTCGGATCCTGAGCACGTGCAGGACACTCTGGGGGAGAGAGCGCCCTGTCCAGCTGTTTCCCCAGCGGGTCTGCCCACACCTAGGAGGGGTGGGGGAGATGGGCCCGGAGGCTCAGCTTCCTGGCCTTGGGCCCTGCTCTGAAGAGGAGCATGTAAATGCCGCAGTCGTGCTCCTTGCAAAACACCAGGGAGCCTTGCTCACTGAGCAGTCAGCCAGATGAGGCCTGCAAAGCAGACGCCGCGAACCTATCCTGGTGCAAGCTCTGGAGCGGTGTGGTCAGAAGAGCGCCTTCAGGCTCTGTGGTGGAGAGAGGCCGCTGCATTTGGCCCCTCAGTCATTCAACAAACGTCTCAGGGTCTGCTCTGAGCCAGGCCTGTGCTCCCGAGCGTGTGGTGGGGGTGGGGGGACAGAGAGAAAATAGGCCGCCCCACCCCAGCCAGTGGCGAGAGGCTCATGCCCGCTGTTGGCAGCTCGCTGGGGCACGGCTCTGCGGCCACCTGGGCCTCACGTCCTGCCCCTCTGCTGGCTCATCGGCCTCCCTGTGAGGCTGGGTTCCGTGGCCTCTCCTCAGGCAGTGCCACAATTCTTGGTGAGTGTCACATCCCAGTAGAGGGACTGTGAGTTCGCAGTTAGAAGCTCAGTGCGTGTAAGCGGTACGCCCAGGGCCACGTGCCGAAGCTCGGGTGTGGTCCTGCTCCCAGGTCCGCCCTGCAGGCTCAGTGAAGGTGTGCCCGTGGCCTCCAGGCTCAGCTCAGAGTGGCTGGCCCCTGCTGCCCCAGGGAACTTTCCCTTCTGCCTCTCTGCTCATCCTGCCAAGTCAGGGAACTCATTCACTTCAGTGGACCTCTTGTAGTAAAGTGAAATGCAATTAAAGAGCACTTGAAAAAGGAAAGACAAATCAACTTCCAAGGCCAGGTTGGGAAAGAGCTAGCAGCAGTGTGTGGGGAAAGCCACGGAGCCCAGGGACAGCGGGGACACTGGCTCCCAAAGGCAGGCGTGGGCTGCGCTGAGAGTGCAGGCAAGGGGCTTCCTGTACCCGCCCGGCCCACTGCTGGGGGCAGGCTGCTTCTGGAGGTCCTGGTTCAGAGCTTCCCTGCCCAGCCGGCGCACATTCCAAGGAAAGCCCTAGCCATGGGGAGAGGACTTGAAACCAGGTCAACCGAGTCGTGGGAGCAGGGGCTCCCATCCTGAGTTGGGGAGACGCAGGTGCCAGGCCTGCGAGGGCCACCTGGGCCACGGGAGCCGGGGCGGGGCCATCTGCCTAGGATGCTGCGGGGCGTGGGGCCACGGGCGCACTCCCAGCCCTGAGGTGCTTCGTCCGTGCCGTGCACCGACAGAGGCCAGCCGGAAGCCCTGGGAGCGGAGCGGCTCAGCGGAGAAGCCCGTGTCCTCCTCGCTGTCCAGGTGAGCCGCCCCAGAAGCCCGCACTGCCCCTGGGGTGGAGGCCCAGGCAGGCCTCGGCGCCAACTCACCTCTGCTTCATTCTGCCCACTGCATAGAACCCCATCTGTGGCCAAGAGCCCCGAAGCTAAGAGCCCCCTGCAGTCGCAGCCTCACTCTAGGTACCGAACCTCCTGTCTCTGGGACCTCCTCTGTCCCCTCCCGTGACTAACACCCCAGCCCCTGCCTCGTTGTGGTCTAACAGCTGTCTCTGGGAGAGGGCGGGCTGTGCGTCGTGAGGGACAGGGCAGACCAGCTCCTCCTCACCCTCGTCGGTGGGGGGCTGTGGAGGTGCAGTCCCAGCTCTGGGCTCACCAGCCGGGACGCCCAGCTAGCCAGGGGGCGTCTGCAGCCTCCTCCGCTCACTCCACCCCCTGTGGAGGTCTGCTCACCCACCGCAGGGCGGTCAAGCATGGATGGCAGCCGCATGCAGCAAGTCCCCCTCACCAGCCCTCGCTGCGCCCCGCGGCCTGCTGTCCCGGGGCTGGCCCCGCACCGCCCTCCTCTGCTTCCTCTGCATCTTTCCAGGGAGATACTGGCCACGTTTCCCAAATCAAAAGCTGACATGATAACGGGATGGGTTGTTTGCAACAGAGGTCGCTCAAAAAAACCTCAGGCAATCAGATCGTAACCACGGGCCGAGTGTCGCCTGAATGTGCAGGCTTCTAGAGCCCGCACTAAGGGGTGTCTCCAACGTCCGTCACAAATAGGAGGGAACAGCCCAGAGCAGGTGGCGCTTGGTCCTGGTCTGGCCGAGTCAGCCAAGAGACAGCTCTGGCCAGCCCTGCGGGAGTGGTGAAGACAGACACAGGTGCTCAGGGAGGGCCGTCCCAGTGTCGGCCAGGGCTCATGTGGGGCCCGAGTCAGCCAGCTTCTCGGCCAGGCCTGAGGTCCCTGCCTGCACGGAACTTGTCTCCGTGTGCAAAGACCCATAGACAAGACAACCATGCGTTCCCACAGGTGCTCGGAGGAAGACACTGAGGGTCCCGTGGTCGGCAGTGCCAGGCACAGAGGGGCTTCAGCGAGGGGGCTTCTCAGAGGCAGTGTTTGAGCAGACACAGATGAGGGGACCCCGCCCTGCAGAGAGTATGGGGGCAGACTTGCAAGCTGAAAGAGCGGTGAATGCTAAGGCCCCAAGCCTGCCACCAGCCTGGCGAGTTCAGAGAACAGAAAGCAGAGCAGCATGGCTGACAAGCATAGGGCGTGGGGAGGGCGGAGGAAGGCACACTGAGGGGGAAAGCCTGGGTTTGTCCACGTACAGGCTGCGTTCTGTGCGCCCTGGGCCAGGGCGCCATGATGCAGTGCCTCTCTGGCCCGCTCGCCTGGCTGGAGGCAGGAGGTGAACCCATCAGGCGGGAGCCAGAGCAGGGCCCGGGAGGTGAGGCGGGCAGGGCCAGCCTGCAGCCCTTGGCGGAGGTGGCTGCTTCCTGCTGGTGGAGCAAGAACAGGCTGCCAAGTTTCGAGCAGCCAGGCATCCCTTTCAGGGCGAGAACACTGTCCAACGCGTTCCCACTGGGATAGCAAGTTCTGCAGCTCCAAGCCAGAGCGCTTCCTAGACTCACAGATGGTGCCCTGGGGGCAGCCGCTGTAGGGCCCGCAGAGATGTTGGGGTCACTGTCGGGGTGGTGGGGGGCTGTTCAGAGGGGAGGACCAAGGCCCAGAGAGGTGACGTGGTTTGTCCAGGTGCCCTGGAAAATTGCTCTTGAAACAAGGACTTGAACCTACATCAGGGAAGGGGACCTCTTTCCCTACCAGGATCCAAAATTACATACTCAGTCAGGACCACATTTGGCCTCTTTACTGAATTCATCCAGAAACGTGCAGGAGCACCTTGTTTTTTTATTTTTTAATCCAGGTATGTGCACTGGACCACTAAAATTTTATTTACATGGCATTCAGTGGTTTTTTAATCCAGCTTTCCTGAGATATAATTGACATCTAACGTTGTGTGAGTTCAAGGTACACAGCACGATGACTTCATGTGTTAGATGCTGTAAATGATTACCGCGGGCAGGCAGGTTAAAATGTCCGTGACCTCGCACAGTCATACCTCTGTGTATGCGGTGAGAACTTGCAGACCTTGCTGCGCTCCTCCCAAGTCCGCAACACAGCACCGCCAGCCGCAGCCACCGTGCCATCCGTTCACCCCCACGGCCTGTCTGCCTCGTTACTGCAGCTGTGCGCCCCTCGACTGCCTCACCCCTGGCAGCCACCAGGCCAGTCTCTGTTTCCATGAGTTTGGCTTTTCGAGATTTTTTTATTTTGTATTGAAGTATAGCCGATGAACAAGAAACGTTGTGAGAGTTTCAGCTGCACAGTGAAGGGACTCAGCCATACCTACGCTTGTGTCCCTTCTCCCCAGACTCCCCTCTCACCCAGGCTGCCAGTGCCCTGAGCAGAGCTCCCCGTGCTCTCCCCAGACTCCCCTCTCACCCAGGCTGCCAGTGCCCTGAGCAGAGCTCCCCGTGCTCTCCCTCAGACTCCCCTCTCATCCAGGCTGCCACATGGCCCTGAGCAGAGGTCCCTGTGCTGCACAGGAGGACCCTGTTGTTCACCCATTTTAAATACGGGCTTTTCTGGATTTTACGTATAAGTGAGATCATGCAGCATTTGTCTCTCTCTGGCTTGCTTACTCAGCGCCATGTCCATGTTGTCACAAACGGCAGGACTTCCTTCTTTCTCGTCGTGGAATACTTCATTATATAAATGTGTGTGACGTGTACCTATACATGTACACGTGTGTGCACACACACCCACGTAGATACAGATAGGACATCATCTCCATCCACTCAGCAGTCCGTGGGCGCTCAGGTGGTCTCCATGTCGTGGCAGTTGTGAACAGCGCCACAGCGGACGTGGGGTGCGGCTGTCTGCTGGGAGCAGCGAGCTCGTTCCCTTCGGCTGTGTCCCCAGAAGGGGGATCGCTGGCCCACGTGGAGGCCCCTCCACGCTGTCCTCCGTCACAGCGCACCGGCGCTTCAGCGTCCTGCTGGTTCTCCTCCGCTGCGGAGGACCCCAGCCTGACCAATCAGTACAGTGACGCCTGGTGGTCGTGCCAGTTCCCCCGGTGTGTGCCTGCCGGCTGTCACGTGTCCACTCCCCAGTCAGTGTGTGCCTGCCGGCTGTCACGTGTCCACTCCCCAGTCAGTGTGTGCCTGCCGGCTGTCATGTGTGTGTCCGCTGTCACATGTCCACTCCCCCCAGTCAGTGTGTGTCTGCCGGCTGTCGGGTCCATGATCCCTGTAGGCGGCTCTGGCCACATCATTTCCCTGACCCTGCCTCTCTCTCCACATGGGGAGAGAGATTGAATCCAGAAAGTGCTCCCTCGGCACCGTGATTCTCCTTTGAAAGGCCAGGTGAAAGCATTTGCCAAGATTTTCTTCTTTTTTTTTTAACCATGCTGTGCTGCTTGTGGGATCTTAGTTCCCCAACCAGGGATCGAACCTGGGCCCTGGCAGTGAAAACACCAAGTCCTAACCACCGAACCACCAGAGAAGCCCCTGTTGAGACTTGCCAGGGAGGATTTGTGTGCAGGAAACATTAAATTTCAAGCCAGCTAAGCTTAGTTCAGAAATGTCAGAGAAGGACAGTCCCCAGAACCAAACCCTCTGCCTGAGAAGAGCAAAACCTGATGCAGAGCCGGTTGCCAACACCAGGGCCGCTGGTTCGTGTCAGACGTAGGTTACTCTGGGCTGAGCAGTTGTCTCCTGTTTCATGCCAGCATCACTGGTTTCCCCAGGCTGTGGTCTAGCCAGGATCAGAGCCCTTACTCTGAGAACCAGCTTATCAGCATCCTTTTCCCAGGGGAGGGAGCGTGTGGCTCGGAATGCCGTCCACGCGTGGGCGCTTCCGTGTGAGCACCGTCAAGTCGGGAGACCCCAGGTCCTGATGCTTGGGTTCGGAAACATGGTCACGGTACCCAAGAGGCCCTCTCAAGGTGGAGACGGGGCGTGAGAGTCCTTCTGAAGCACCAAAGCAGCAGCATTTGAAGAGGGCGGAGCAGACCCTCAGTGGGCAAGCACTGGGGCGCCCACGTGCCTCTCGAGCTCAGCCCCCCGGTGCCCTCTCCCCAGGATGAAGCCGGCAGGGAGTGTCAACGACGTGGCCCTGGATGCCTTAGACTTGGACCGGATGAAACAGGTGGGCGGGTCTGTCTGGAGAGTCTGAAGGAGCTGGGCCGGGGGTGACAGCGGGTGAGGAGGACGGGGGCGGGGAGCCACATGCAGCCTCAATGCCCCTGCCCCGTCTTCACCAGGAAGGGGCTCTGGGCCCTCCCAGCCTGCCTCTGGGTGGGTCCGCCCTGGCTTTGCCCAAGTATTTCTGAGGCATCGCAGGATGTCCCATCCCCCCTCACACACACCCTTCCCCAGTGGGAGGGCAGCTGAGAACACAGAGGGACATGGCTCTGAAGGGAGCCCGGCCTCCCCTGCCCGTGACCATTGCCAGCTTCACCCTGAGGCCCTGCTCCCAACAGGAGATCCTCGAGGAGGTGGTCCGGGAGCTTCACAAAGTGAAGGAGGAGATCATCGACGGTGAGTGGCAGGGCGCCCCCCACCCTGACCCCCGCCACGGGGCAGCACCCAGCCAGGCTCACGCCTTGGGGAGGGCAGGGGTGCCTGTGCCCAGGGCTGCAAGCCAGGGGTCAGGAGGGCCCAGCCAGTGAGGCCATCCTGGGCCGAGAGGCTGAGGGTTTGTGTTGAGGGGTTTTGTTCTTCCTCCCCACAGCCCACACCAGCCTCCCAGTTCTCTGGTTGGGCAGACTGAGGCGGCCCAGACAGATTAAGGAACTTGTCCAAGTGTGAGCACGTGTTCACGGTCTGCACCTCCGTCTGACCCCACCCCCCAGGCTCCCTCCTGGATGAGCCAGTGGTGGGAAGGGTGCGTTCGCTAGTCCAGAGCAGCTTTGAACCATCCGTTATTTATCTTAGTATCCTGTGGATTTAGATCACTCTCTTTATTCTGCTGCTTCCGATCCCCGAGTTTGGGGCTACAGGGGGCAACTGTTGCCTTCCCAGAGGCTAGAGGGCCCCAGAAGACACAGAACTGCCTAAGGGCCTGACCAAGTCCACAGCCCACTAGGCACTGCTGGCCTGGGGAGCAGGCGTGCAGCTCCAGAGGGCAGGGCCTCGTCCCAGTGAATCACATCCATCTGTCCACTCCCCACCGGAGCCTTTGAAACAGCCGGCTCAGATCTGGAGCCAGAGGAAAAGGAAAGGTGTGGGCCAGGCTGGCTAAGCCCACAGAGCAGGGAGGCGGGGTCTGGGAGCCAGCAGACTGGGACTCCTGCCCAGGGCTGGGTGATCAGCCACGCCCTGTCCTTGATCCAACAGAGAGCGCTCAACTTCCTGTTCGTCCAGTCCCCTACCAGGCTGGGATGGGCAGATAAGGAGTTAATGAATGAAGAGGGGAGACAGCGGGAGCCAACAAA
The DNA here is from genome assembly GCF_003369695.1 of Bos indicus x Bos taurus. Taxonomy (NCBI): domain Eukaryota; kingdom Metazoa; phylum Chordata; class Mammalia; order Artiodactyla; family Bovidae; genus Bos; species Bos indicus x Bos taurus. The sequence continues at coordinate 64,937,599 of NC_040096.1, forward strand.
AAGAGACACAGAGGCCAACTGTTAACCCCACTTTATTGCTGGGCGCCCCTGCCTCAGGAGGCCATGGGCCAGAGGGGTCAGGGCGGGCTGGGGGCACCTTGGTCTCCACCTGCTTGTAGCGGTGGGCACAGCCCCGCGAGTGGGCAGCTGAGGGACTGAGCCCTCTCCCGTCCTGTCCCTCAGCCATCAGGCAGGAGCTGAGCGGGATCAGCACCTCGTAGGCCAGAACCCCCGATGCCGCCATGACCTGGGCCAGCTGACGGCGGGGACCCCACGGAGCCCGGCGCCCAGGCCTCCGGCACTCAGCCCGCACTGAAGCCAGGACACGCTTCGTTTAAGTCTTAACCGGTGATAAATATTAAAATGAGGAGAAAGGTTCAGTTCCTGGATTTTTTAGATCCGACCTGACAACGCCAGGCCTGCCGCCTTTTTTGTATTTTCTATCTATTTAAGTGTACGTTTCTTTGGGTTCATAGAGAAGACACCCCAAGTCACGCGCCTTGTTAGAAGGTCTCAAGTTTTCTCCTAGGTGCCCTCGGGAGCGGCGGCCGCTTCCACACGGCTCCTCCCCGCATCCCGGCGGCGAGGGTCTGTCCACACACCAAGCCGTCTGTGTCCACTTGGTAATAAACGCTTACTGTCCACACCCCGGCTCTGGCTTGTTCACTCAGCGCCAGCTCCTGGTCGCGCCTGGCTGAGGAGGCCTCTTCTTGGGGGAGGGTCTGCAGAGTGGTGCCCGGAGTAGGGGGGTCAAGGCGGGGGCCTTGGGAGTGAGGCAAGGAAGGATGGTATGTGAGCTGCCAGCTCAGGCACTTCCAGCGGGAGTCCTGGGGCTGCCCCTGGCCAGCCTCCTCCAGGGAGGTGGGCCCTGTATGGGACCCGTGCAGGAGCATCCAAGGGGCCAGGAGGGTGCACCTGCTCAAACCCCCACCCCAACCTCACAGATGGGGCCCTGTGACTCGGGCTCAGCCAGACTGGAAGGCAAGGCAAGCAGGTGTGGCCTCTGCCCTGCCCCCAGTCTCCTGCAGCCCCTGTGCCCATCAGAGGCACGTCTCAGACCATGCAGGGCTGAACCACAAAGGGTCTGGCCCTCAGCGCTGGCCACTGCTGCCCCTTCGCCCAGAGTGGCCCCAGCTAGTAGGAAAGCTTTGAAATCCTGTGACCATCCCCCGGCCTCCAGGACAGCAGTGTGCCCAGGCCCTGGCCCAGCCATACTCTGAGGGCCATGGGAGGAGCCCCCACCATCACCCCCCAGTCTGGCTCAGGACAACAGGACCACTTGCTGGCCAGGCTAGACATAGTCCATCTCAGTGCATGCTCCCAGCAACTGAGAGACAGAGGAAGCCTGCTCTGCGTGTCAGGAGGGGAGCAGCTTCAACCCACAGTTCCAAGAGGTACTCTGTGCAGCTCCTCCCACCTTCCACAGTCCAGGAATCCTGGGGCCGTGGGGAGGAGGGCTGGCAGGTGTCCACGGGGTGTTCCCAGTTGCTGAGCTGCCTCCTCCTAGGACGGTTGACAGCCCTGGGCCCACCTTCAGCTCTGGGCAGGGTCAGATAAGCGCCTGGCAACCGGGAGGGCTCAGCTGGGCTCTCGGAGCTCCCTGCCCAGCAACACTGCCCTCTAGCATCTAGCGCAGGGGTCTCCTGGGCCATCCCAGTGGTCAGACCACTCGGCCACTCCCAGCCCCACACCTGCCCCCAGGGTGGTCCTCGGCTTCTACAGCCTCACGTCTCCAAGGGGTGCTGTGTTTCTCTCACCCAAGCACCCTCCTGCTGCCTGCCTGCCTCTGGGAGACCCAGACCCCCATCCCAACACAGCCCTCCCTGGGCCAGGGGCTGCTGAGGCCTCCCCCTCATCTGTGCCATCAGCCCTTGGCTTAGCCAGGACAGGCTGTGCCCCACGTCCTGGAGACACCATCAGAGCTGCCCTTCACTTGGGCTGTCACCCCTTGGTCCGGCCACCTGTCCACCCGCCATCTCCCCGGCCCGTGGTACCTTCTCCATCTTCACATCTGAGCTGGTGAGGGTGTGGGCTCAAGCTGGAGCAGGGGTGAGGCAGACCAGGGCAGGGGGCGGGCTAAGGCAAGAGCATGGGCCGAGGGCCGCATGGACCTCTGCCCATGCCTGGGGCCAGCCAGAATGCTGCCTCAGTGTGGTCCCCACGAGGGGGCACAGGGCAGGCCCTGCTTGCAGGGAGCCAGGCCCAATCAGGGGAAGCAGGCTCTGGGGACTTGAAAACCAACGCTGGATTTAATTTAGGCCATGGGGACGCCGGAGGACTGCTCCTTAAGCGTAGAGTGCCCAGGGCAGGGTCAGGCCCAGCCCTGAAAGGGAGGGCCGGCCTGAGGTCACCGGTCCATGTACAACCCGAGCCGCCATCCGTGCCCGCTGCCACCAGTGAGCAGTGGCTCAGGGCGCGGGAACCAAATACAGCCGAACCAGTTCTGGACACTAGGCCGTGGGACGGTGACAGCCAGCCCTGCATCCAGCGGGGCACACGGGCCCCAGGGCACCGGCCGGCTGTGGGGCTCACAGGCGGTTCTCCGCCAGCTTGCACACCCGCTTCACCCGCGCAAAGGGCCCCAGGGAGTCGTCGAACACAAAATCCCAGAGCACCTTCACCCACGAGTGATGCTGGGGCAGGTGGTCGTAGTACTCGGGCGCGATCTTCCGTACCTGCAGGGGAGGGACGAGCGGGTCAGAGGCCGCGCGCGCACGCACGCAGAAACGTGCGAGCACACAGACTACATAAGCACGCGCACGCCCTGTCCGCGCGATGAGGCTTCCCATGTCCTCCAGCTGAGCCAAGCAGGAGGCCGCAGGCGCTGCCCGAAGGCGGAGGGGCCATTGGCACCAGGAGGCGCTGAGCTCCTCACACTCCCACCCCCCTGCCCCTCCCCCCCGGCCCCAAGTAGGGTGAGGAATTAAAATGCACACTCCCCTCCTTCCCGGGGGCCCACACCCCAAGTCTCCGATCCAGGAGCCCTGGGGTGGGCCGGAGTTCTGAGTCCTGCTGAACCACGGTCTGTCCCCGCGCCTCCGTGCCGGCACAAGATGCCCTCGTGAACCTGCAGACTCTCCTCTGACCTCGGCTCCCACCACGCCCTCACCCCATCACCTTCCGCTCTGGCCTCAGTACCTGTTGTTTCCCACTCCAGCTCCCTGCCCCCCTCTGCACCTGACACCCTCAGCCTGCCTCCTCCAGGAAGTGCTCCAGCCTCAGCAGCTACATCCACACCAGCATGTCCCCTGCTCGCCGACCTCGGGAAAGGCCTCCCCTTCCCCGCCCCCGCCCCCGAGGCGGCCGAGGACTCGCCAGGTGCGCAGGACCTGCTTTAGAGCCAAAGATGGGGCGGGAGGGGGGATGAGGGGGATGAGGGGACCCGAAAGGTGGGAGCTGGGAGCCTTTGACTTTGCTTGGGAGGAGTAAAGGGTCACAGCTGACACCAGATGCTCCTGTTAGCATCTTGGGTCAAGGGTCTGGCTCTGCTGCTTCCTGGGAGCAGGGAACCACCCCCCAACCTGAGCCTCTGCCTTCTCATCTATGAAATGGGCATGATGACCTTGAAATGTCACATGGGCTTGTGGTGAGGCACCCATGAGACAGTGCTCAGCAGAGCAGGACCTCGGTGCTGTGCAGGAGTCACTGGGTGGGCACGGTACGGACACCTGCACACCCAGACCAGTGCTCACACACACTCAGACACACGTGGGTGGGTGAACAGGCACACCCAGACATGCATGTACATACAGGCACACCTAACCACGTGAACACACAGGGACACACACACACACAGACTCCGCACACTCACTATTCCCAACACAGCAACCTCCAGCCTCCCTGGGCACCGCACCTCTGCTCTAACCAGCCAGCAGCAGAGCGGAAGGCCCCCCCGCCTGCCCCCTCTTGCTCCTTTAGACATTCTCCAACCCCAGGTCTCCCAGGACGCAGGCACCAGCCCAGGCTGGAGGCTTCACTCTGAGACAGCTCAGGCCAGACCCCTTGGGTCACAAAGGGCAAGGCTCTCTGTCCTCTGTGCCATGAGGGGGCCCTGGAGGGTCACAGGGCAGGGACAAGAACAAGGAGGGACAGGGTCAAAAGGCGGTTGCTTCACCCACACCAGTGCTACTGCCGCACCCTCTGAGGCACAGAGAGGGCCAGCGGGTGGGCCCAAGACACACAGCCCGCCCGTGACCGTCACCGCTGTGCTCAAACAGGCTCTCATTAAACCAAGAGGCCTGAACTGTAACATGCCCCTCGAGCCCCTGCCCACCCTGAATTCACCTCCTTGTTCTCCAGTCAGGCACTCCATGTGCCTCGTGGCCTTTCCTCCTGCCCTGGGGACCACAAGGGAGAACGTGGCCACCCGGTGGTCAGCAGGAGAGAAAAAGAGGCCACAGTGCAGCCCAAAGCCCTCCCCAGCCTCCCCGCCTCACCCCCCCACGCCTCACCCCCCAACACATCCCGGCAGCGGCCTGACCCCGCCTACCAGGGGCAGGTTGCAGCTGGGGATGCTGGGGAAGTCATGATGTTCCATGTGGTAGCCCACATTGAAGGTGATCCAGTTGAGGGGCCCATAGTAGGAGTAGGTCTCGTGGCCCTTGAGGAACATGTAGTGCTCAGCCACAAAGTGGCCCGAGATGGGGTGCAGGCCCAGACCCAGCAGGGAGCTGGCCAGCAGGTAGACCATGGGCTTGAGCCCCCAGAGGGCATAGATGGTAGCGTCGGCCGCCAGCTGCACCAGGGTGTTGCACAGCTCCATGCGGGTCATGGCCTTGGGGTGCACGCAGAGCGGCCGCAGAGTGTAGAAGAATGGCTGCAGGGCCAGCCAGAGCAGCTTGCGGGCCGGCGTGCAGAAGAGCCGGCCCTCGAAGTACGTGGGCACGTCCACGTCCAGCCCGTCGCCACCCAGGTAGCGGTGGTGGTCCACGTGGTACTTCTTGAAGCTGGCGGCGTAGGGCAAGCCCACGGGCAGGTTGGCGAAGATGGCAAACCAGCGGTTGCGGGAAGGGCGGCCCGTGCCGAAGGCGGTGTTGTGCGAGATGTCGTGGATGGCCAGCGTCAGGGAGTGGTTCACGCAGCCCCCGAAGGCGTAGGCCCAGAAGAAGAGCCAGCGCCACGCCAGCCCCTGCGCCAGCCAGCAGGCCAGCAGCTGCGCCAGCACCATTGCCGTTACCGTCCACTTGAGGTAGGGGTCCGGCCGCATCAGGGCCTTGATGGCCGGGTACTTGGCTGCAGGGAAGGGCGGGGGAGAAGGTGAGGTGGGCACTGGCCGCCTGGATCCCAAATCCGTGCTTCCCCTCCCTCGCCGGCCCTTCCCCTCCCCCTGCTTCCCCTCCCGCCCCCGACCCGACCCTCCCCCCACCCCCGACCCTCCCCTCCCCCCCCCTTCCCCTCTCCCCACCGGCCCTCCCCCTCCCCCTGCTTTCCCTCCCTCCCCCCCCCCGCCCCCGCCCCCGCCCCCGCCCCCGCCCCTGCTGGCCTCCCCTCCCCCTCCTTCCACTTTCCCTCCTCCCCTTCCTTCCGCTCTCCCTCCTCCCCTTCCCCCTTCTTCCTCGCCCCTCCCCCTCCTCTCCCCCTCCCCCTTCCTCTTTTTTTTTTTCCCCTTCCTCTCTTCCTCCCATTTTTCCTGCTCTCTTCCCTCCCTCCAGCCTTTCCCCTCCACCATCAAGCCCCCAGGCAGTGACCCAGAGAGTCCTGCAAACTCTGTGCACCTGCAGACTCTCCTCCACCCCCCCCACCCAGGGGGGCTCTGGGGAGACTTCCCAGAGTGGCGGGTCTTGGTCACCAGCCTCAGGTGTCAGCCTGGATCACAGATTTTCTGATGCCCGAAATCAAAGCAGCTGCCAGGAGCTGCCTGTTCGATACCCACGCGGTGCTGTGCGTGATTGGGTCTTCAAGGGGGGGGCCACCAGCAGACTGTCTGGGCCCTGGGAGGGGGCAGCGGAGCTGGGGGAGGGGAATGTGGAGGGCTCTGGCTTTGTCTGTGTTTCAGTTCTTTTAAACAGGATCTGAAGGAAATATGATAAAATGTTGGATATGCTTATTGGGGTGGGGGTGGGGTGTTTGTTATCACATCGTTTGTACTTTTCTGTATTTCGTTTAACAGAAAAGGGAAAACACAATGACAGTGGGAGTTGCCCAAGCAGAAGAGGGCCTTCAGGAGCAGCTGGGAGAGAAAAGGGTGAGTCGGGGCCCCTGGTCTAGAGGGCAGCACCTGCTGGAAACCTCTGCTTGGCTGGAGGGGGTAGGCAGGGCCAGGCGCAAGGTTGCCGAGCTGGCTGGTGCTGTGTCCAGAGGCCGGGAGGGACAGGGCAGGGGCGACGCGCGCTCAAGGGGACAGTCACGCGCCCACCCCAGGTCCGCTCTGTCCCTGGGTTCCTCAGGTGGGGCCAGTGCCCGGGCACACGGGTGGGGACTGAGGCCAGTGAGGGTTCAGGCGCCCTCAGGACCATCAGTGCCTGACTCCAGTGTGCCCATGTCCACCCCTCCTGCCAGCCAGCAGCTGGGCAGCCTCAGGCTGGCCTGGGAAGAGGTTCTCCAGGGCTGCAGCAGAGGCCGGGCCCTGACTCGAATTGACCAGGCCAGCGTCAGATCTTGGCCTGCTCGTCCCTCTGAGTGACCCAGGAAGTCGCTTCCCTTTTGCGCTCAGAATGGGAAGCAGGTAACAGCTTCTCCTTCCTCCCCACAGAGAACTTCCTGTCAGAGCCACTCAGCAATGGAATCAACTGTTTTAGAGGTGGTGAGCTGCCTGTCCCTGGGGGTATGCAAGGCGAAACACACAAGAGCCAAGGAATTCTGTCCAGTCAGGGGGGAAGCTCGCTCCAAGTCCCCCCACCGAAGCCGCAGTGGCACCACAAGCCCATCTCAAGGTTGGCCCTGATCTCGCTGGGTAGCCGTGGTGCCACCCTCCCTGGGCCTCTGAGTCTCAGAGGGACACGCACGGGCCGGATGTGCCTTGCGAGGTGTGTGTCCCCCAGACTGGTCCTGGCTCCTGATGGCGGGCCAGCTCGCGTCGGCTAGAGATGCCAGTTGTCGCTGTGGGGGTCCCCACGTCCTGGAACCTCTGCCCAGGAGGCCCACAGAAGCCCCCGGCAGCACTTAGAGCCCCGCTGCCTACGCAGCAACACTCCCACCGAGCTGTCACCTCGTCTGGCAGCTGCAGTGGTTTGGGCTCCAAGCAAGTGAGCATCGCGCTACACTCGGCCTCAAGACAGCCAGCCGGGGGCCAGGGTGGGCTCTGAATATCATACCCCTGCCCCCTGTTATTTTTTTAATATACAATTTTACTTCTTTATTTTGGGCTGTGCTGGGTCTTCGTTGCTACAAGGGCTTTTCTCTAATTGCATCAAGCAGGGGCTACCCTCTGGTCATGGTACCAGGCTTCTCGTTGTGGCGGCTTCTCTTTGCAGAGCACGGGCTCTAGGGAGTGTGGGCTCCGTAGTTGTGGTCTGCGCGCTCTAGAGCACAGGTGCAATGGTTGTCGTGCACGGGCTTAGTTGCTCCATGGCATGTACCATCTTCTGGGACCAGGGACTGAACTCATATCTCTTGTATTGGCAGGCAGATTCTTTACCACTGGGGCTTCCCCGATAGCTCAGCTGGTAAAGAATCCGCCTGCAATGCAGGAGATCCTGGTTTGATCACTGGGTCAGGAAGATCCCCTGGAGAAGGGATAGGGTACCCACTCCAGTGTTCTTGGGCTTCCCTGGTGGCTCATATGCTAAGAGAATCCACCTGCAGTGTGAGAGACCTGGGTTCGATCCCTGGGTTGAGAAGATCCCCTGGAGAAGGGAACAGCTACCCACTCCAGTATTCTGGCCCAGAGAATCCCATGGACAGAGGAGCCTGGAAGGCTACAGTCCATGGACTCACAGAGTTGGACACTACTGAGTGACCTTCACTTACTTTTTTACCACTGAACCCCAGGGAAGCCCTCCTGCCCCACCCCCTGTTCTTATTCCGGCTCCTTCCCTCTACCGCTGGGGCCACTGCCAAGCTTCCAAACCTCGCACAACTGCCTGGGTCCTTTGATCCAGAGAGCTCTCCCTGAATCTGCAAAGGACACCACCTAATCAGGTCCAAGAGAATGGTGGTCACAGCACAGTGTCAAACCTGAACTTGGGAAAGCACAAGCAAGCCCAGGATGGATGATAAATCTCAGCCCTGCTTAATGGGCCCCCAAGGACCACAGCATCCCCAGGTGGGGTTGGAAGGGAGCAGCGTTCATAACAGGTTCAAATTCCAGCTCTGGAAAGAGGGTCTAATAACCAGAATGTATAAAGATCTCATTCAACCCCCAAACAAAAAGACAAACAGCCCAATGAAAAATGGGCAAAGGAACTTGAATAGATGTTTCTCCAAAGACGCGCACCTGGTCCTCTAAGTACGTGAGAAGATGCTCGATCGTCAGTCACCAGGGTGCCGCCAGCACCACAGTGCGGTCCCGACTCCGAGCCGCTCAGCAAACCAGAAAATAACAGGTGCCGACACGGCTGCGGAGAAACAGCGACCCTTGTCTGTATGTTGCCAGTGGGAATGCAGAATGGTGCAGCCGCTGCGGAGAGCAATCGGAAGGTTCCTCGTAAAGTTAAAAATGGAATTAACCATAAGACCACGCAGTTCCACTCCTAAAGAATTTAAATTCAGGGACACAATAGATAACACGCACACCCATGTTCAGAGAGCTATTCACAACAGCCAGAAAGTAGGAACAACCCAAGTGTCCATTAACTGATAAGCAGATAAACAAAAATGAGGTCCAGCCACACAATAGAATATTATTCGGCCTCAGGGAGGAACGAAACTTCCAGTTAGAAAACAAGCAGGACATAGGGACGTAATACCCAGGATGGTGATCACAGCTACAAAAGCAGGTCTTGAAAGTTCTCACCAAGAATTCGTCATCCCATGCCAACTAAACTTACTACGGTAATCGTTTTGCAGCATATACACATATCAAACCATTATGCTGTACACTTTAAACTTATGTTATCTGGGAATTACATCTCAAAACTGGAAAAAAAAAAAGGGGAATTTGTCATCCAAGAACTCATCAACTCATCAAGATAAAAAATTGTAACACTGTAAGATGACAGATGTTAACCAGACTTATGGGAGTCATTTTGAAATACATGAAATCATTGTGTTGGGGGGAGGGATAAATTAGGTATTTAGGATTAAAATATCCACATTACTATATATAACATAGATAATCAACAAGGACCTACTGTGAAGCATAGGGAACTATCCTCAATATCTTGTAATAATCTATAATGGAAGAGAATGTAAAAAATTATATATATATTTATATGCATGTATATTATATAACTGAACCATTTTACTGTATATGTGAAACATTATAAATCGACTGTATTTCCATTAAAAAAATTTTTTTAATCATTATGTTGTATACCTGAAGGTAATATAAATATAATGTTATAGGTCAGTTATACTTCAATTTAAAAAATCCTTACATGGAGAAGGAAATGGCAACCCACTCCAGTATTCTTGCCTGGGAGATCCCATGGACAGAGGAGCCTGGAAGTCTACCGTCCATGGGGTTGAAAGAGTCAGACACAACTTAGCAACTGAAAACAACAACAGCAAGCACACAGTCAGGCCGGTTGTCATTTGGGGAAATACCTCTTGATGAAAATGTGATGTGAGATGGACAGCAAAGTGACCTAGCAATATGGAATGTAGAGTTTTGTAAGAAATTAAAACTTATGTATAGAGTCAGAGTTGCAAATATTCAAATAGTAAAGTTGGGGGCTACGGGAAAACAAAAATTCCTTATATTGACTTTCTGACTTCCCCACTTCACAAGGTCAGCATCCTTAATCCTGCTCCTGGGAATTGACTCCCGAATAAACTACCAGCACCTCTTCCTCCAAAAACAGGAATAAAGGATTGACCCAGGCAACTTAAAATAGGATGAACCTTGAAGGCATTACGCAGGGTGAGAGCAGCCAAAGGCCACAGACTGCATGGTTCCCCTTACGTGAAGTACCCAGAACAGGCAAGTTCACAGAGCAGAAAGCAGAGGCTGCCGGGGCTGGGGGCGGGGGGCGGGGCAGTGACCGGAAGGCATGTAGTGTCCTGGTAAAGAATCCGCCTGCGATGCAGGAGGCCCCGGTTCCATTCCTGGATCAGGAAGATCCCCTGGAGAAGGGATGGACTACCCACTGCAGTGTTCTTGCCTGGAGAACCCCCACGGACAGAGGAGCCTGGCGGGCTACAGTCCATGGGGTCACAAAGAGTCGGACGCAACTGAGCAACTGAGCACAGCTCGCATGGTTAGAATGACAGATTCTATGTTAGAGCTTCCCATAATAGAAAAAAAGTAAAAAAATAAAAATGCCAGCTCCAAGCAGGTTACCTCAGCTCCAAGGGTTCCTTTCTGAACCATCAACAGGCCACTGGGAGGATGGAGAGATAAGATACGGAGCCTCGGGCTGACTGGCTGGGAGCAGGCACCCAGATTAATCTGTGCTTTGTGACAAGCGGCCAACACATGGAGACCCAGCAGGTTTAACAGGCAACCAGGCTGCTCCCCGCAGATGGGGATGCTGGGGTTGGGGGTGGTGGGATTAGGCCAGTGGGTGCTTCCTCCCAGGCCTGCCCACGTGGCCCAGCAGCAGCCACGTGGGTCATCCCCCTGTTGTGGGAGGCCACTTGGCTTCCCCAGGAAGGCCAGAGGCCCCCATGTGATGCCCACTGCCCCAAGCGGGCAGAAGAAGAGGCAGGGACAGGAGAGCAAGGCCCTGCCGCCTGAAACCAGCTCCCAAGGTGGAGGGAGAGACTGGCAACTGTGGGGGGAGCAGAGAACAGCACCCCCAAAGATGCCCACCTCCTACTCCCTATTTCCACGGCACCCAGGGTGCTGGTCTGCAGACCTCACAACAGCAAGGAGCTTCTGGGTTATCCCAGCGGTAGCATCACCCCAGGCTGAGGACAGCGGGGAAGCGGGCAGGAGAGGAGGTTCGAGGATGCACAAAGTCTCCACCTCCCTCACTGGCTGTGACGACGGAAGGGCCACGAGGAAGGGCCGCAAGCCAAGGGAAGCAGGCGGCTCCAGGAGCTCTAAAGGCCAGGGTACAGATTCCCCCGCCAGCGCCCCCGGAGGAAACTGCAGCCGGGTCAGGCATCGGACCTCTAGGACCGTGAGGGCACAAGTGTGGTGTCTGCAGGCCTAGGAGACTCGCAGCAGTGGGACGGCGGATGAGGAAAGCCCGGGGCTCCAGCAGCCCACATGGCCTCAGGCTCCACCTCTGCCCAGCCTGGCGCTGGGCACAGTGGCCACTCATGCTTGCCCCGTCCATCGAGGGCCACACGGCCCGCCTGCCTTGGCCAAGGCAGACCAGCCAGCATGGCGTGAGCCCAGCATCACCCTGCCGGGAAGGGCCAGGAAAACCAAGGACCCAGCCGGAGGGTGGGGGCTGGCGTGTGGGACCCACTCGGGAGGGGGTGCAGGGGGCAGGCCTCGTTCCAGCTCGTTCCGGCCCTGAGAAGGGGTCAGGGTGAGCAGGGACATGTCAGAGGGTGGGCCTCAGTGTTCCCCAGGAAAATGGGTGCCTCTGGTGGGGGGCTGAGAGGGACCCCCTGGGGAGGGGGTCCAGCGGCCACGGCGGGGTGGAACAGGGGAGGAAGAGGTGTCTGCATGACAGCCGGGGCCAGAAGGATGCGCCTGCAACCGCAGCAGTGGGGAAGCTCTCACCCACAGCCCAGGCTTGCATTTCATCAAATGCAAGGTCCCCGGCCTTTGCGTACCTGGATGTCAGACTGGGGCCACAGGCCCCGCCGGGCTCCACCAGTCTCCCGACCAGCAGGGCCGGGTCTCTGGGCACCAGCCTCCCTCCTTGAGCAATCAGGGACTGGGCCCTTACCTGCCCGGACACACCTGGGAGCTGACTCAGGTGGCCAGGGGCCACCAGCCTCTACAGGGCCTGCCCCCACCCCCGCTGCCCCGTTCCCCTTGGAAGGAGGCCAGGCCCACAGGGCAGGCCACACCTGTTCCAGGTGACCACAGCCTGGCAAGTTCTGGGCCAGCAGGGACCAGAACCCCAGCTCAGGGATCCAGGCCCAGGAACAGGCCAGTCCTGCGCTGCTCAGAGGCCAGGGCTGTGACCTTGAATGGCGAGTCCCCAGTGCCCCGTCTGTCGAACAAGGCCAGTAAGTCCTGCGTGAGTGGAACAAAGGGGAGCGCCCTGGGGGTCCCCCCTGCCTGGCCTGGCACCCCCTTCTTGCTTTCCTTACAGTTCCCCAAGGACCCAGCTTCCCTCAGCTTGGCCGTGGCCCCAACATGGGCAGGAGTGCCCGGTCCCCAGGCCCCGACCCTGGCCGACCAAGTCCTGGCTGCACACTGCCCCGGCCTAGGTCTCCGCATCCGGGAAATGGGGGTGATGCCTGCTCCCCCCCGCTCCCCCGCATCCAGACTGTGGCGAGCCCGGGATGATGGCTCAGAGCCCTAGGAGCTGTTACTACTGTTGTTATTAAACACAGTTTCCTGACCTGAGAGTAAAAACGTCCCGTTTCTGACTCTTGGGGCCATGGGCTGATGGTGGAAGCCGATCTGGCCCCAGACGTGCTTTAACCTGTGAGAACAGGCCCCAGACTCCCAGACCACTACGCCACTGGGCCTGGCCAACCTGCTGGGAGCAACGGGAAGAGGATCGATGCACAAGCTAGACGCTGGGCAGCTCAGGGCAATCTGAGAAGGGGCCAAGCTCCAGAACACCTCCCCGCGGCCCAGAGCCCCGTCCAGGCCAGAGAGACGGGCGAGGCGCCCCAGCAAGCTGGGACAGTGGGGGGATGGGCAGAGCAAGTGCTACAGCCCAAGGGGGGCCCAGGCAAGACCCTGTGAGAGTTCAGACAGCAGAGCAGCTGGGGGCAGGTGGGCAGCAGATGCCAGAGGTGGCACAGCTGGGAGGCCTCACTGAACAGACTCAGCCTTCAGTAAAGACCCCAGAAAGGCACCATCTAAGTGGGGCCGCTCTGGAGAATCCCTTGGACAGCAAGGACATCCAATAAGTCTGTCCTAAAGGAAATCAATCCTGAATATTCACTAGAAGGACTGATGTTGAAGCTGAAGCTCCAATACTTTGGTCACCTGATGCTAAGAACTGACTCATTGGAAAAGACCCTGATGCTGGGAGAGATTGAAGGTGGGAGGAGGAAAGGGGACGACAGAGGATGAGATGGTTGGATGGCATCACCGACTCGATGGATATGAGTTGGAGCAAGCTCCGGGAGCTGGTCAGGACAGGGAAACCTGGAGTGTGCAGTCCACGGGGTCACAGAGTCGGACACGACTGAGCGACTGAACTGCAGCAACTCTGGTCCAACCCACGCAGCGCTGGTGAGCGGGTCAAACTGGTTCACTCTCCATCTACCACCTGCTGGACAGGTGGAATGGCAAACACTGAACCTGTTCAATGCCAGGGCTTCCGGGCCCCAGGGGAGCTTGGGAGGCTTGGGGTCCTCCCCGAGAAGATGTTCCGGGGACCTCCAGCCACGCAGGCCTAACGAGGTCACAGGGCACAGTCAGATTCTGGATAGCTGTAGCTGTGGGCTTGGGGTGTCCCACTGCGGGGGTCAAAGAGGGTCAGAGAAAGGAAGGCAGGACAGGTGCCTGCTGGACTTAGCAAGGCCCCCAGGGGCCCCAGGTGAGAAGGTGAGGCCGAGTGAGGGCAAGGAGGGAGACGGCTGGCTGGGGGGTCGAGATGGGGGAAAGGGGGCAGGGTGACAGCAGAAAGAGGGGATGGAGGTGTGGGGTGGGGTCGTTGGCCTGACCGAGGGGTGCCTCTTCCAGGGCTCAGGGGTGCGGCTGGGGAGGGGAGAGCCACTGGCTCCATCTTCTCCGGGTCCCAGGAGAGGGGTGAAGCCCGAGGAGGAGGACAAGAGCCCGGCAGCCCCCAAAGCAGAGCCCTGGCCCAGCCTGACCAGGCTTTGCCCACACCCCCGCCCTGGGCAATCTCAGCTGACGGCAGGGGAGAGGGCTGCCCACCCAGGCCTCCAGCGCAGAGCATCGCAGAAGCTGGCGAAGGACACACGTGCCTCAGGGTTCTCTGGTCCAGTTGGGCAGCCTGGAGCCAGGCGAGGACTGCCACCTGGAACCAGACCCATGCAATGGCTTTCCAGCAGCAACTCAGGTGAGGCCTGAGGCGGCGGGCCATGAACAGCAGTCACTGCTGGAAGTCACACTGTCCAGGCACGACACAGGAGGAGGGCTGGGGGCCCAGGGAAGGGTCCGGGCAAGGCAAGGCAAGGCCGACAGAGCGAGACTTGCCCTCAGGACCCTCGACTTTGGGCCTGCTGGATGCAAGCCGGGGCCTGGGTGTGGAACCGGACCTCAGCAGGTGAAATGTGCTCGGCATCTGACACACTCACTGGGGCCTCACCAGTCCACCTAGGAGGGCACCAGGCCCCCATCTTAGAGATGGGCACACAGAGGTTCCACCACACCTGATTTTCTCTGACTCCTTCGTTGTCCCCAAGGATCCTTCAGTCCCAGAGGACCTGTTTCCTGAAGCTGGGCTGCAGTCATCAGGGCCAAGTGCCCAGAGATAAACCCTGAGTCCGCATTCAGGAGAGCCACACTGCAGCCTGATTCAGTCCAGCTGCTGTGTGCCCTGGGGCAAGCCCCTGTCCCTCTCTGGGCCAGCTTCCTCGCTCTCCGTCCCTAAGGCGCCTGCTCTGACAGTCCTGGGCTATAAGCACCCAGGGGTGGGGGTCTTCCCTGAGGAACAGGGAGGAGGCCGCAGGCCCTGAGGTGTCGAGGAGCCGGTGGCGGGAATCTCCATGCCTTACATACATTCACACACATGGCGGACTCGTTCACAAGGCCCTGAGGGCCCAGCAGAGGAGCAGCCTGTGGGAAGGGAGGACCCGGGCTGGGCCCGGGGCCACTGCAACCCCACAGAGCAGTCTCCCATGGATGCCCACCTGGCTGTTCCCAGAAGCTTTCCTGACGAACTCTGCTGTGCCAGGTGGCAGCGGGCAGGGAAGGCTGCTGGGTCCTTACCCTCTGCGGGCACCGGGGGTGGGCACCTAGGGTGGTCCCCAGGCCCCCACCTCGGCCCTGCCGACTGGCCAGCCATGAGGTCCCTTCTCTGACCGCTTCCCCCAGGGAGGTCAAGTGCCACGACGATCCCACTAGCTCGGGGTGGAGGGGTCCCTTCCCCACCAGGTACTCCCTAGTCTCCAACATTCCCTGACATCTGTCAGTTCCCTGCTGCACCCCCACACGCTGCTCCGGGTGCAGTGCCTTCCCTGCCCACCTCCACACACACACACAGCCGAGCAGCCCTGCTTCCAACGGCTTCTCCGACAAAGGCGCCCCAGCCCTCTCCACCCCTCCCTCCTGCACAGCTTCTCTACAGCCCTGCTAAGCCGTCCCCCCACCCCCAGCCCTGTCTCTCCCACCTGGGTTTCAGTTTCCGAGCCACAAGGCAAAGCTAGGCCTGTCTGGTCAGTGTGGGAGGCACTGGGGGTTGGGGGGGGGGGGGGGAAGGGCCCAGAGCACCTCCAGGAGTCACGACCCCACCCCCTCACCTGCCTCCCGCTGAACCTGCTCCTGATTCATCGACAAATATTTGCCAAAGCTCCGGGGACGAGCCAGGCCCCAGACCCCGAGGCGGGAGAGGGGGCACGGTGTGTCCCCACGAGGATGTGCCGGGAGATGACGCACACCAGGCCCTGTGACCCTCAGGCGGGAACTCGCAGGACAGAATCGGGATGTGGGTCCAGGATAGTGACTGCAAGTGGTCCTGGGCCCTCTGGGGTGAGGGGAGCGCTCTAAACTCGGTTGTGTAACCTCACTAAAAATCGCTGGACTGTGTCTTTATAATGAGCGAATTTTATGGCATGTAAGTCATGCCTCGTAAAAGTGGGTACAAATTAAAGAATGTGGGTTAGAAGCAGGCCAGGCAGGAGGGCGCGGCACACACATCAGTACAGAGGTCGGAAAGAACGAGAGGGAGGGGCCACGTGAGCCAGAGCCTGCCCACGAGTCATGTGCAGGGACTGGACGGGGGACAGGCTTTTCTCAGGTCCCAGGTGGAGAAGAGGGTGGGACAGAGGTGTGGGCCGTGTCCCCAGGTTAGAGACTTGTCCTAAGCCCAACCCCGGCTGGCCAGGAGACCTTGGGCAGGGCGACTAACCTCCCAGGGTCCCGCCCTGCATTAAAAAAAATGCAAAAAAGATGTAAATGTCTGTAAGATTAAATTTTAAAAAGTGGGGAGGAGGAGAGAAAAGAATGAAAAAAATGTCCTAAGTGAAAAGACAGGGCTTCCTGCTCCCCAGTGGCAAGGATTAAGCTGTATGCCCCGTGCTCCCTGGCACCGCTGTGTGCTAAGTCCCTTCAGTCGTGTCTGACTCTTTGAGACTCTATGGACTGTAGCCCGCCAGGCTCCTCTGTCCATGGGATTCTCCAGGCAAGGACACTGGAGTCGGTTGCCAAGCTCTCCCCCAGGGGATCTTCCCAACCTAGGGACCGAACCCGTGTGTCTTACGTCTCCTGCATTGGCAGGTGGATTCTTTACCACAGTGCCACCTGGGCACTGCTGGAAAGGGGATAAAGCCCCTGGACAGTCCTGGCACGAGCGACTAGAGATGCTGGGGAGCAAGGGTTGGGTAGACTGTGGTGTAGACCACCAGTCCAGCCTGACGCTGTCACCCCCCAAGTATGATCCTATCTCCCCAGCAACGTGGGCAGCGATGCCTGTTGGCAGCTTGAAATTGGCCACGATGGAAATAGTTACAAACACTGACAAGTGCCAATCTGCAAATCAGGGACTTTTGATTCCCCCAGAGAGCTAACTGATTGTTTATTTCCAAACAAAATGTGTGTGTGCACATGTACTATCACGCACTGTTTCTGAGAAAGGGACATTTAGTCTGAGACTTGAAGGAATCCTAGAAGTAGGTGAAGTAGGAAAAAGAATTCAAGCAGAGCAAACAGCGTTTGCAAAAGCCGTGAAATGGGCAGATGGAGGGCTAGCTATATTCCACTGAGTGGTCAGAGAGCAGGAGCGAGGGAGAAAGAGTACCAGAGTACTGGGGTGTCGACACAGAGCAGAGATGAGATTTTTAGGAAGGGAAACCCTTGGAGCAGGGGTCCCCAACCTCTAGGATCTAATGCCTGATGATCTGGGGTGGAGCTGATGTAATAATAATAGCAGTGAAGTGCACAAGAAATGTCGTGCTCGTGAATCATCCCCAAACCCCACCCCATCCCAGGTCCAGCGAAAAACTGTCTTTCATGAAACTAGTTCCGTGGTACTGAAAAGGTTGGGGACCGCTGCCTTGGAGGATTCGAGCCAGGAAGGACACAGTCAGGTCAAATAGGGCCCTGGGGATCACTTACTGTCTGTGTGGCCCTGGACCCAAGCGCCCCTCCCTCCCCAGCCAACTTCGCCCGAGCACAGCATCCCTTCCCTCTGCCCTCACAATGTGATGTTGTGTGGCTTGCCCATCATCACAGCCCCTGCCCACTGGCTAATTAGAGGACTCACAGCTCTGGCCAGAGGTGAGCTGGCTCAAGGGGAGGACGCACTGCTCAGGGCAGAAGGGGAGGAGGCGCCTGTTCCCTCTGTGGGATCTCAGAGCCGGGTGGACGCAGGCTGCAGCCCACCTGGCGGACGTGGAGAAGGCGGGTCAAGCAGGATCAGGGGCAGAGAGAACGGCCCTGTGGCCAGCCTGCCCTCCTCTCTTGTGGTCTCCATGAATTCCCTTGAGCTTGTCAGCCAGTTCAGTTCTGGGCTTAACCACTTGCCACTGAGAGAGCCCCAGCAAAGGCTTTTCCTAAGCAAATAAGCCAACAATTGCCAGAGCCTTACTTCCTTGTTTTACTTGGATTATTTTTTGTGTGCCCTTTCATAAATAAAACACAAAAACAAACAAAAAATCACAAAGCTATTTGTTTTGGAAAAGACAAATTCAAACGCTGCCTCTTACTCCTCTGGGAGTGCCTGGCTTGGGCTCTGATCTCCGACAGGACACAGCCCCATTGGCTCTCTGCTCCTGCCCTCGCAGCTCAGGGAACCTCAGCCCTGGCCTGGGAGGCATGTCTCCTTCATCCAGGCAGGATCTGGAGGTGGACTTTGGTCCTGCACAAAGAGCACTGCAGCTGGCTCTACGCAAGGACTTCCTGGGTTCTGACTCCAGGATTGAGCTTCCCTGGTGGTAAAGAACCCGCCTGCCAATGCAAGTAGATATAAGAGACGTCTGAGTTGGGAAGATCCCCTGGAGAAGGGCATGGTAACTCATCCCAGTATTCTTGCCTGGAGAATCCCATGGACCGAGGTGCCTGGCGGGCTACAGTCCATGGGGTTGTAAAGAGTCAGACAGACTGAAGTGGCTGAAGTCGCTCAGTAGTGTCTGACTCTTTGGGACCCCATAGACTGGGGCCTACCATAGACTCTAGCCTACAGGCTTCTCCATCCATGAGATTTTCCAGGCAAGAGTACCAGAGTGAGTTGCCACTGCCTTCTCCAGGGGATCTTCCCAACCCAGGGATCGAACCAGGGTTCCCGAATTGCAGGCAGACACTTTACCCTCTGAGCCACCAGGGAAGCCCTCCACAAACAAAGCACTACAATTAACCCGTTTAACTCAATCAGACCTCAGTTTCTTCAACAGCTTATTGACTCGCCCAGGGTCACAAAGCTGATGAGTGGGTGTGGTCCTGGCTCACAATCAAGGTCAACAAATCTTCTAGGTCTGGAAACCTGCCTCCAAGAGATAAAAGACCTGAAGGGCTGGAAGGGGAATCCCACTGGAGCACTCTCCCTCAACCCAGGCCGGGAGGGGGCTGTTCCTGCAGGAGGGAGAGCTGAGCTCCAGCGAGTAGGGCAGGCAGGAAGGACTCCGGGGTGGAGGAACAACAATTGCAATGCCTGGGAGGGAGGGAGGAAGACACATTCCAAGTTCGTTAGCTCAAAACTGGCTGTGTGGGGAGGAACCCGCAGCATCCAGTGCAGAGTGGGAATTTGCAAAGAGCCCTGGAGAGTCAGCCCTTGAGAGCTTGTGCTGTCCCCGCCCTGGCCCAAGTCGCCTCCCTCTTCTCTAGGTCTTCCAGGGTTCCCAGTCATCCTGTCCAGGATGCTTCCTGGATTGGTTCCAGGGCCCGTGGCTTCTCTCTTCGGAGAGGAATCCTTCTCCACGTCCTGGCGTGCTGGGTACCATGCTGGAGCACCTTCTCACTCAACATCTCCTTTTATCCTCATACCCACTCTGCCAGATAGGATGACTGTGCCCATTATGCAGACTGGGGAAGTAAGGCTACAGTCCAGAGTGTCTGCATCCCTCCAGGCACCTCTGTGGGCCAGGCTACATCCCCCAGCCTTCTCCACCTGGGGCCAGGTGTGCAGTGAGTCCTGTAAGGGGAAGGGGGGGACGGCGGGGACAGCCCAGGGAGGGGAAGGAGACACAGCCCTGCAGGACCCTCTGCGCCACCTGCAGGAAGTTCGCAAGTGCAGCAGACGATGCTGGGGCCACACACAGTGCAGGGTTATCGCTCACCTCATAGGAGAAAACCACAGACCCACAGACCCACCCAGGGGTCTCCAGGCCCTGGAACCCCAGCAACAGCAGGGCACAGCCCTGCATTAACCACTCAGTGCATCCGGTGTCTGAAAGGTTTAAAAGGAATAGGAAGATACTTCCCTAGTCTTGGGGTGGAGCAGGAAGACACAAAAGAGAAAATTCTAAAGAAACAATCCAATCTATTCAAATGCATTTAAAAAAAAAAGCTCCTGTGATTATAAAGGCAAGAAGATTTGCAATGTATTGTATAAGACTAAGGGTTAAAAACCTCGATACAAAGAGCTCTAACAGCCCAACAAGCAAAACACCAACCCAAGAGAAAGCAAAACACAAATTTAAATGACCAATTAGACATTGAAAGCAGTCATCAAATCAAATATTAAAGTAATAATGAAATACTGTTGTTTTGTCACCTGTTTTGCAAAGATTAAAGACTTTTGCCAACTGCAGCTGTGGGTGAGGGTGTGGAATGGTGGCCGACTTTAGGGAGAGGGACCATGTTCAGCTGGAAGCCGATCCGGCTGCAGAGGCGACTTGGTGGCACCGAGCAGGAGCTGCTCTGCAGGTGCGAGTCCCTGAACCCCTTATCGTGGGTAAAGGAACCGTACATTCTGGGTCCTTCTGAGAGACTGATGGAGCCCGCAGGTGGGTGAGTCCACAGGATGGGTGACCATGTAAGTGAAAATGACTTTCCAGGACACTACATAACAGAGAGGGGCCACCGGACATTGGGCTACAAAATAAAGGACAGACTCTGGTAAGCCTTTGTTTGCTGTTTTTAAATAAGTTGTCTCTCGTTCAGCTTTGCTTCCTTCGAGGAGTTCATTCTGCCTTAAAGCCCGGTTTGGGGGCTGGGCTTGGGGCCTCTCGGGCGGGGCCGCCGGGACCTGGCGCTCGGCGCACAGGGGAGCCCAGGGTGCGGTGGACGACAGGTGGCCACGGAGCTGCCTTCGCGGGCGGGGGCGGCGCATCCCTCACAAAGACAGTCCCTGGGACTGACCTGTGCGCCTCGAGTCCCGGGAGGGGCTCCCGTCCCACAGCCGGGATGGAGTAGCCGAGACGCGCTCCCACGACGCACGGATCTGGGCTCAGGTCCTCGGGTCCCCGATCTCGGGACAGAGGCAGAGACGCGAAGGGAGTCTCAGACCAGAGCTGGGGACCCTGGGCCGCGGAGGCTGCCGTACGGGGAGTGGAGCCCCCACCCTCTGAAGCAGAGGTCGGGGAAGGCCTGCTGGGCATCCGGGCCGCGGAGGAGAGACGCCTCCCCGGGCTCGGGCTGACCTGGGACACCACACTGCCCCGGGCTGTCCCTACTTGGGGTCCGCGCTCACCGAGCATCTCCTTGCGCCGCTGCGTGTGAGGCTGGTCCGTGTAGACCCACTCGAAGTCGCTGCGGCCCGCCCTGTTGCCCATGGTGGGGCTGGGAGCGCGGCTCTGAGCGCCCAGCTGCTGCGCAGGGCTCGGCTCCGAGGCACCTGTCGTCCTGCGCCGCGCGAGGACCAGTTCAGGGCGCGGGGGCGGGGCCAGGAGCGCCTGGGCCAGCAGGAGGGGCGGGGCCTCGAGCGGGGCGTGGAGCGCCTGGGCCAGCAGGAGGGGCAGGCCCTCGGGGGCGGGGTCTCGGGCTGGGCGGAGGTGAGTCCCGGGGCCTCTGGGCGCCTCAGTTGCCTCGGGTTGGAAAATGGGCTGTCAATGTGACCCCGGGGGAGTCCCTGGACCCCGGGGTGTACGGGGACGCCCGTGTCCCCGGCTTCCCGGAGGCTCCATCGCGGCTGGGCGCCTGTTCTCTCAGCGGCCCAGAGCCACTTGCGCTCCCGCCGCCCCTGTCCCGACGGACCCGCCGGTGAGGAGCGTCCCCCCGCCCCGTCCCCCGGCCCAGGGCAGGGGTTGGAGGGTAGGGATTAGACGGCTGCGTTGTGCAAGTGAAAAGAAGGGGAGGCTTCCCTGGCGGTCCAGGGGTTGACTCCGCGGTTCCACTGCAGAAGACGTGGAGGCAAGCCCGCAAGCCCGCATGCCCCGCCTTGCAGCCAAAGCAAACAAACACAGAAGGAGCTCTGGAAAGGTTCGTCACACCGATCCACCCTGCCCCTACCCACTCCTTTCACGCAATTAGGAAGAGGGCAGGTGATGAGGCGTCTGCTGCTTCAGGGAGATGAGTCAGCCCCATCCCCACCTTCAGGGAAAGCCAGGGACAGGAACAGGGGCACCGACCAGGCCGGTTACAACTCAAGATGATACGTGCCGGACACAGGTAGGTCCTGGTACAGCCAGGGCACAGTCCAGGGGTTTTTGTATTAGGTCTCAAAGGGTGAGTAGGAGTTCAACAGCTAAAGAAGGCCAAGGGCATTGGCGGTAGAGCCAATGGAAGATGCAAAGGCTGGGACTTGGAAGAACCTAAACCTTGTCAGAATGGAGAGTCTGGTTTGGGGGGAGTCGGGGCACAGGACTCATTTTCCTCCTTCCCAGGGATCCCCCCGTCCTCCTCTTGCTCCTTTGGGACTTTGCGTGGTGTGCCCTGTGTACTGGAGCCCGACTTGCAGGAGCTGCCTGGGGAAGCAGACTGACCTGGAAGTCAGAGGCACCACCAAGCAGGAGGAAACGATGGCGAGCATCGCCCCGGTCTCCTGTGAGTCTGAGGCCAGGGGTGGAGTATATCTGGCAGACCACCCTCAGCCTAGGGCCAGAGGCAGTCCTAGCCTGAGATGGCACGGGAAGCAGCTATGTGGGCACACCGCGGCACCCGGACACCTGACCCAGAGTCCAGGGTCGGAAAATGGGCTAGTGCGCAAGCTGGCTTCCCTGTCCCAAAGGGACATGCTTAGAGCCCTGGGTCACCACCACCCCCTGCGCCACCCAACAGTGTCATCTTCTTGGCTTGCACGCCTCTGGGAGCGGAGAGCTCAGCATCTCCCAGGGCAACCTGCTCTGCTCACAGCCAGAGGGAGCCATAGCAGTCATCCCAACAGCGGCCACTTTACCGATGGGTAAACCGAGGTTCAGAGATAAGGAGAGCCTTAGAATAAGCTTCCCTGATGACTCAGACAGTAAAGAATCTTCGTGCAATGCAGGAGACTAGGTTCAACCGCTGGGTGGGGAAGATCCCCTGGAGAAGGGAATGGCAACACACTCCAGGGTTCTTGTGTGGACAATTCCATGGACAGAGTAGCCTGGTGGGCTGCAGTTCATAGGGATCGCAAAGACTCGGACACCAGTGAGCAATGAGCACTTTTACTTTCTTTCACTTTTCAGAATAAGCAGGAAAGCTGGGACACGCCCCTGATCTTCGACTTTAAAAGCCCAAAGTCGGAATGTCAGCCCCATGTTACAACCAGTGAGATCTGGGTCCCAGCTCTGCCCTCTGGGCACCACCATGCCTGCCAGCTCCCTCTGCCCAGGACAGAGATCAGAAAACCACTCACAGATGGACCCCAGGACTCCGCCTGTCCAGTTGCCACTTGCCCAAAGGCTTCATTTTACAGATGAGAAAATTGAGGCCGAAAAGGGGACAAGTCAAAGGACAGACTGGAGAGAGACCTGGCAGCGTAATAAAAGTTCATGACTTTCAGTCTTGTTCTTGTTCAGTTGCTAAGTCATGTCCAGCTCTGTGATCCCATGGGCTGCAGCACGCCAGGGTTGCCTGTCCTTCACCATCTTGTTCAAACTCATGTCTGTTGAGTCAGTGATGCCATCCAACCATCTCATCCTCTGTCATCCCCTTCTCCTCCTGGCTTCAGTCTTTCCCAGCGTCAGGGTCTTTTCAAATGAGTCAGCTCTCTGCATCAGGTGGCCAAAGGATTAGAGCTTCAGCTTCAGCATCAGTCCTTCCAATGAATATTCAGGGTTGATTTCCATTAGGATTGACTGGTTTGATCTCCTTGCTGTTCAAGAGACTCTCTAGAGTCTTCTCCAACACCACAAAAGCATCAGTTCTTCATCACTCAGCCTTATTTATGGTCCAACTCTTACATCCCTACATGACTACTGGAAAAACCATAGCTTTGACTATATGGATCTTTGTTGGCAAAGGGATGTCTCTGCTTTTTAATACGCTGTCTAGGTGTGTATAGCTTTTTTGCCAAGGAGCAAGCATCTTTTAATTTCGTGGCTGGCTGCAGTCACAGTCTGCAGTGATTTTGGAGCCCAAAAATATAAAATCTACCACTCTTTCTACTTTTTCCCCATCTCTTTGTGATGAAATGATGGGACCGGATGACATGACCTTTATTTTTTGAATGTTGAATTTTAAACAAGGTTTTTCCATTCCTGAGTAATCTCCAGTTCCCCGAGGTCAGCTTGGACCACAGAGACTCAGCTTCAAGACGGTGAATGCACTCAGAACACGTGCCCTAGCCTGCTCACCACGTCTCAGTTCCTGGAAATGAAAGAAACTGCATATCTGCTTGCAATGTGGTGTCCTACGTGGGATCCTGATGGGAATTAGGTAAAAACTAAAGGAATCTGAATAAAGTATGGACTTCAGTTGATGACAATGTACTAACATTAAAAATGTTCATTTTTCTTATACATTAGATTATATTAATATCTTATAAAGAGAAGTGGGTGTAGAGGCTATGGAACCATCAATACTATCTTCACAGGTTTTCTGTAAATCTAAACCAGATGTTCGGAGAAGGCAATGGCACCCCACTCCAGTACTCTTGCCTGGAAAATCCCATGGACAGAGGAGCCTGGTAGGCTGCAGTCCATGGGGTCGCTAAGAGTCGGATATGCCTGAGCGACTTCACTTTCACTTTTCACTTTCATGCATTGGAGAAGGAAATGGCAACCCACTCCAGTGTTCTTGCCTGGAGAACCCCAGGGGCGGGGGAGCCTGGTGGGCTGCACAGAGTCGGACACGACTGAAGCGACTTAGCAGCAGCAAACCAGATGTTAAGTTTATTTAAAAATGAAGTGTAGGGACCTCACTGGTGTCCAGTGGTTAGGACTCCTCTCTTCCTCTGCAGGGAAAACAGGTTCAGCCCCTGATCGAGGAACTAAGAGACTGCATGCCACACAGTGTGGCAAATAATAATAATAATAATAATAATTAATTAAAATAAAAATGAAGTGTATAAAATATACATATACACATATACCTATACATACCTACATATACAGATACACACATACATATGCATATATATGTGTATGCATATATATGTAATTGTTGTTATTAAATCCCTAACAGCTTTGGAAAACAGAGACTTTTGCGGGTGGTAAAGAAAGCCAACAAGGCCAGCCACTCTTCCATGACTCCTGCACCTCCTTCAGCCCCCACTTCCTCTAAGCTGGGCGCCAGCCCCAGTAGAGGGGCTCACTGACCCCCAGGAGGGACCCTGACCAGAGGCTCTTGGTCAGGGTGCTCGGCGTCTTCAGCTGCCTGTGAGGAGCAGAAAGCACCTAGGCCCATAAGTCTTAACACAGTGCTTGCTGTCCCAGCAGAAGTCCTCCGCCACCCCATGTTTGCAGAAAACAGGCCAGGGTGACACCCGGCGGTCGCTGAGGATCTCGAGTGGTCTGTGAGGATGGCGGGGAGGGGGAAGCTAATTGCGGTGATCGGAGACGAGGACACTGTGACTGGCTTCCTGCTGGGCGGCATAGGGGAGCTTAACAAGAACCACCACCCTAATTTCCTGGTGGTGGAGAAGGATACTACCATCAATGAGATCGAAGACACTTTCCTGCAGTTTCTAAACCGGGATGACATCGGCATCATCCTTATCAACCAGTACATTGCAGAGATGGTGCGGCACGCCCTTGACGCCCACCAGCGCTCCATTCCGGCTGTACTGGAGATCCCGTCCAAGGAGCACCCGTATGATGCTGCCAAGGACTCCATCCTGCGCAGGGCCAGGGGCAATATTTAAAAAAAAAAAGAAAACAGGCCAGAATGCATTCCACACTGCACCTCCCAGCCCTCCCCAAAGCCAGCAGTCTATCAGCCCGTGACTCAGAGCCAGCCAACACCCGAGGGAAATCACTCCATGAAAAAAGGGCAACCAGGGGCTTTCTTGGTGGCTCAGATGGTAAGGAATCTGCCTGCAGTGCGGGAGACCCAGGCTGGATTCCTGGGGCAGGAAGATCCCCTAGAGAAGGGAATGACTACCCACTCAAGTATTCTTGCCTGGAGAATTCCATGGACAGAAAAGACTGGGCTACAATAGGGTCACAAAGAGTCAACACGACTGAGCGACTAACACTTGCACTTTTCACCCCAAGAATGGGAGGAACTTCACACACGGGAAAACAGAGCCAGGTGGGGGAAGAGAGCTGGACTGAGGAAAGAGAGTAATGTCTCCCAGGAAACATAAAGGTCTATTCCAACCTGTTAAAATAAATAAACACACAAGAGATGGGTAGGTGCAAATTTTTTCTTTAAAAAGAAAGAAACAAGCAGCAACCAATCTCAGGACTTCCCCCACAGGCCAGTGGTTAAGAATCTGTGTGTCTACTGCAGAGTTCCAGCCCTGGCTGGGGAACTGAAATCTCACATGCCAAACAGCACAGCCACCTGTGGGGAGGGAAACCTCTGTTGAAACAAAGGCAGGTAGAAGAGAACTGAAGAGCAGGAATAGAAACCCGACATCCTCCTAATGAGATTTCTAGAAGGAGAGAGAGAATGACGGAGAGGCGACATTTACCCTTCCCCTGCCTTTTCTTCTTCGAAGAAATAATCTCCCACTGAAATGGTAATGTAATTGTATGTATGGGCGATTCTGCCAGCCTGACATCCACATCATGTGCAAATTTGCTTATTATCTGCTCCCTCCTCCAGAGCGTCTTGCTCCCTGTGGTGCAACTCTTCACCCCTAATGCCCTAAAGAGTTTCTAGCATAGGGGATGACCTTAATAACAATTTGTTAAATGAGAGAAGGAATGAGTCACATCAAACTTGTCATAAATTTCCCCAGAACAAAGGAAAGACATGAGTTTCAGACTGAAGAGGCCGTCGACAAGAGGAAAGCTTGGTTCAGCCTGTTTGGCAAACTCTGCCACAAAATCTACCGAAGCTCAACCTCCATCATGATGGGGGGGCTTTCACTCCTGGGGACATCGTGCAAAGAAACGGAAATGACATTCACCAAAGATGTGTGCAGGGATGTTCATAGCAGCTTTAGTGGCAGGAGCCCAGTCCTGCAGGCAACCCCAGCCTCCAACCACAGGAGAACAGACAGAGGTCTCAGGGCCAATTCACCTGCTGGAAGGTGTGACGAGATCAAACAAGAGCACCGAAACTTACAGCAATGTGTGTCTTGTCTGAGCTTTTGCGTTTTTTGTATTTCTTTTTTTATAATGCTTTTTATTTTATTTTATATTTGATTTACTTATTATGTTTTGGTTGCACTGGGTCTTTGTGGCTGCGCGGATTATTCTCCGATCACAGCGGGCGGGGGCTACTCTTCATGGCAGTGTCCAGGCGTCTCATGGCAGTGGCAGTTCTTGTTGCAGAGCACAGGCTCTAAGCGCGGATTCAACAATTTCAGCTCATGGGCGGGTTCACTGCAGTGCAGCAGCTTCATTGCTCCGAGGCATGTGAAATCTTCCCAGACCAGGGATCGAGCCTGTGTCCCCTACATTAGCAGGTGGGTCCTTATCCACTGTACCACCATGGGAGTCCCGATTTTCTGTATTTCTGATGTCTTGACATCCTGGGGTATTGCTGACCCTGAAGAGACCACCCTCCAGGGCTGGCCAGTTCCTAAAGATGGTGAAAGCCTAGCCCGGGAGCATGCCTTTCCTATAGGGCCAGTCCAGTGTTGGTCGCTCAGTCGTGGTTGACTCTTTGCGACCCATGGACTGTGGCCTGCCAGGCTCCTCTGTCCATGGGATTCTCCCAGCAAGAATACTGGGGTGGGTTGCCATTTCCTCCTCCAGGGGATCTTCCCAACCCAGGGATCTAACCCGGGTCTCCCGCATTGCAGGCAGACTACAATCTGAGCCACCAGGGAAGCCCCCTTCTTACAGGGCAAACTCACCTATGTGGGGGCCTGCCTGCTCTGTCCTCAGGGCCAGTGTTCCCCTGCCCGGATCACCCCAAGGCCAGATACCAGACAACTCGACATACAACCTGAATGAAACTCTTCAAACGAGGACTTCCCCTGGCGGTCCGATGGTCTAGACTCCAGGCTTCCAATGCACAGATTCAGTTCGTGGTTGGGGAAGTAAGATCTCACATGCTGCATGGCACAGCCAAAATATATATTAAAAATAAAATTTAAAGTAGCTTAGAAGTTCTTCAAAGTGGACTTCCCTGGTGGTACAGCCAATGAGAATCCTGCCAATGCAGGGGAAACAGATTCGAGCCCTGGTCTGGGAAGATCCCACATGCCTCGGATCAACCAAGCCCCGGAGCCACAGCTGCTGAGCCTGTGCTCCAAAGCCCACGAGCCGCGACTGCTGAAGCGAGCCGGCCTGGAGCCCGTGCTCAGCAACAAGAGAAGTCACCGCCATGAGAAGCCTTCACACCACAGGGAAGCATAGCCCCTCCTATGAGAGCAGGCGTGTGGCAAGGAAGACCCAGCGCAGCCAAAAAGAAACAAAAATATTTTTTAAAAATTATTCAAACTAACTAACCCTAAGCATGCTGACCACGCCTCACCCGTTCCTTCCTGGAAACCACAATAAAGGCTCCTGCCCTGCTTCGCGCTCACACCCTCTGCTCTCGAACTTGCCCTGGTGGCCCGCCCCCGCTTTTGCAAGCTATGCAGGACGGACTGTCTCATTCAGGGCAGTGGCTCCCTGATCTGCTGGCTTCACCGAACCTGAATGACGATAAAACCTACATTTTGAAGCGGGGTGGTTGGGCCTCCGATGGAAGGAGGTGCTCTTGGCGGACTCACTGGTCCCACCAGATGGCAGGGGCTGCCCGGGAGCGTGGCGCCACCTGCTGGCAAACTTGCGTCGGTGTCGCTGCTGTTGAGTCTGAACCCTTACTTGCCCAGAGGCCAGAGGACGTTCCCCGGGGTCCCCCTTTTTCATGATTAACCAGCTAAGTTTCCAAAGGCCCCCAAGTGCTGTGGCCTAAAATACAGAGATGTGACTTCCCTCGAAGTGCTGTGGCCGGGGCCCCAACCTGGCAGCCCTGATGCATGTGGGCAAACCAAGCTGCCCTGGAGGGTCCCCTGCCTTTCAGCCTGGCCCTCAGAGCAGGGGAGGCCTCTTCAGAATCACCCTGCCAGCGCACCCACCCCAGGACCATGACACCCTGCAGGGCCTTGGGGAAGGGCCGTGGCTGTGTGGTTTGCCTTGCTGCAATTTCCCCCTGACCCAGCAGAATCGGAGGGACCACACTGGTGGAGATATGGGAGGAAGGGGAGGGGATCCCCAAAGAACCATCCCAGGCAGGGGCTGCAGCCTTGAGGGTGACCACTGGGCCCTTGTTCCTGCCCCTCCTTATTCCTATCAGCCCAAACCAGAAACTAAAAATCACAGAATGAACCAGAATAAAAGCCTCAAAGAAAAGAAAAGGAGGAGTGGTAGAGAAGAGGGGAAAAAAGGGAAGAAAAACCAAAGCCCTAGATACAGGGGGAGAAAGCAAAAGGTGAATACATAAATTATATATTTTATACATATCTATAAAATATATAATAATTTTTTCATAAAGTATATATATTAAATATTTTAATAATTTATAAAATATATAATAATTTTTACATATATACTTAAATTAAAAGTCATAGTTTCACCCAACTGGAGGTACAAAATTTAGAAAGCAATAAATTATATATTTATTTATATATATATATAACTATATATATATATAACTATACTATAATATATATATAATATATACTATATATATATAACACTATATAATATATATATAACTATACTAACAAAAACACCACAGAATTTATCTAACAAAAAGATTTAAAACACACCAGTTAGCTTTTGTGCTGCTATAATCCAGTGTTCTTGCCTGGGAAATCCCATGGACAGAGGAGACTGGCGGGCTATAGCCCACAGGGTCACAAAGAGTCGGACATGACTTAAGGACTGAGCATGCATGCATGATTCTATTATATATGTTCTAAGTTACTAGAGTGGGTAGCCATTCCCTTCTCCAGGGGATCTTCCCAACCCAGGGATCGAACTCAGGTGTTCCGCATTTCAGGCAGATTCTTTACTGTCTGAGCCACCATGGAAGCCCAAGAATACTAGAGTGGGTAGCCTATCCCTTCTCTAGCAGATCTTCCTGACCCAGGAATTGAACCTGGGTCTCCTGTATATTGCAGGCAGATTCTTTACCAGTTGAGCTACCAGAGAAGCCCCAGGTTCTGAATTAGCTTTAGTACTTGCTATTGAGAGAGTCATTTCCTAGGCAGGTTGATAAGGAGTCTAGGGGTCCCCAAGGAGAGAGGGGTCTGGAATTCTCAAGGAGGAAGGACAAACTTTTTTTCTTTCTCCACATTCCTTAGGATTATATAATAATAATGTATCTTGCCTAAGGACAGTCTTTGGATTCAACCTTCTGTTACCTTAAAATGTTAATTATGGGAGTAGACCTGGTCTTTACAAGGATGTATCTTGCCTGAGGACAGTGTTATCTTAAAATGTAAATTATGGGAGTAGGTCTGATGAGGTCTTTACAACCTCCAGACATTCTTTGGATTATATAACCTCATTGTTAACACTAGCAGGCGGGTACTCTTTCTACCCCCTTCTGATGCCTATGTCAGAAGCTTTCTCTTATCTCCTTTATACTTGAATAAAACTTTATTTCACAAAAGCTCTGAGTGATCAAGCCTCGTCTCTGGCCCCGGATTGAATTCTTCTGCTCCGGGGGCCAAGAATCCCGGTGTATTCACGTGATTCAACAACAACCTTTCACTATTAATAACATCACCCCCTGAGAAAACTTCATGGACTTACTACTGGGGCTCAAAAGATTGTCATACCTGGGGATCCCACCAACTTTGAGCACTGTGACCCCTATAATCTTAGGGAAGAAACTGAATATAAAATAGAGAGGAGATAGACATAATTCACTTTAACACTAGCCTTATGTAAACTTCCCATGGTCATAGTACTCTTTGCTCTAAAATATCCCATATTGGGCAAAGATGCTCTAACATTATGAATAATAAAATAAAATTAAAATAAGTCTTTTGTATCTACAAACTGATTTTATAAAATGGGAACCCACAGACCTTCAATTAAAATACTTAATATGACCCAATGCAAGTTAGAGCAGACTTTATTTTGTCAGTTCAGTTCAGTCGCTCACTTGTATCCAACTCTTTGCGACCCCATGAACTGCAGCACGCCAAGCCTCCCTGTCCATCACCAACTCCCGGAGTCCACCCAAACTCATGTCCATTGAGTTGGTGATGCCATCCAACCATCTTATCCTCTGTCGTCTCCTTCTCCTCCTGCCCTCAATCTTTCCCAGCATCAGGGTCTTTTCCAATGAGTCAGCTCTTCGCATCAGGTGGCCAAAGTATTGGAGTTTCAGCTTCAGCCTCAGTCCTTCCAATGAACATCCAGGACTGATCTCCTTTAGCATGGACTGGTTGGATCTCCTTGTAGTCCAAGGGACTCTCAAGAGTCTTATCCAACACCACAGGTCAAAAGCATCAATTCTTCGGTGCTCAGCTTTCTTTGGAGTCCAACTCTCACATCCATACATGACCACTGGAAAAACCATAACCTTGACCAAACGGACCTTTGTTGACAAAGTAATGTCTCTG
Source organism: Bos indicus x Bos taurus (assembly GCF_003369695.1). Classification (NCBI taxonomy): domain Eukaryota; kingdom Metazoa; phylum Chordata; class Mammalia; order Artiodactyla; family Bovidae; genus Bos; species Bos indicus x Bos taurus. Next base: position 64,968,834 of record NC_040096.1, read on the forward strand.
CTTTTCAATATGCTGTCTAGGTTGGTCATAGCTTTTCTTCCAAGGAGCAAGCGTCTTTTAATTTCATAGCTGCAGTCACCATCTGCAGTGCTTTTGGAGCCCAGAAAAATAAAGTCAGCCACTGTTTCCACTGTTTCCCCATGTATTTGCTATGAAGTGATGGGACCGGATGCCATGATCTTAGTTTTCTGAATGTTGAGCTTTAAGCCAACTTTTCACTCTCCTCTTTCACTTTGATCAAGAAGCTCTTTCGTTCTTCCTCACTTTCTGCCCTAAGGGTGGTGTCATCTGCATATCTGATATCTCATGTACTTAAGCAAGTCATGGACAAGTGTCAGCTCATTATTATGATAAATGAGCTCAAATTAAATTACCTTTTATTTATGGTGCATATAAAACATTCCTAACAGCCTTTTAAACTGAACTTTGTTTGACAAAAATTTAAATTAATGAGAAGAATTATTAAAGCTTGTGCTTCTTCCAGCCCAGCGTTTCTCATGATGTACTCTGCATATAAGTTAAATAAGCAGGGTGACAATATACAGCCTTGATGTACTCCTTTTCCTATTTGGAACAAGTATGTTGTTCCATGTCCAGTTCTAACTGTTGCTTCCTGAACTGCATACAGGTTTCTCAAGAGGCAGCTCCAAAATCACTGCAGATGGTGACTGCAGCCATGAAATCAAAAGACACTTGCTCCTTGGAAGAAAAGCTATGACCAACCTAGACAGCATATTAAAAAGCAGAGACATTACTTGGCCAACAAAGGTCTGTCTAGTGAAAGTTATGGTTTTTCCAGTAGTCTTGTACGAGAATATGAGAGTTGGACCATAAAGAAAACTGAGTGCCGAAGAATTGATGCTTCTGAACTATGGTGTTGGAGAAGACTCTTGAGAGTCCCTTGGACTGCAAAGAGATCCAGCCAAATAAATACATAAATATTAAAAAAGAAAGAAAGAAAGAGTTCCAGCATAGAGTCAGAACGGGCTTCTCCCTGCAAGAGAGAAGCCCTCCAGCTGCCGAGCAGGACCATGACAACTGCCTCTTCCTCTTGGTCACACACACCAGTCCCGCTCACCTCCTTCACAGAGACTTTATCTCCCGTCAGCTCATGCCCCTAGTAACGTGACTGCCCCCCAAACACTGAGATTGTATTATTAAAAAACAGACAACAGCGGCAAAACATACGCACCTCTCGTATTTTTAACACACTCTAGAATTCCACGGAGATATCGTTAGAGATGCTGGGAATTTCAGATCTGTTTTATTGGGTGTTATTGTTGTTCAGTTGCCAAGTCGTGTCCGACTCTTTGTGACCCCACGGACTGCAGCCCACCAGGCTCCTCTGTCCATGGGAATCTCCAGGCAAGAATACTGGAGTAGGTTGCCAGGCCCCCCTCCAGGAGATGTTCCCGACCCAGGGATGGAACCCAAGTCTCTTATGTCTCCTGCATTGGCAGGCGGGTTCTTTCCCGCTGGCGCCACCTGGGAAGCCCATGCTATCCCCTCCCGTTCCCCAAAGTAGCCGGAATATTCCCTCCACTATTTAGCCCAGGGAATTACCCACCCCTATTAAAAACTAACCCCATCCCCCAGGACTGTTCTCACCTTCTGAGATGGCCCACACTCTGTCTGTGGAGTGTGTTTCTCTCTGCATAAATCCACTTCTCACCTATCACTTTGTCTTTCACTGGATTCTTTCTGCGATGAGACATCAAGAAGCTGAACTTCATTAAGTACTAAGGCCAGGGGTATGACCTCAGTTAAAAGACCATGTTCAAGTCCCAGTCAGGATTACACGGTTTCAGGACACCTAATACTTGCTACCTGTGTCCTTTCCTTCCTATTCTCACAATAAAATATTTTCCATGCTGTTTAGGGAAATGTATGCCCTACTCTAAAAGCCTCCTCTATCATCACCCCCAAGGAGACCTTAAAATGGCATCACAACATCACAGGGCAGGTTGTATTATTCACAGCTATTTGTTTTCCATACTTCTGATGCTCTGACATCTTGGGGCCCTGTTGACATTGAAGAGACTACCCCTGCCATGATAGCCAGTTCCTGTGCTGAGTTGCTTCAGTCGTGTCCGACTCTTTGCAACCCCATGGACTGTAGCCCGCCAGGCTCCTCTGTCCATGGAATTCTCCAGGCATGAATACTGGAGTGGGTTGTCACGCCCTCCTCCAGGGGATCTTCCTGACCTAGGGATTGAACCAGCATCTCTCGCATCTCCTCATTAGCAGATGAGTGCTTTACCACTAGCGCCACCTGGGAAGCCCGTTCCTGGAGATAATAAACTGGGCAAGGATGTGGGTCAACAGAAGCTGGTACGTTCATACAGTTTAGTTCAGTCGCTCAGTCGTGTCCGACTCTGCGACCCCATGGACTGCAGCCCGCCAGGCTTCCCTGTCCATCACCAACTCCCAGAGCCTACCCAGACTCATGTCATCTTTGAGTGTCCTATCTTTTTGCCTTTTCATACTGTTGATGGGGTTCTCAAGGCAAGAATACTGAAGTGGTTTGCCATTCCCTTCTTCAGTGGACCCCATTCTGTCAGACCTCTCCACCATGACCCGTCCATCCTGGGTGGCCCCACACGGCATGGCCTAGTTTCATTGGGTAGACAAGGCTGTGGAGGAGGAGGGTTCGATCCCAGGTCGGATACCAGGACCCCACACTTCTCGGGACCACTCAGCCCACAAGCCACAGTGACTGAGCCTGCACCACAACTACAGAGAAGCCCCCAGACCACAAGGAAAGACCTTGCAAACCACAACGAAGGCCCCGAATGCCATAACGAGACCCAGTGCAGCCAAAAATAAGATTAAACAAAAGGCACTGTGGTCCAGTTGATAGTTTCCCATGGGGACAGGTGTTAACAATTCTAGAACCACTCTAGAGGTATCCTGGAATTGAACAATTAAGAAAATAGGTGGCCGAGGGTGAGAGCCAGGTTTCTTGCTGTTGGAGTGGGAGGTTGAGATAAACAAGGGCAAGAGGCTATAACATTCCATGCAGTAACTGATTTCAATCAGTCTAAACTTACGTTTAGCTTAACATAGACACAAATAGATCGCCTTGCTTTGTTAGCTGAGAACACCTAGTATTAACAAGAACACAGCAGTAACTATGATCACAGTTGATTTTGATTTCTAATATCCTTCTCCAGTAAAAGAATTGGTGCTCTTTGGAGAAAAGGCAGATGGTAAGACTAGGGTGCAGAGAAGGCAATGGCACCCCACTCCAGTGCTCTTGCCTGGAAAATCCCATGGACAGAGGAGCCTGGTAGGCTGCAGTCCATGGGGTCACTAAGAGTTGGACACGACTGAGCGGCTTCACTTTCACTTCTCACTTTCATGCACTGGAGAAGGAAATGGCAACCCACTCCAGTGTTCTTGCCTGGAGAATCCCAGGGATGGGGGAGCCTGGTGGCCTGCTGTCTCTGGGGTCACACAGAGTCAGACATGACTGAAGTGACTTAGCAGCAGCAGCAGCAGCAAGACTAGGGTAAGAACTATACAAAATGAACCAAGATCACCCTGAAGTTACAGAAAGTAAGGAAGTGCTCAACACACACACCCATACACACACAGCACAGTGACGGGGCATGACAGAGACCCAGGAGCCACTTGCAGGAGTTCCCAATGGCCAAGTGTAGAGAATTTGAGTAACAAAATAAAGTAGCATTGACCATTAGAGAAATGCAAATCAAAACTACAATGAGGTATCACCTCACACTGTTCAGAACGGCCATCATCAGAAAGCCCACAAATAACAAATGCCGGAGAGGGTGCGGAGGAAAGGGAAGCCCCCCACATTGTTAGTGGGAATGTAAATTGGTGCAGCCGCTGTGGAAAACGGTATGGAAGCTCCTTAAATAATTAAACTTGGAGTTAAAAAAAAAAAAACAACTTGGAGTTACTATATGACCCAGCAATCCCACTCTGGGGCATAGATCCAGAAAAGATGAAAATTCTAATTGCACTCCAGTATTCACAGCATCACTGTTTACAGTTGCCAGGACATGGGGGCACCCTAACTGTCCATTGACAGATGAATGCATAAAGATGTGGTATACATTAATATGTACAACGGAACATTACTCTGTCATAAAATAGAAAAAGAATCATGCCATTTGCAGCAACGTGGATGGACCCAGAGATTATCTACTAAGTGAAGCAGAGAAAGACAAATTACGTATGATACCGCTTATACGTGGGGTCTGAAATACGATATAAACGGACTTGTTTACAAACAGACCCAGAGAAAATAAACTTACGGCTACCAAAGCGGGAAGGGAGTGAGGGAGAGAGAAGTTAGAAGTTTGGGATTAGCGGATACAAACTACTATACATAAAACAAAGAACAAGTCCTACTGTATAGCACCGGGCACTATATCCAATATCCTGTAATAAACTATTATGGAAGAGAATCTTAAAAAGAATATATATACGTTCTTTTTCACTGTGCTATACACCAGACACTAACAAACGCTGTAAATCAACTATATTTCAGAAGAAGAAAGAAAAACAAAACGGCATTGGATTGTAGCCCACGGCATTAAATAAATACCCATGCATCCATATTGCTATGAATAAATGATTAAGGAAGTAACTAAATGGAGAAGAGACAAATCTCCCATGCGGAAGAATTCCAAGGAGTTTAGAATTCCTTGGGGATGCCCCACCCTCAGGGACAACCCTGCACTCCTCAAGTGTGGGCTGTACCATGACTTCCTTCCAAAGAGGACAGCGAGGGAGGGGAGGGGAAGAGTCACTTCAGGAGGAGATGCCCGACAGACACACCCCGGCCAGGCGATCGAGGTCAAATCAGCAGCGATGGACCTCGCTGCTTGCATGTGCCCTTGATGTGAGGAAATGACATTTCACCTCTGCGGTCTTGCTCCCAAACCTATAACTCGAGTCTAATCATGAGAAAAATGTCGGATAAACCCCAGCTGAGAAATGTGGTATTAATACAAAATGCCTGACTTTACTTAAAAGTGCCGAGGGGACTGGCCCGTGTGATCCAGTAGTTAAGGCTTCGCCTTCCGATGCAGAGGGGCAGGTTCAATCTCTGGTTGGAGAGGTAAGATCTCACATCCCCACAGCCAAAAATCAAACATAAAACTGAAACAATATTGTGACAATTTCCATAAAGACTTTAAACATGGTCCACATTTAAAAAAAAAATTGCCGAGACCATCAGAAACAAGCAAAGTCTAAGAAACTGTCACGGCCAAGAGGAGCCTGAAGACACACGACAGCTGAACATAATGTGGTGTCCTGGAAGGAATTCTGGAACAGAAAAATGACATCGGGGGACTTCCCTGGTGGCCCAGTGGCTAAGACTCCAGGCTCCCAATGCAGGGGGTGCGTTTCCATCCCTGGTCAGGGAACTAGATCCCAGATGCAGCAACTGAGAGTTTACCTGTTGTAACTCAGACCCAGTGCAGCCAAATAAATAAATTAAAAAAAAAATGACATCAGGGAAAAATAGAGGAAATCTGCATAAGGTACGCATTCCAGTTAGTAATTAAGTTTCACTGTGTGATCTCTAATCGTAACGAATCTACCACATTAACGACCATGACTACAGGAGATCTGGGCTCTCCTCCCAGTAACTGTAAATCTAAAATTGTTCTACAATTTTTAAAGTTTATTTAGAACAAAATACGCAAAAGCATACAGACTGTATGTTTCCACTGACGTGACGTTCAGTAGGCAAAACCAAGCTTCCCAGGTGGCTCAGTGGTTAAGAATCCACCTGCGAATGAAGCAGACACGGGTGTGATCCCTGATCTGGGAAGATGCCGTATGCTGTGGGGCATAGGCCCATGTGCCAGAACCATTGAGTCTGAGGGCCCTCGAGCCCATGCTCCCCAACAAGAGGAGCCACCGAAACGAGGAGCTCACACTCCACAATGACAAGCAGCCCCCATTCGCCGCAACTAGAGAAAAGCCTGTGCGCCCAGCAAAGACCCAGCACAGCCAAAAATGAATGAATAAAATCATAAATTTAAAAAAGAGAATAGGCAGAACCAATCAGTGGGGTTGGTGGTCAGAATAGCGGCTTCCTTTGGGGGTGCCAGGGAGCCCAATGGAGGCCGGAAGTCGTGGTCAGCATTTGGACCAGGTGGGGGTTACACAGGTGTAGACGAATGTGAAAATTCCTGGAGCCGTACTCCGAAAACGTTTGCATTTAATATATGTCACATTTGAATTAAAAAGTGAACAAAAGAGGAAATAGTTACAACAGAAAAGCCAGACATCACCATCAAGAAATTTCTGAACACTCACGACGAAGAGAAAAATGCCAAAAGCATCCAAGAAGAGATAGAAGAGATACTGCAAAAGAACACGAGTCAGCCTGGCCACAGACTGCTCAGCAACGCTGTGCAGAGGAAGTCCTGGAACGGCTGCCGTGCCCACCCTTTCGGGCCTCTCCCACCTTGGGGCACCCCCCCGCCCAACCAGCGGGCTCAGACCAGGCCAGCTCTGCCCACACAGCTAAGTCTGAGCCCCTCCTCCGGCCACCCCCCAATGCCACCCCCCACCCCGTGTCCCCCGTCTCTCACCTCACGTGCCTTCCCCATCTCTCTCCAAACCCCTCACGCCAAGTCCAAGCGTCACCTCCTCCAGAAGCTGCTAGATCTGTGAGCCTGAGCTGGAGGCTCACCTCTCTTGCACCCACCCCCCGCAGCAGTGGTCACGATAGAGTAGAAAAGACCTTTGTATTCGATTACAAGTTAATTGGGGCTTCTCAGGTGGTGCTAGAGGTCAAGAACCCGCCTGCCAAGGCAGGAAATATAAGAGATGCAGTTTCTATCCCTGGGTCAGGAAGATCCCCTGGAGGAGGAATTAGCAACCCACCCCAATATTCTTGCCGGGAAAATCCCATGGACAGAGGAGCCTGGTGGGTTACAGTCCATGGGGTCACAAAGAGTTGGGCACGATTAAACTGACTTAGCACGCACGCATGCACAAGTTAACCACAAAAGGGATGATGCCTATCAGCTTAAATGATACACCACGGCCCATCTCTGGGAACCCTGCTTCCCAGGTAATGTGAGTTAAGCTAAAAAACTTTTGCTCAGCTCACAGGAAACGTCCTGACCAGGCCCACCAGTGAATGGCTGCGGGAAGGAAGAAAGTTAACGTATCCCCTCCAGCGTCTGGCGGAAACCAGGACTTTACCCCTCCTGTTTCAGTATGAGAGAAGCCTGAAGGGACCTTCCTGGTGGTCCAGTGGTTAAGAATCCACCTTGCAATGCAGGGGACATGGGTTCGATCCCTGGTCAGAGAACTAAGATTGCATGTGACACGGAACAAATGAGCCCTTGTGCCTGAACTACAGAGTTCCTGCGTCTCAATGAAAGATCTGCAGGACTCAACGAGGATCGCATATGCCTCACCTAAGACCCAACACAGCCAGAATATAAAAAAGGAAAAGAAGCCTGAACTCTAGCTCAGGGAAGATGGTTCTCTGGGACACTAATCCACCACCTTCTCGGTGTGCTGGCTGTCCAAAAAAATTGCTGTTCTCTGCCCCAACAGTTCGTCTCCCCATTTATTGGCCTGTCCTGCTGCAAGCAGTAAGACTCAGCAACAGTGACCTCTGGGACCTCTGTCTTTCCCGCTCTGCACAAGGGGCAGCACAGCCTCTGGACACAGGCAGACCCAGCTGGGGTGGCAGCTCTGCCTCTCACCTGCCGGGTGACCTGGGACAAGCCTCACCTCCCAGCCTCAGTTTCCCCATCTGTAGAGTGGGGATAGCTACTCCACTTGGCTATAGGTGGGAGCCTGTGTGGGAAGCACCCAAGACTTCACCTGGCACATCTTAGACCCTCCGGGAGAAGCACCCGTCAGCTGGGAGAGCCAAGCTGCTCATGTGACTGGCAGAAGCCTCCTCCTGGGGCCCTTGGCATTCTGGGCAGGGAGCCAGGCTCCAAGGACTCCTGTAGAGATTTAATTTATGACACCTTTCTGATTCGGTGGTTTCAGACACATGCGGCTGAAGGATAAAAATAAAACCCATTGGAGACGTCTGCCCTGATTCAACAGGGGGAGGGTTTCAACCACAGACAGAGGAGCCCTATCAGGGTGGATGGATGCTTGGGACTTGGGAGGGAGTGCCAGCCCCTTGGGCCTGAGTCAACTCCGAACCAGAAGTCAGACTCTGCCCCAGACCACGGCGATGCGTCCCCCGAGCTGATAATAAACACCTCGCCACCACGGGACAGCTGAGGAAACAGAGGCTCGGTGCAGCAGAGACACGAGCTCTGACCCACGCCTGTACGGCTTGTGCACGCTCCACGGGGCTGAGGCTTCTAATCGAAGCTCTGGAAGGTTCTTGGTCTCCAGGGCCGGATCCCCAGCTCAGGCCCGGGTGTGACAGGTTGGCAGCCAGGCGCAGGGGCAGCCCAGGGCGGACACACTGCAGACTCAGTCCTCTCCCATCTCCATCCACACCTGTCTGTACGTCCTGTTCGGGTTTCTCTGCGGGGCTCACCTGCTCTAGGAGCTGGCAGCCTGCAGAGATGCCTTCTGAAGCTCAGATCTTGTTCAGGGCCTGAGGCCTGTGAATGCCTTTGAAACAGGAGAGAAGGGGGCAGGTCACAGCTTCTGAAACAAAGACAGAGCCCTTGATGACCCGACATAAACTGGTTAGAACCAACTGGGTCCAAGATGGTGGAAGATTCAACTTCCAGAGGACCTTGAGCCTCTTTATATGCTTATTGTGACTCTTATCTACACGGCATGGCCAGGGGCGCCATGACGGTCCAGAGGCCGGCCATAAAAGGCCAAAAACTGAGCAGTGGCCCAATTCCTAAAAACCTCTGCCCCTTTACCAAGAGAGGTGGAATAAACCTCCCACTCGTTGCTGTTGTTGAGTCACTAAGTCGTGTCCGACTCTTGAGACCCCATGGACTGCAGCCCACCAGGCTCCTCTGTCCATGAGATTTTCTAGACAGGGATACTGGAGTGGGTTGCCATTTCCCTCTCCAGGGGGTCTTCCCGATCCAGGGATTGAACCCGGGTCTCCTGCATTGATAGGTGGATTCTTTACCACTGAGCCACCTGGGAAGCCTCCCACTAATTATCCAGCTTATAAAAAACTAACCACCCCATTTTCTGGGGCCTCTTGCCTTCTGAGATGGCCCACACTCTGTGGTTTGTGTTTCTCCCAAGGCCCACCTTGCTTTTGAGACAGATCGCATTCTGTCTACGGAATGTGTCTCTCTCTAAATCCACTCATCACTTTGTCTCGCACTGAAATCTTTCCGCGACGAAACATAAAGAACCTGGGCTTCATTAAGTCCTGAGACCAGGTATGCAATTTTAATTAAAGGACAGTGGGCTCAAGTCCCTATCTGGGTTTTGGCTGGGTGCAAACTCCATCTGAGTCATGCGGTTTCACCTCCACTGCCAGCACCACCCAACAGGAACACCCTCCGAGCTGGGCCTGGAGCTGGGTGTCACGATGCTTCCCCATGACAACACACCCATCCACAGACTGCAGAAATCAGTGTCAACCAGTCAGGCCCCCTCGGGCTCTGCTGAGGCTAGAACCACCCCCATTGGGGTAGAGTGGCTTTGAAGAGAACTCTCTAGCATTCAATAGAGTGGGGGTAACGGTGAAATTGGAGGCAAGTGGCTGGGCCCTCATGCGTACAGGTAGACCCAAAACCCCGAGTGTGGGAGAGCACTGTTCCTTAGGGGTTTCTCCAGGGTCTATCTGCAGCTCAACGTGGTTGGATTTTCAGAGGCCAATCAATGTTTGTGGCCCACACAAATCCAAAGAGTCCCCAAGGCCTCAGACATGTCCCTAAAGAAGGTCAAGGGCTACAGGCCAGCCATTGACCTCCGACGTTGCCCTCACTTTCAGGGCATCCTCCTGAATCCGAACCCCATGCCCACACCCAGGGCACCCCATCACCACCACCCAAACAGCCCCGGCAGTGTGTCATCAGCTGTGAAGACTTTAGACGTGGCCCACTTGCACCTAGCAGCTGGCCTCACCCGCAGCGTGGAAGATGGGCTGGAAACGTGAAATGCCTGTTGTTGGCGTGGCAGGAAGAGGATCGGAAAAGGAGGCGAGGTTTCTTATGCAAAACCTGTAAAAATAAAACGTATTTAGATTCCTCTCTAGAAATGTGTCTGCCTAAATACACCCACACTGGAGAGTATTCTGATCAACTTCCCTATGTGCTGCAAGAGTTCCCGTGTCGGCGTGTCCCTGCGTGTCCGGGTGAATATGTGTCTCTGAGTGCATCTGGGAGCCTGGTATCTTGCTGGGTGTGTGTGTGTGTGTGTGTGTGTGTGTGTGTGTGTGCGTGTGTCCTTGCATGAGCGAATGCTCTGGAGAAGGGCTGGAAGAATGTTTTCCAAGAGGGGAGGGCCGGGATCACTTCCAGGAGGAGGGGCTGTGGTTCCAGGATTGTTATTTTAATGCTTGTGCCCCGAGTTTTACAAACACAGATCAAGTGAAACAATAAAAAATGTCTATATGCCTTGGAGAAGGAAATGGCAACCCATCCCAGTATTCTTGCCTGGAAAATCCCATGGACAGAGGAGCCTGGTGGGCTACAATCCATGGGATCGCAGAATTGGACACAGCTTAGTGACTAAACAATAACGTGTTATATATGAAAGTTGTGAAGAATAAATCCTAAGAATTCTCATCACAAGGGAAAGATTTTTTTCTATCTCCTTAATTTTGTATCTTTATGAGAGGATAGATGTTTATTTCATGATGTAAGTCAAATCATTATACAATACTGTATGTCAGTTATATCTCAATACAACTGAAATAAAAATACATCAGAAAAAATCTATATGGGCAAAATGTTGCCAGCCTTTTCAGCAAACAATCTCTGTGCTCAGTCATGTCTGGCTCTTTCTATTCATGGGATTCTCCTGGAGTGGATGGCCATATCCTCTTCCAGGGGATCTTCCCGACCCAGGGATTGAATCCATGTCTCTTAAGTCTCCTCCATTTTCAGGTAGATTCTTTCCAACTAGTGCTAACTGAGAAGCCCCTGACAAGGGATGTTGCCCACCGTTAAGCGATCAGCCCCAGCAGCCGCCCATACAATGCGCCTTGAGGGAATTCAAGATAGAGAAAAACTGGATACTGGCCTGAGATAGTTAAGATGCATATCGAAGGAATAATTTCATTGAGTCCAGACTGCTGCACCTTCCTATACACAGAAAGGCACTAAAATCATTAACTTGAGAGGCCTGGTTTTTGTTACTAGCAGTAATCTTTTGATGTTTGACTACATTTTTATTTTCACAAATAAAATCTGAAAATAAAAATTTCACATTTTAAAAATTTCATTTTTATTTATTTTATTTTAAAAACTCCTATATAGCCTGGCTTCTCCCTTACCCCTTTGGAACAGTTCCTTGGGGCTATCTGAGGCTATAATGCATAATTATATATATTATTTATATTCATTATATATATAATACATTTATTATATATAATATATTATATATAATTATATAATATAATTGAGAGGCACTGAGTTATCTCCCATGCTATATAACATAATCCTCAACCTTGAGGTTTTGCATTTTTTCCCATTGTCATCTATTTGAATGTTTTAAAGCCCGGGCTGAGGCTCACCCTTCTTCACCCCCAAGGCCCGCCTGCGCCCCCTGCTGGTCGGAAAGGCAGCCAGCCTCCCCTGCTCTTGCTGGGTCATCATGGACCCTGGCCTTTTGCCCCTGGACAGAGGCAACCCAGCCCAGCCTCTGCCTTGAACCTTTGCCCTTTCCTCGCCGGGTCCTCACCTGGAGGCTTCCCTGAGGGGAGGGCCCCCCATCCTACCTTCCCACAAGCAAGCAGCCAGAGGTAAGAAGGCTCCAGAGGGCAGAATCCCTGGTCCTGTGCATAGCTGGGGAGTAGGGGAAGGGGTAGAGGGGTAGGGGGAAGGGGTGGGGGGAGGAGGGTACTGCAGGAAGAGAGAAAATTTGCTTTGGGGGCCCCTCTCCCCATCTCCTTGACTGGGGCCTGGAGAGCTGAGAGCCCTGAGCATGGCCCAGGGAGGGGCCTCTGGTCCCCCTCTCCCAGATGAGGACAGATGGGCAGGCAGAGAAGGGGAAAAGAATGGCCATGAGTTTGAGCAAACTCCAGGAGACAGTGAAGGACAGGGAACCCTGGCGTGCTGCAGTCCATGAGGTCCCAAAGAGTCGGGTCCAATTTAGCGACTGAATCACAACAGGAATCCATTTAAGAGTGAATTTCCCATCAGCATTTCTTCTTGGGCCCCTGCTTCTGGGGCTAACTCCATAGGGGCTGAAACAGGGACACCTGTACTTCAGCAAAGAGCAAAGGGGGCGGCACCTGAGACCTTGAAGGAGACAAGCGCACCTGGTAAGCCCGTCGATGACTGGATCAGGGGAGGTGGTCAAGCCTCCAGTTGGCCCTGCCAGGGAAGCTGAGCTTGCCCAGTCACCAGTGGAGTGCAGGAACGGCCTGCTTGAGGAGGTGAAAGCCGCAAGCATGACCAATAGAACCAAGACTAATCCTTGTGCTGAGTTCCTCACCCCTGGGCCTAGGGCCCTGGCTCACTCAGCCCTCCCTGCCTCCCTGGCATGGACTGCGGGTTTCAAACCCCATTCACAGATTCGCTGACCCTCGCTCTGTTCATCTCTCCGCCACAGGGAGAGATTTACTCAGGGGTCAGCACAGGGTCTCGTCGAGGGTGGACTGAAGGCCCAGAGCCCACGTCCTGCACCTGCTCCGAAAGGTGTCTCCAGGGCTCGCTAGCAGACTGCCTCTCCCATCCAGCCGCCGCCCATGGCAGGCCCTGGATGCTCCAATGCAAAGCCTTTGCTCTGGCGGTTCCCTCTGCCTGGAATACCCTCACTTAGACCTGGTCAAAGTCCCCTTGACCTGTCTAAGGCTAATCCTTTGGTGAAGCTTCCCTAGACCCCTCCCTGGAGCTGGGATCTCCTTGGCCTGGACAGGTCAGCTTATCTCTGGGTCCTCAGTGCCTACATGGGGTATACAGCAGTTGCCTAATAGGTGCTGGCTGAGTGCATTTCTCATCCACTCCCTGTATGAAGACTCGGCCTGCACTTGGAGCCTCAGTCTCCCATCTGTGGAAGGGATCTTGGGAAAAAGAGGGACTTCAGGAGGGACTTCAGGACCACCGAGAACCCACCCCCTAGGAGCCCAGGGACTGAGACACCAGCCAGAGATTTCGACATGGGGGCTCTGGAGTACAACGGGGGAATGTTTCCCCACATCAAAACGAAGCTCAGGGCTGCCCTAGTGGCTCAGTGGTAAAGAATCCACTTGCCAATGCAGGAGACACGGGTTCGATCCCTGGTCTGGGAAGATCCCACGTGCTGAGGGGCAACTGAGCCTGTGAGTCACAATGACCAAGCCCACACGCCTCAGTTACTGAAGCCCGCACAGCCTAGAGCCAGCGCTCCACAACAAAAAGAGGCCACCGCAACGAGAAGCCCACACACTACAACGAGAAAGGAGCTCCCGCTCACCGCAACCAGAGAAGAGCCCACGCAGCATGGAGACCCGGCATGGCCATAAATAAATGAATAAAATTATTATTATTAAAAAAAAAAAAAAGGCCAAGCACAGGGGCATCTTGGCATGTCTTACCTCCTGAGTATCTACCCCAGACCGCAGGGGAGGAGAGCGGAGTCCTGGACACCCAGCCCAGGCAAGGAGCAGACACGTCGGTGACCTGGGAGTGGGTGTGGTGGGGCAGGACCCCGGGACTCCAAGAGGCAACAGAAGGCACCCTTCTGGGGTGAGCCAAGGATGCTGCCAGGGGCATTTATAAACAGCCAAGCCGAACTGCAGACACCAGCGACCAGTGAAATGAACTCCCTGACGTTCTCTGCTGTCCTGATTTCCACTTTCAGAGCAGCTGCCAACAATGGAGTTGAGTCAGGTCACATTCTCCTACAAAAAAAAAACAACCAGAATGGGTCAAGTTCCCTCAACCAAGACTCACTATTAACTAATCACATACCATGTGCCAGGCCCCAGGGACGGGGGTACAATCCTTATTGTTGTTGTTGTTTAAAAAAATATATTTTTTGGCTGCTCTGAGTCTTAGTTGTGGCCTGTGAGCTCTAGGTCCCCGACCAGGGAGCGGACCTGGGCCCCCTGAATTGGGAGCTCTAGAGTCCTCTAGCCGCTGCACCACCAGGGAAGTCCACCTGTTGTTGTTATTATTATTAGTACAATAACACAAGTGTGAAAGTGTGAGTCGCTCAGTCGTGTCCAACTCTTTGGAACCCCATGGACTGTAGCCCGCCAGGCTCCTCTGTCCATGGGATTCTTCAGGCAAGAATACTGAAGTGGGTTGCCATTCCCTTCTCCAGGGGATCTTCCTGACCCAGGGATTGAACCTGGGCCTCCTGTATTGCAGGCAAATTCTTTACTGTCTGAGTCACCAGGGAAGCCCCATAATAACATATGGATAACATAATAATGTTGAGTGAAAGAAGCCCGACCCAAGAGAGCAGACTGTGTGATTCCATTGATATAAAGTGCAAAAAGCAGGGGAAATTAATCTATGGTGGTAAAAGTCAGAATAGCATTTGCTCTTCGTAGACTTTTGGGGCTGAAATGTACTTTAACTTGACTGGTGTGGAATCACAGTGTGGACATGTGGAAGAATTCATCTGACTGCTCACTTAAGATTTTACACTTTAATCTAAATACACCAATAAAGCTAATATAATAACAGTATAGAAAACATTAATGCTCGTTCCCTGTATTTGAGCCGCTTCCAGGGCTGGCAGGCAGGACTGTCTCCACCAACGACTCCTTGCTACCCAGCATAGGGGAGCTGCCTGGCAACGACTCTCCGTTCGTCTTCACAACTTCTGCAACCGTGGAGACTGCAGTTGGGTTAAAGTGGGCCTTGTCTGAGCCCGGCGCTCTTCTCAGGAAGCTCTGTGGCCACTGCTCCCCTAGGAAGGGTGGCAGAGACCTGGGTCCGAGGATGGAGCCTGGGCTTCCGGTGGCCTGGTACCCCTGCCTGCACAGTCAGGCTGTGAGGGCCCAGAGGAGAGGAGGACTCATGCTTCCAGGAGGAGGTGCTGTTCAGGCTGAGCGTTTAGACCAGTGGTGAGGCTTATTTTCCATTTTTATTTTATGGTTAATGTTTATTTTTATTTATTTACTTAGTTGGTGGCACAGGTCTTACTTGCCGCATGTGGGATCTAGGTCCCTGACCGAGGACGCTGACCAGGGAGTGAACCCGGGGCCCCTGCAGTGGGGACTTCTGGGAAATCCGGGGTCCTGAGAACCTTCCAGAAGGCCTGAGTAGGATGTTATCAAATGGGATTTGCTTGGAGCTAGTGTCAGCCACGCCAAGATGCACAGAAGAGGTTGGAGAAAGATGAGCACCAAGGCAGGATGCCGTCTCCCTCCACTATCTGCTCCCCCCCACCGCCCCACACCAACACAGAGCTTTGTGTGCCCGGAATCCAGGCGACACACTGGAGCTGCTCCACCCAGGCAGCTCCTGCTGCGATCACTGGCAAGGACATGGGACACCTCCTCCAACTGGCCCCAGAGAGGACAGGGACTCTGTTGGCAGCCCCAGCAAGGACTTATGGTTCAGAGGGAAAATTTAAAAAAATCAAGATGCCCTTGAAGTCCATCTGGGGTGTGACCACTGGGACTGTGGGATAGGAAAGACTTTTGTTTTGATTTAGAAAGCTGTCACTACATCCGGGGGCATCTTAAAACCCATGACATGTTAGACACAGTGTTGTTGCTGCTGTGTCATTCAGTCGTGTGCCCACTCTGTGTGACCCCATGGACTGTAGCCTGCCAGGCTCCTCTGTCCATGGAATTCTCCAGGCAAAAATACTGGAGTGGCTTGCCATTTCCTTCTCCAGGAATTCTTCCCTACCCAAGGATCACACCCTGGTCTTCTGCATTGCAGGCAGATTCTTTACCATCTGAGCCACCAGGGAAGCCCATTGTGTACATGTATATGATATAAATTGGTGTGTTTATCCTGATACTTGTTTTCATTTAAAATTATATCGTGATAAGGATGGGGAGGGAAGGAAGGAGAAAGGAAAGACATGAGAGTGTCATCACCGGGGCTTTCCTGGTGGTCCAGTGGCTGAGACTCCAAACTCCCAACAGGGTGCCTGGGTTTGATCCCTGGTCAGGGAACGAGCTCCCACGTGCGGCAAGCAACAGCTTGAATGAGTGAAAGTTGCTCAGTCGTGTCTGACTCTCTTTGACCCCAAGGACTATACAGTCCATTGAATTATCTAGGCCAGAATAATGGAGTGGGTAGCCTTTCCCTTCTCCAGGGGATCTTCCCAACCCAGGGATCGAACCCAGGTCTCCTACATTGCAGGCACATTCTTTACCAACTGAGCTATCAGGGAAGAGTTTAAATGCTGCAACTAAAAAACCCTACATGTTGCAACTTAGCCCTGGTGAAGCCAAATAACTAACTAAATAAAAATTGTAAATGTTATCACTATTCATAGCTGGGAGTCAATACATCTCCTTAGAGAACTAAAGGATTAAGTGTGTTATATACATTTACAGAGGTAATCGTCAGTACACAGCTACAAAATTTCCAAAATATCAGAAGAAATGCTTGCACTTGAATTAAGCAAATATTTTATAAACTACAAGAATAGAAAACATAAAATAAGATGACTTCACTGAATCTAAGATTCGTCACATCAATATATATAAACTCATCTGGAAAGGGACATGGCTGTCAGACAGTTCACATTCAACTCTAAGCTGGAGGTAAAAGTGACTCCCAAACCAGAAGCCTCAGAAAGAATGCAAATAAAAGGAAGGTGCAAGGGATAACAAGCAAATGCAAACAAACAGAAAGCAGGGGTCAAGTTTAAGGCAAAACCTTAAGTGGGCCAAGAGGCGCACCTTGTAATGAGAAGGAGCGCAAGTCCCAGTGAAGCCGCCACAGATCTAACGGGCACAAAGCTGCATTCATGAATAATCCTGCATCAAGCAACAGAGTCCACACTCGTACAATAAAAGGAATAGAAGGAGGAAGAGTAAAATGCACATCAGTAGTAGGAAATTTTAATTCATCTCACACAGATATGTACAAAAAATGAAGACTAAAGAAGACAATAATATAATTATTAAGATAGATTTAATTTATATAAAACTGTACTTTAAACCAGGCTGCTGCTTTACAGATGGACATCTGAACATTCACAAAGACTGACCACATATTAGACCACATTTTTGAAAAAACTAATACATTCCAAAAAGTAAATATAGAACAGACAACATTCTCCAATCACAATGTAAATAGAAGTAGAAATTATAACCAAACTACAAAACAAAAAGGTGTTACTACCTATAAATTTTAAAACCCTCAAATTGTTCTTACAAAAGAAAATCAGGTCAAAATTTCGGAATATCTAGAAAACAATTACAACTGAAACACTGTGTATGAGAACCCAAGAACCTACAGCTAAATTAGTACTCAGAAGGAAATTCATAGCTTTAAATACTTCTTTTTTTATTTTTAACTTATTTTTAATGGAAAAATAACTGCTTTACAATATTGTGTTGGTTTCTGCCATACAGCAACATGAATCAGCCATAGGTATGCTGCTGCTGCTAAGTCGCTTCAGTCGTGTCTGACTCTGTGCGACCCCATAGACGGCAGCCCACCAGGCTGCCCCGTCCCTGGGATTCTCCAGGCAAGAACACTGGAGTGGGTTGCCATTTCCTTCTCCAATGCATGAAAGTGAAAAGTGAAAGTGAAGTCGCTCAGTCGTGTCTGACTCTAGCGACCCCATGGACTGCAGCCCACCAGGCTCCTCCGTCCATGGGATTTTCCAGGCAAAAGTACTGGAGTGGGGTGCCATTGCCTTCTCCAAGCCATAGGTATACATGGGTTTAAATATTTCTATTAATAAGGATGAGTAGAAATTAATGAACTAAGTATCTAACTCAAACTAGAGGTTAAAATACATCACTACCCACAAAATCCTAACAGAAATAGAACGAGAGAAATAAAGATAAAAGTGTAAAATGATTTTGAAGGAAAAAAAAAAGTAGAACTACTTCAAGTAAAATAAATCCAGTAGAAATAATTTTTTTTTAATTGAAAATAGTAGGAATTCCCTGGCAGTCCAGGGGTTAGAAATGGACCCTCACTGCAGAGGGCCCGAGGTTAAAGTCCTGATCAGGGAACTAAGATCCCACATGAGTGAAAACAGCTTAAATCAGTAGTTGGTCTAGTCAAGAAAAGATAGGAATAAAATACAAAAACACTACAGAAAGTGGTTAAGTGGAGATAAACTGTTCACTGCACACCTTTTGGTGCCTTTGTGTGCGTGCTAAGTCCATTTCAGTCGTGTCAGACTCTTTGGGACCCCATGGACTGTAGCCCACCAGGCTCCTCTGTCCATGGGATTCTCCAGGCAAGAATACTGGCGTGGGTTGCCATGCCCTCCTCCAGGGGATCTTCCCAACCCAGGGATGGAACCTGCGTCTCTTATGTCTTATGTCTCCTGCATCTGCAGGTGGTTCTTTATACTAGGGCCTCCTTGGCGACTTCGGAGCTACCCTTTTGCCTGGAGAGAGGCCACAGTGAGACAACTCAGTAACCATCAGTTTTTGTGTTGTGTTTTGGCAAAGGCGCTGCTCCCACCGGGGTGAGTGGCCTCTGCAGCAGAACAAGACAAGCTTTGCCTTGCCCTTTCCTTAGTTTTGATTCTCAAACGCTGCCTGCTGTTTTCACAGGATGAATACTGAGTACAGAGAATCCTCCCTTGGATGCTTTCTAAGGAACATCTTCCTTACCCTGGGGCCGCCTGACAGATTGAGGCCAGTCACTGGTCCCCCTCCGTAACCAGTCATTGGTCCAGATGGGGGTTCAGAGGGGTCAGAGGACGCGGCCGGTTTCCCAGCCCTCACAAGGCACCACTTCCCTGGAAGAGGCTTCCCTGTCTGCATCTCCTCCCGGTCAGTTGCCAGTGGGCCAACTTCAGCCCTAAGACTCTTGAGAGTCCCTTGGCTACAAGGAGACCCAACCAGTCCATCCTAAAGGCGATCAATCCTGGGTGTTCATTGGAAGGACTGGTGTTGAAGCTGAAACTCCAATACTTTGGCCACCTGATGCAAAGAGCTGACTCATTTGAGAAGACCCTGATGCTGGGAAAGACTGAGGGCAGGAGGAGGAGACCACAGAGGATAAGATGGTTGGATGGCATCACCGACTCAATGGACATAGGTTTGGGTAGACTCTGGCAGTTGGTGAAGGATAGGGAGGCCTGGTGTGCTGCGGTTCATGGGGTTGCAAAGAGTCGGACACAACTGAGCGACTGAACTGAACAGAAAAACTTTAGCCCTTTACTTCGCCTTCATGGACCCGCAACGAGCCTGGGCCCCTGGCTGGGGAAGGGACCCCTGCCCTCTGTAAATCAAAGTGTGACAGTCGCTCAGTCAAGTCCGACTCTTTATAACTGTTCAGTCCATGGAATTCTCCAGGCCAGAATACTGGAGGAGTAGCCTTTCCCTTTTCCAGGGGATCTTCCCAACTCAGGGATCGGACCCAGGTCTCCCGCATTGCAGGCGGATTCTTTACCGGCTGAGCCAGAAGAAACCTCCCCAAATAAGGATGCTTCAGAAGAAGAGGAAAGCGCAGAGTCCTGGGGAGCCCCAGGGAGTCTAGCCATGGGGCTTCAGGGAAGGCTTCCTAGAGGACGCGGCGAGCACAACGCTGAGACTCAGAAGTCCCGGACCTCACAAAGGGGCAGGGTGAGTGTTAGTGGGGAGGACAGAGGCCTTGTAATTCCAAAGGCTCCCATAGACCCCTACACTCCCACTCTCAGGGCCTTGGAACTCGGGCCCAGCAGAGCAGGATTGCACAAGGGACACCCTGACAGACCACACGGGAAACGACCGCTGTCCGCGGACACCGGACCGCCTCGGTCAACACACGAGTCAGAGTAAGTTCACAGAAATGGGTCATTTGGCCAAGTGGACGGCCGGAGAATGGCTGACGGTCAACCCGCGACCGCCCGCACTAGTGACTTCCCCGAAGGCCCGGGCCGCCCCTTTGCCGCCCCCTGCCGGCCGATCTGTCCGCGCCTCTCCAGGCGGCCGAGCTCGCGAACCGCCCGGGTCCAGGGGCACGGCCAGCGCGGGGATTGGCCTCCCCGGGTCACGTGCCACCGCCCCGAGCCAACCAGCGGAGGAGGCGGGGTCTCGCGCTGCGCGTCTCCGGCCGGGCGGGGCTGGGGGGGGGGGGCGACGCAGCTGTTAGCTCCGCCTCCTCGCTGCGCCCCTAGGCTTCAGACCCCCGCACCTTGGAGCTGCAGCTCCCGCCTTTTCTTCCTCACTTAGCGGCGGAGCAAGCTTTCCAGACTCGTCAGTGGCTTTTTTGGGGGATAAAGACACAAATCCTCGCTGGGCCCCGAAGCCCTGGGGACCCGAGCCCTGCGGCCTCCCGGCCTCCCGGCCTCCCCCCTCCTCTTCCCCGCCCGCCCCTCCGCCCCAGCCATCCTGGCCGTCTGCCGCACCCTACCTTGCCCCGGGCCTAGCCAGTCCTGCTCCCCGGGCCTAGCCACTCCTACCCCCCCGCTCCCCCTCCGCCTTCTCCAGCCCCAGTCTCTCCTCTGCTGCAGCTGCCCTCACCAGCTCCGCGCACCCGGGCCAACTCCCAGATCAAGGCCCGGGGGAAATTTGGCCCTCGCCGCCGCCTCCGGGGTCCACAGCCCCACCCCCCGTCATGTGATCAAGAACAGGCCTTGCTTCCCCGGACTCCAATGGCTCAGCTCTGACCCCACCACTGCCCTGAGGAACCCCAGATGCGGAGCCTTGAGTTCAAACCCAGCCCTCTAACGGACACATCTGTGGCCGCCCTGGGAGATCAGCCCATCCGTGTGCTTGCAAAACAGCCCAGCCTGCTTTGGGAGAACGCTGCTGATTTGCCAGCATGAGCTGGGGCTGCTTGGTGGACGTTGAACCTCCCCTGCCCTCCCTGCAAGGTCAGACACGTGAAAAAGTTCATTAAGGACTTATTAACATTCTCTGTTAGGCTCAAACTTCAGCACCATCTGATAGTGAAAAGAACCAGTCTTAAGCATGAGTCGGGTCGCTCTGACCACATGGCCTTCTACCCATCCTCAGCAGCAGGCCCGGGGGGCCGTGGGGCTCACCACCATCTCAAGTTTGAACTCTGGCTCAGCTCTGCATCATGTGTGACCTTGGGGAAGTGATTTCAACTCTTTGATCCTCTGTTTTGTTTCTGCTTTTAAGTTTTATTTTCAATGAAGTTAGTAACAGGTACACATTTTTTAAGGACAAACAGAACTACAAGGCTTATGATGAAAAAATGGCAGTTTCCTGACCCCATCCCACCTCAAGTCCTCCCCTTAGAGGCAGACATATGAGCTGGCTGTTTCTTCTGACTCTCACCTCTTTATGTGTGATAGGCTTGTACTGACAATTATATTTTCACTTTTAGATAGAGTCCAATGGCAACCCATTCCAGTATTCTTGCCTAGAGAATCCCCTGGACAGAGGAGCCTGGTGGGCTGCTGTCCTTGGGGTTGCAAAGAGTCGGACACGACTGAAGCAACCTAGCACACATGCAGCATTGGAGAAGGAAATGGCAACCCACTCCAGTGTTCTTGCCTGGAGAATCCCGTGGACAGAGGAGCCTGGTGGGCTGCCGTCTATGGGGTTGCACAGAATCAGACACGACTGAAGCGACTTAGCAGCAGCAGCAGATAGAATCCAATGACTGCCCGCTGCTGAAAGATGAGGACCTGTTTCTGTTAGACCTGACACCCCCACACTTGTTCCCCTGCTCTGTCCTCCCAGGGCGATCACAGCCCTTTAGGTCTCTCTCACTTGTGACAGGTGCTGTCTCCTCAGGCCTGGTGTGAGGCTAATATGACCTCCTGGATCCTAGCAACACTCAAACAGTGCGTGGCCCGCGGCGGGTGCTCAATAACTATAGGCCTTCATTGATAAATACCATTGAATGGTTCAGGTATATTTTAAAATTACGAGCAGTTTCAAACATCCACAAAAGCAGAGAGAACTCAACAGTCTGATGAATCAGCTACAGCTACGTCAACCCACAAGCCTAAGGGCAACCATTTAATGAGTTTTTCCTCCATCATTTCTAACATAATTGAAAATGGATTTGTATACCCCTAACCTTTTAATTTTTTAAAATTTTATTTATTTACTTATGGTTGTGCTGGGTCTTCACTGCTGCACGCAGGCTTTCTCTTTGGAGGAAATCATAAGACTCAGTTAGATAAAAAGTCTTCAGTGAGTGGTGAGCTATACCATGTCCATAGATTGGAAAACAACATTACAAAGAGGTCCGTGCTCCCCTGGTGATATATGAGTTCAATACCATCCCAGTTAAAACCGCAATGGGCTGTATCACAGAACCCTGCACTGGGCTTACTCCTGGGAGAAGGGAGGGTTGTGGGCAGGACAGGTCACGGCTTCTGGGGTTCAGCAGGGTTTGAGTGGGGAGGGGCTCTGGGATCGTTTTCAGGTGAAACTGGTCCATTGCCATTGGGCTTGTAAATTGATGCATCTGGGGTAAAATTTCATATATCAAGATCTGTGAAAATGCTCTAATGCTCTGGCCCTGTAATTGCTCTCCTGAGAATAATCCAAAAGAAAAAAATGTAATTTATTCCTTACCAATGTTATTTTTATTAATAATACTGAAAACTGGGAGGAAAAAGCCCCTCAATATCCAGCCATGCTGTTGGATTTCTGGCTCTGCCACGTACTAGCTACTTGACATCAGGCAAACCTCTCTTCTCTAGCTTTCCGTTTTCTCCTGCATGCAATTGAGGGAATGGTGCCCAGCCCTTGGGATGACTGGAAGATACCTGGCACCAAGCCAGCAGCCCCCTGAAGCCTTTTTAGGGTAAGCAAGTTCTGTGCTCCTGGGGAATGGCTCTCCCGAGGTTGATGCCACCAGTTGGGCTGGGCAACCAGCCCAGGTGCCCTGGAGACAACGTCCCCATGGCCCCAAAGCCCCTCCACCCCCATTTTGCTCTGCTCAGCGCTTCCCTCCCCTCTTCAACCCCACACCTGGCTTACTGCACCCTAGCTCTGTTCTACCATCCACTTCCGATTCCCAAGCACTCACCTACGTGCCCCAGCCAGATCCAACTGCCACAGCTTGCCCGAGCAGACGGCAGCACCTGGCCACAGCTCAGCACCTGCTCACACACCTGCTGGCCCTGGGCTAGCCCTGCCGTCGGCGCAGCTGCCTGCCCACCCACTGTCACTCACGTCTGTTTGGAACTACCATTTCCGGCATTTCCTGTGCTCTGGCCGACTTGGTGAGAGAGAGGCGACCCCTGGCCTCTGGGCTCAGGAATTCCTGGGTAAGTCAGTGACCAGCCTCCAGGCTGGTGTCTGTCTTCCACGAGGATGGCCTCCATGATCAGCTGAGCCCACCCGCCGCAGAGGCCCCCTGTCTCAGATCCCGGCCCGGCCCTGCTGAGGAGTGCTCCTCAGAGTCTCCACGTCCTGTGTGCTGAGCCCATGGATGCTATTGCAAAGTGACAGAAGACCATGTAGGAACTAGCAGGATGGGTCACACTGGGACTCTTTTTTTTGGATATTTTTCCTAGATAGCACAGAATAAGTCCATTTCAACTCAGAGGGGACTTACCCTAGGTCACATGGCATTACCAGCAGAGCTAAATAGAATCCTGGTATCTGACTGTGGGCCAGGGCTCACCCCCTCTTCCCCCTGGCTCCAAGCTAAGGTGCTTTACATCAGGAACTTCACTTCATTCTTACAACTGCCCTGAAAGCCAGGACTGTTTTCCCACTGGGGCTCAGAGAGGTTCTGTCACTTGCCCAGGGTCACACAGCTACGTGGTAAGGAGTGATGAGGCAAAGGCTGCTCTGTTCTTTCTATTTGGTTTCTAGCTTAGGTTGCATTTAGGGCTCAGCCACAGAAGCACAGCATTTTTGAGCTGGAGGGGGCAGACTCTGGAGAAGTCCAGCTTGTCTGTGGTCAAAGCCCAGCAGGACGCAGAGGCGAGCTGGACTGTGTTGGGAGGCACAGACACGGTTCTCCCTGCTACACGGGGACAACAGTGGACACCCAAAACGTTCAACCCTCAAAGCAGCAGCCCACGAGAGACGTCTGCTGAGAGCATCCCACAGAAGACGCAGTCAAGTCCAGGCAGAGAATCTGGATACGGAAGAGTGGACAAGGCAGACCTACACCTTCAACTGCACGCTCAGCACCTCCTCCCCAGCCTCCCCGTCTTGCGGAAAGGCACCCCAAACGCCCAGCTGCTAGTACCAAAAATCTGGTATGCCTCACTTTCCTTCATCTTCCACATCCAATCTGTCAGCAAGTCCTGTGAGTCCTATGTCTGAAATACACTGATTTGACTCATGGTGCTCACTCAGTCCTGTCCGATTCTTGGCAACCCCATGGATGGTAGCCCACTAGGCTCCGCTGTCCATGGGATTTCCAGGCAAGATTACTGGAGTGGGTTGTCATTTCCTCCTCAGGGGGTCTTCCTGACTCAGGGGTCGAACCTGCGTCTCCTGCATCTCCTACGCTGGCAAGCGGATTCCTTAGTACTGAGCCATCTAGGAAGCCCCGGTTTGATTGCTCTTCACCATTTCCACTCCCGCAGCGGGGCAGCTCATCTCCCCTCTGTGGACTACTGCAGTAGCCTATCATATTATATCAATATGCATGCCCCTCCATTCCCTGCTTCTGAAACCGGTTACCTTAGATTGGGACTTGAACCAACGTGCTGGAGCTGGAACCCAGCCAAAACCCACAGTCTACCAACTGAGATCCCAGTCCTGCTTTCAGGAGCTAATGAATCTCAGGTTCTTGATGTTTCATCCTAGAAAGAATTCAGGAAGAGACAAAGGTGATAGGTAAGACGTGGATGTATTCAGAGAGAACACACTCCATAGACAGAGTGTGGGCCATCGCAGAGGGCTAGGGCTAGTGAAATATGTTCGTTTTTATGGGCGGGTAATTTCGTAGGGTAATGAGTGGGAAGATTTTTCTAACTGTTTTGAGGAAGGGCTGGAAATTGCCAGGAATTGGGCACCACCCACTTTTTGGTCCTTTGATGGTGCCTTGGAACCGTCATGGCACCTCTGGGTGTGTCATTTAGCTTGCTGACTGTGGATTAAGGCCTGGTCGAAGTCGACTTGTCTACATCCCGGACCATTTGATTGTAAGTGGTTTCTGTTGTGTTCTTGGGCTATGTTATTCTTTCAAAAATTATGCCCTGCCCCCTTCCCCTGTTTCACTTCCATTTGAACTCCTCAACAATCTAGTCTCTACAGAGCAGTGGGAGTAATTTTTTAGAAATGATTATGTGAGATAATCATTTATATACAGAGTACATCATTGGAAATGCCAGGCTAGATGAAGCACAAGCTGGAATCAAGATTGCCAGGAGAAATATCAATAACCTCAGATATGCAGATGACACCACCCTTATGGCAGAAAGCTGGATTTAGAAAAGGCAGAGGAACTAGAGATCAAACTGCCAACATCCGTCAATCATAGAAAAAGCAAGAGAATTCCAGAAAAACATCTACTTCTGCTTTCTGACTATGCCAAGCCTTTGACTGTGTGGATCACAACAGACTGTGGAAAATTCTTCAAGAGATGGGAATACCAGACAATCTTACCTGACTTCTGAGAATCCTGTATACAGGTCAAGAAGCAACATTTAGAACTGGACATGGAACAACAGACTGGTTCCAAATTGGGAAAGGAGTGCTTCAAGGCTGTATACTGTCACCCTGCTTATTTAACTTATATGCAGAGTACATCATTGGAGAAGGCAACGGCACCGCACTCCAGTACTCTTGCCTGGAAAATCCCATGGACAGAGGAGCCTGGAGGGCTGTAGTCCATGGGGTTGCTAGGAGTCAGACACGACCCAGCGACTTCACTTTCCCTTTTCCCTTTCATGCACTGGAGAAGGAAATGGCAACCCACTCCAGTGTTCTTGCCTGGAGAATCCCAGGGACAGGGGAGCCTGGTGGGCTGCCATCTATGGGGTCGCACAGAGTCGGACACGACTGAAGCGACTTAGCAGCAGCAGCAGAGTACATCATGAGAAACGCTGAGCTGGATGAAGCATAAGCTGGACTCAAGATTGTCGGGAGAAATATCAATAACCTCAGATATGCAGATGACACCACCCTTATGGCAGAAAGTGAAGAGGAACTAAAGAGTCTCTTGATGAAGGTGAAAGAGGAGAGTGAAAAAGCTGGCTTAAAACTCAACATTCAAAAAATGAAGATCGTGGCATCTGGTCCCATCACTTCATGGCAAATAGATGGGGAAACAGTGGAAACAGTGTCAGACTTTATTTTGGGGGGCTCCAAAATCACTGCAGATGGTGATTGCAGCCATGAAATTAAAAGACACTTGCTCCTTGGAAGAAAAGCTATGACAGTGTATTAAAAAGCAGAGACGTTACTTTGCCAACAAAGCTATGGTTTTTCCAGTAGTCATGTACGGATGTGAGAGTTGGGACCATAAAGAAGGCTGAGTGCTGAAGAATTGATGCTTTTGAACTGTGGTGTTGGAGAAGACTCTTGAGAGTCCCTTGGACTGCAAGGAGATCAAACCAGTCAATCCTAAAGGAAATCAATCCTGAATATTCATTGAAGGACTGATGCTAAAGCTGAAGCTCCAATACTTTGGCCACCTGATGCGAAGAGCTGACTCATTAGAAAAGACCCTGATGCTGGGAAAGATTCAACACAGGAGGAGAAGGGGACGACAGAGGATGAGATGGCTAGATGGCATCATCGACTCGATGGACATGAGTTTGAGCAAGCTCTGGGAGATGGTGACAGACAGGGAAGCCTGGCATAATGCAGTCCATGGAGTCACAGAATCGGACATGACTGAGCAACCGATAAACAACAAATGTGAGATAATATATGATTTAATACTCACTTCAAAATTGTCTGAGTAGCTGGAGGCTGAATGGATGTACCAATAAAAAATTATCCAAAGGACTTCCCTGGTGGTCCAGTGGGTTAAGACTCCGAGCTCTCACTGTTGAGGCCCAAGTTCAATCCCTGCTTGGGGAACTAGGATTCCACAAGCCATTGTTCAGTCGCTCAGTTGTGTCCGACTCTTTGTGACCCCAGGGACTGCAGCATGCCAGGCTTCCCTGCCCTTTACCATCTCCCAGAGCTTGCTCAAACTCATGTCCTTTGAGTCCGTGATGCCATCCAAGCCATGCAGAACAATAAAAAAAAAAAGGAATGTACATGAGAAGGACTAAAAGATTGGTGGTTTTCAAACAGGAAGGAAGGAGGCAGGGCATAACTTTTGAGAGAATGATATAGCCCAAGGATACAGCATAAACCAATTATAATCAAATGGGTGCAAGATGACAGACAAGTCAACTTCACTAGACCTTAATCCTCAATCAGCAAGCTAAATGATACACCCAGAGGCACCATGACAGTTCCAAGGCACGATCAAAAGATCAAAAAGTGGGTGGTAGCCCAGTTCCTGGAAATCTCCACCCTTCCCCCAAATAGTTGGAATAATCCTCCCACTCATTAGCCTGTGAACTCACCCAACCCATAAAAGCTAACCACACCAGATACTGAGACCGCCAGAGCTGCCCTCTGTGTTGGCCCACACTCTTGACTGTGGAGTGTGTTCCTCTCTAGATGAATCCACTTCTTACCTATCACTTTGTTTCTCATTGAATTCTTTCTGCAATGAGACATCAAGAACCTGGGCTTCATTAGGTCCTGAGACCAGGTACTGTGGGTTTTGGCTGGGTTTGAGTCCAAGTCATGTGGGTTAGATCCCAAACTGGGTGTTGGCTAGGTTCAAGTCCCAGTCTAAGGTAGAGAGCTTTAGTTTCTAATAGGTGATACAACGTGCAGTTCAGAGGACTATCTCCATTTGTATGGGGATTTGCTGTTAATGTGTAGCTTTTGATGAGTGTGCTTTATGAATACAACACCATACACATTTCATTTAAAAAAACATACTATATTTAGGTATCTATTAATAAAGTTGAAGAATTTACTCTGGCTTAGAGGGTAAAGCATCTGCCTGCAATGCAGGAGACCTGAGTTCGATCCCTGGGTCGGGGAGATCCCCTGGAGAAGGAAATGGCAACCGACTCCAGTATTCTTGCCTGGAAAATCCCATGGACAGAGGAGCCTGGTTGGCTACAGTCCATGGGGCCCGCAAAGGGTCGGACACGACTGAGCGACTTCACTTTAACTTTACTTTCACTTTAATTAATAAAGTTTGGACTACAAGAAGATCATACCAGTCAATCCTAAAGGAAATCAACCCTAAATATTCATTGGAAGGACTGATGCTGAAGTTGAAGCTCCAATACTTTGGCCACCTGATGTGAAGGGCCGACTCACTGGAAAAGACACTGATGCTGGGCAAGACTGAAGGCAGGAGGAGGGGGTGGCTGCGGAGGAGATGATTGGATGGCATCACCCGCTCTATGGACATGAATTGAGCAAACGCTGAGAGATAGTGAAGGAGCCTGGGGTTCATGGGGTCACAAAGAGTTGGACATGATTTGGTGATTGAACAACTTCCCTGGAGTTTCAGTGGTTAGGACTCAGTGCTTTCACTGCCAAGAGCCTGGTTTGATCCATGGTTGGGGAACTAAGATCCCAAAAGCCCATGTGAATATTTATGATTTTTTGTTCAACTAAAAGAAAAGCACAGCTGATACAGGGCTTCCCATGACTCGCATGCAGCACTCCCCTCCACCACCAGAAGGTCAGGCAGGCCCGAGCCCACTCAGACTGGCTGCTTGGCCCTCTCGGCCTCCTCTCCCCCGGGCCTCCCAGCCTCTGTCCCAGTTAACTCCTGTGCCTGGATCACAGGCTTTAAGGTGGTTTCAAAGCTCAAAACTGTGCAGGTTCCCAATGGAAGGGCTGCCTGGTGAAGTAGCTCCAGGAAGTCGCCTCCCTCCCCGTTGGCCCCACTTGGCTCTCCTGCAAATCCGGGAGAGCATCCCTCACCTGCATCTCGAGGCTGTTGTTCCGTTCCAGAAATAGCTCCTGTTTGTTTTACAACTTTGGGGCTGATACAGATTCCAGCCTCATTTAAGGCGAAGGAGGAGTTTGTTTGTCCCTGAGGTCGACCTAAAACCTGCCCTGAGGACAGAGCCACACCCCTGACTCAGGTCCTGCTAGAATTCCTCCAAGGACTTGGGTGGCACGTGGGATCAGAGCCTCATAAAACCAACCAGCAACTAGGCTCAAGGGAGGGGCCTGGCCAGCTTCAACCACCCACCCAGTCATGTGCAGCATGTAACTGATCGGCCAAGTTTAAAGCAGTAAGTGACAAGCTGGTTAGTTAGTTCTACCCCCTCCCCGATGCTGAGGGCCTGTAGGGAATTAGGAAGATGTCCAGTTCCCATATTCAACACCTCTCCGTGCAAGGCCTGGGAAACTCGCCGTCTGCTAACAATGCAAGGAGGAAAGAGAAACAGCAGGCACCCAAGGCGGCACAGAACTGCACTCTGTGACCTTGGGGGAGGGGAGAGGAGTACTGGGGAGGCGAGGGCTGCCCCACGTGGACAGTTAGTGTCCCGGCCGCTTTGACAGTCCTGGCTTGTAAACAACAGATACTCGTTTCCCACAGTTCTGGAAGCCGGAAGTCTGAGATCAGGGTGCGGGCATAGTCGGGTTCTGAGAGCTGTCCTCCAAGCTGCAGACAGATGCCTGTTTCTTCTTGGTCCTCACAGGGCAGAAGGTGAAGAAGGGGCAGAGGGGCTCCCTGGGGCCCATTAGGACACTAGTCCCACTTGGGAGGGCTCCACCCTCCTCACCTAATCACCGCCCGAAGTCTTAACACCGGCATGTTGTTGCTCAGTCCCTCAGTCACGTCTGAGTCTTTGCGACCCCGTGGACTGCAGCACGCCAGGCTTCCCTGTCCTTCACCATCTCTTAGAGCGTGCTCAAACTCGATGATGCCATCCAGCCAGCTTGTCCTCCGTCGTCCCCTTCTCCTCCTGCCCTCAGTTTTTCCCAGCACATTGGAGACTGGATTTCAGCACATGGGTTTTGGTCAGGGAAATAGTTATTCCTTAGCAGGTTCTCTGCAGTGGTTAGTTTACAAAATCACCTGATGGACTGAAAGCAATGGACCAGAAATCCACGACTGGGGGACCCACCAACAAGGGCCCAGACCAGGAAGGTGGGGAATTGGGAGGCCACCACCAGCACTGTTCAAGGGTGTGCATCGGGGAGGTGACCAGCAGGGAGGTGACCCAGCAGGGAGGTGACTCAGCAGGGAGGTGACCCAGGGATCAGGAAGCAGGGTGACTGCTGCCTCTAGCACCCAGGAACCAGAGACGAGGACCCAGACTCGCTGGTGTCTCTGTGATCTTGGTGCCAGAAAACCAAGTCCTGGAAGCCTTCCACTGAGTGGGGAGGGGTGGGAGGGTGGTGCTGGAGGGACACAGGGGAGGGAGTGCTTAATATGGGAAGCAGACTGGACATGATCTCCGTACGGAACCCGTCTTTCCAACTCCCAAAGCAAAACGGCCCTCAGCATCATGGAGGGGGTAGAACGAACGAATGAATGAACAAGCCAGCTAACCACCTGACTGCGCTGCCACCCCCTACTTTAAATTCAGCCTGTCATTCACACACTGCATATGCCTGCACACACCAAAGTTGACACTTTCGCCTTCCAAACTTGAGCATCAGTTATCACTCAGAAGCCCAGCTCCCAGGGAGTCTGGGAAGCAAGAAAGGAGGCTCCCAGTCCCTCCTCCCTTCTAGCACCGAGGCTGGAGGGAGAAGGAGAAAAGCTCCCCAAAGACCCACTGCTGCTGGTCTAGGGGCTGGGTGGGGAGGGAGAAGACCTGTTGATACCACGGGTGGGCAGTGGGGGCAGCAGGAGGTAGGGGCGAGGGGGCCAGAGTTCAGCTCCTGCAGAGCTCAGACCTTCTGGGTCCCCTTCGCAGGCCTGTATCTCCCGGGGCGGTGGGGAGCTTTCCTGTAGACCATTGATCCAGGGGAGAAAAATCAATTAAAGCCCATTGACTGAAGAAATAACTTGGGCTGGAATTTTTCTAGCGGGAAGAAAAGCTCCAAGCCATAACTCATCTACTGCTCTATTAATAACACACAAAGCCACAGCCGATAAATAGAACAAGTGTGAAGTGTATACATTATGCTGAGAAGTGGGGAAAGGAGTGAAGCAGGGGAGGGTGGGGGGACAACATACGGGGACAGGAAAAGGGAAGCCGGCAAACGAGGAGAGGAAAGCAGGGGAAGAAGCCAGGGAGACAGAGGCAGAGAGGAAGGGACCGAGGGTGAAGAGCTGGTGCGGAGAGCGGCGGGCGATGGGGCCGTCGGGCAGCGAGCGGCTGGACTGGGGAAGGGAGGGCTGGGTTCGTTCTCCCATAAGAACTCTATTTCCTTTGCAGTGAATTTAAGAGATACGCCAAGCTTCTGGAAGCAGGCTCCCACTCTGCCCGGAGCGGCTGATGTAACCCATATCCGGCGGGAAGATCCTCGAAGCGCTGGCTTCTCGCCCCGCTTCCTGGTGCCCCAGCTGTGTGCTGCCTCTTATCTTCCCACTTGCTCAGAGTTCAGTAGATAAGTTTGTTTCCAATTCTTTAGGCTCTCCCTTGCCTCGCCTAAGGTAACCATCACTAATGTGTACTCCCTGTTCCTGTCTTCACGCTCACATAAGACAGATTGTCTCTGTTGATGTGGTCGGGGGGATGGGACGGAGAGCAGGAGGGAGGGAGGAAGGGGAGCATTCCACAAATACAGCACAACCCCAAGCCTGCGGCTCCACTTAAGGTAAACAGATCAGAATGGAGGGGTTCCCTCCTGCTGGAATGCTGGCACTGGCCTTTGAGGGGAGGTTGAAGGGTCCAGGGTGCAGAGATGGAGCTTGGGGAGGGGCGGGGCACCTCTGACGTGACTGCAGAGCTTCTTGGAGTGGAGGCGTGGGGCTGAGGGGAGGCTTGTGTGTAGAGGAGGTCAGGGCCAGGGCTGACTTGGGTTGGCCTGATGATCAGAGCTCACGGAGGATGGCCATTAACCAGGACGAGCGCGGAAAAAGCCCTTTCTACTGCCTGAATGCCTCAAGTGGCTGGATGAAATCAGTTCTAGGGTCTCTGGACTCAAATTCTTTTTTTTTATTTGTTTTGGTTGCTCTACAAAGCTTGCAGGATCTTAGATGCCTGAGGACCAGGGACTGAAGCCTGGAACTCTAATCAATAGCCACCAGGGAAGTCCCCTCTGGACTCAAATTCTGCAACTCCCACCAAGTGAGTGAATTCTAACGCCGCCTGAAATGAGAGGGTCCCTGGACATAGTCTGGTACCCGCTGGGCCTGTCCTCCCCTGACCCCCTGGTGCTTAACAGGGTAGGTGACTGCCATGTGGGAGCATTTGATCTAGTGACCTCAAACTGAAGGTGAAAGTCGCTCAGTTGTGTCTGACTCTTTGGGACTCCCCGCCGGACTATGCAGTCCATGAAGTTCTCCAGGCCAGAATAGTGGACTGGGTAAGCCATTCCCTTCTCCAGGGGATCTTCCCAACCCAGGGATAGAACCCAGGTCTCTCGCACTGTGGGCAGATTCTTTACCAGCTGAGCCACCAGGGAAGCCCAAGAATGTGAAGTGGGCAGCCTATCCCTTCTCCAGGGGTCCAGACCCAGGAAGTGAATTGGGTCTCCTGCGTTGCAGGCCGATTCTTCACCGCTGAACCACCAGCGAGGCCTAAGGCGTGCCCTGAGGGATGGTTCCGCTGGGGATGGAACCCAGGCCTCCTAGTGGCCCGATTCGCTGTTTGCTCGCCTTCTGTGTAGTTTGCTGGGAAAGTGATGACGCCGCTGCACCTGGTGAACAGCCACAGCAACACCCAGGGGTGTGGGGCCAGCGAGTGATTCCCAGGGACAGTCTCAGAGGTGGGGGGCTAGCATGCACTAGGGGAGCATTTTCAGGGCGTGAGACGTCAAAGAACTTACTCTTCAACTACGAGGGAAGGAGGCAGTAGGTGGAATGCTTGAAAACAGTTAACCACTTCACCATTCTTTTAAACGGGGAGAAAGCTTCCAGCCATCACTTTTCGTCTTGATAGGGAAAGGTTACGGCTGGTTAAAATATTCAAAAGATCTGATACCAAGTGAAAAATTCAAGCACCAATTCAAAATAGATGATTTGGCTCTCATAAGCTTTTCTTCATCTGCTATTAAAAAAAGAAAAACAAAACATGCTTATAAAATACGTGTTTAATTGAACACCCATGTTCACAGCAGCATTATTCACGACACCTAAAATGTGGAAGAAACTCAATTATCCACTGAGGGAATGAATGGATTAGTAAAATGTGATATGTGTGTGTGTGTGTGTGTGTATATGTATACAATGGACCATTATTCAGCCCTAGAAAGGAAGGAAATTCTGACATGCATCGTGATGTGGATGAGTACTGGGGACTCTGTGAAGTGAAATAAGCCAGACGTAAAAGGACAAACGCTGCATGATTCGCTGATACGAATGACGTTATCTGGACAGTCAAGTTCACGGAGACAGAAAGGTGTTGGGAGACACAAAGGGAAAGGTGGGTGTCGGGGGTGGGCTGTGGGGAGTCCGAGTCGGGGGTTACTGTTCAGCAGGAAGAGAGCTTCGGTTTGGCAAGATGAAAGGAGCCCGGGGGAGGGACAGCGGTGGTGGGATGCGTGGCTACCCAGACGTCCTCGGCACCAATGAGCCGCACACATGAAAACGGCGAAGACAGTAAATTCTGTGCCTTTTTACTACAAGAAAAAAAACTAAAAGTAAAAATGCATATGTGATAACTGCGCACAAAGTAAAAAAAACACACACGCAATAAAAACGGGCCGAAGTCCTCCTTCCCAGAAGCAAACGACAGTTTTGACGTGTTTACTTTCCACTTTTTCTAAAAGTTCGGGTTATAGTATGTACTTATATGTGCTACATTTTTGATTAATATATCATAGCATTTTTCATATTAAAAGCATCTACAAAATTTAAAAAATCCATACATACAAAACCTGTGCTTTAATAATATTCCATGGGCCCCATACGGATGGACCTTGAAATCACTAAAAGAATAACACATATAGCAGGTTCTCATTACTTATCTATTTTGAATATAGTATCAATATATCGACAGTGTATACCTGTCAACCCCAATCTTCCAGTTCCTCCCATCTCCCGCTAGAGATGACACTTTAGACACCCAGAGAGTAATACCTCCTTTGATCCCATTCCCCGCCTCTTGCCCCCCAAGGGAATGACTTACAGTCTCACCCCTGCAAGGTCCTCGCACCCCAGGACCAGGGTTTATACAAGAAGTCCAGTGAGCGCTGTGGGTTCACGGCTCCACAGGGCCGCCTGACCACTGACTCTGCAATCCCCTTAGCTTTTTCTTCACAGTCATGAAATGAAGACACAGTCCCAGCCATCACACCAGTTTTTGGGCAGGAAGGAAGAAGAGGGGCTGTCTCTTGGGGCTTTGCCTTTCTATTAGGGAAGAGGAGCCTCTCTAATGACACACATTTCCTCTGACATTTCATCGGCCAGACCTGGGACACATTCTCCCTCTCCCCAATGCTTCAGACCCATCACTGGCTACAGGAAGTAAGACTGTTTAGCCGATCATAACTTAACCCTGGAGCTAAGGTCGTTCCACCCCCTTATCCCAAAAGATCAGATTTCTACCTGTTAACTGAAGGAAGATACTGGGGCTCTGAAAGGGCAGGGCACGGGGTCTGGGAGGAGGGTGGTTGCCAGCTGACACCAGAGTGGATGCCAGGGAAACCCAATGTCTTCTGCTAAACAAATGCATACATGTATGTTCGTGTGACATACAGCCACGTGTTCAAGTACTCCTTGAGGCTATTTCTGGAAGGGATTTCTGATGTGCAACCCCAGTTTGTGTAAAGGCTACGTGAGTCGGCTGCCAGTATCGAGCTGGCGCAGTAACGTGATGGATAACAGTCCAGACGCCTCCCACCTCCACAGGCTCCTATGATAGACACAGCCGGTCAGGTGAAGACTGAACTACTACTTTTGGTCTGTAATAGGTAAGTGACCACATTTGGATCCTAAAAAACACACAGTTTGAACAGGGGATGGGGAAAGGCGACTTAAGAGATGCACACACGTGCGAGCAAGCAGGGGCTGGCTTGCAGCTCTGAACACGGACAGGGAGGAGTCCTGGGAACCCTTAACCCCATGAAGTCACAGCGGAACGTGGCTGCGCCCACTCTGGGTGGAGCCAGAAGTGGTTGGGCTTGTGTCTCCCATCCAGTAGCCTCTGCATCTAGAATTCAGTGGTTTGGAGGGGGGAAAAAAAAGGATGAGCAGCATCACATCCAAGGGAAGCTACTACTTAACGGCTGAAGAGATGTGTGTGAGCAGATCTATAAAACACCTCTGTCTGCCTGTAATGCATGCAGCATTGTTACTTGCTGACCACTGAGTTAATACATGAATCAATAAGGCATTTACTTCGACAGGAAATGGTCTATGTGGATTCTTGGCTGTGGCAGTCGCACCAGGGCTCTGCTTGTGGTAGTAACGTTTGCTTTGAGAGGGCTGGGGGAAAGATTGTATGAGCTTCCACCCGGCAGGTCAAAATAAGGCCATTTTTCCAAAGCACAGTCTCCTTAAAGGGTTTCATGTTTGAATATGCTTTTGAGAAATAACTAGAAATATACACTTTTGGGTATTGGGTTGGCGAAAAAGTTTGTTCCGGTTTTCCGTAAGATGTTACAGAAAAACCTGAACAATTGTTTTTGCTGAATCAACAGTTTGGGACAAGCTATATATAGTCTTTACTTTTTTCACATGATAAACTAATGATTTTTCACTGTTTGAACTTCCAAAAACATCTAATTTCCAGACACTGTTTTTACTTGCTTCCATGTATGGAAATTCATAGTACTCAAAAAATCTCAAGGACAAGTAAGCTAACAAAGGTCTGTACAGTAAGAGCTATGGTTTTTCCAGTAGTCATGTATGGATGTGAGAGCTGGACCGTAAAGAAGGCTCAGAGCCAAAAAAACTGATGCTTTCAAACTGTGGTGCTGGAGAAGATTCTTGAGAGTCCCTTGGACTGCAAGGAGATCAAACCAGTCAATCCTAAAGGAAATTAAGCCAGAATATTCATTGGAAGGACTGATGGTGAAGTTCCAATACTTTGGCCACGTGATGCAAAGAGCCGAGTCACTGGAAAGGACCCTGATGCTGGGAGAGACTGAAGGCAAGAGAAGCAGGGGGAACAGAGGATAAATGGTTGGGTGGCATTATTGACTCATTGGACATGAATTTGAGCAAACTCCAGGAGATAGTGAAGGGCAGGGAAGCCTGGCATGCTGCAGTCCATGGGGTGGCAAAGAGTCAGACACAACTGAGTGACTGAACAACAACGAAATAAGCTAAATTCAGAGCTCCCTGAGAGTTTGATTATGCTAAGACTCTGCCAACTGCTTAGCCTGTGAAGCAGCATTTTCCTGTCCCCCCCATCTCCCATCCGAGTAAACCACTGTTTATTTAACACTTAGGATGTTCCAGACTCTGAGCACTCAGATGCATGAAAAGCCACAAAAAAGCAGAAGAAACATCCTTGCCTTCCAGAAGCTTCCAACTCAGGAACTGTCTGCTGCTGCTGCTAAGTTGCTTCAGCCGTGTCTGACTCTGTGTGACCCCGAAAGACAGCAGCCCACCAGGCTCCCCCGTCCCTGGGATTCTCCAGGCAAGAACACTGGAGAAGGTTGCCATTTCCTTTTCCAATGCGTGAAAGTGAAAAGTGAAAGTGAAGTCGCTCAGTCGTGTCCAACTCTTCCCGACCCCATGGACTGCAGCCTACCAGGCTCCTCCATCCATGGGATTTTCCAGGCAGGAGTACTGGAGTGGGTGCCATCGCCTTCTCCCAGGAACTACCCACAAGGAATTAAAGTGAAAGCCAGCTAACTGGACAGCGCAGGTTGGGACTTCTGCGTGCTCTGGGGAAACAGAAGACCAGGGAGGGGTTCTTTGCAACTGGAGGGCCTGGGAGGCCTTGAGGCAAGATTGGAAGGGAGCAGAGAGGTTGGGAGATGTGAGGAAGGCACTCCTCAATGAACTGAGCATGAACAAAGGTGTAGAAAATGAAGGGGTGTTTTCATCAACAGACACATCTGTGAGGCGGTGTGGGGGAGGGGCTCGGGACGGAGAAGGGAGAGAGAAAAGCAGTCAGAGATGAGGGGATTTAGTTAGTGCCTATTACATGCCAGGGGGCTTCCCTGGTGGCTTAGATGGTAAAGAAGCTGCCTGCACCTCAAGAGAGCCGGGTTCAATCCCTGGGTTGGGAAGATCCCCTGGAGAAGGAAATGGCAGCCCACTCCAGGATTCTTGCCTGGAGAATCTATCTCATGGACAGAGGAGCCTGGCGGGCTGCAGTTCATAGGGTCGCAAATAGTCCGACATGACTAAGCGACTAACACACACCCACACACACAAACACACGCCAGGAGCACTGCATGTACTATTTCAAACATTCCAACAATCCTGAAGAGTAATATTCTGATCTTACAGATCAAGAAACTGGCCCAGAGGGAGTTTCCTCATCGCCTAGTGGTTGGATTCTGGGCTTTCAATGCCAGGGCCAAAACCTGCTGGGGAAACTGAGCAACGTGGCCCCCCTCTCCCCCAGCCCCCACCCCCCCAAAAAAGAAATTTAAAAACAAGGAAAAAAAGAAATGTAACAGAGGGAAAAAGAAGAGGACTGAAAAGTGGGGTATTATTCCACGATGAGGCTGCCAGACAAAATACAGGACACCTAGTTAAATTTGAATTTCGGATAAACAAGAAGACTTAAAAGAAACTGACCCAGAGAAGTGAAAACACTCACCCGAGATCACTGAACCGATAAGTAGTGGAACCGCTATTAAAATCTGGGTCTGTCTCATGGAAACTTCTTTTTTTTTTTCCCCTATTATGCCACATTTCCCTTTTAGCCCAGCTAAGGAGCTGGGACTTTTTAGAAAACTTTTTATTTCGTCCTGGAGTTTGGCTGATTAACAGTGTGGTGGCAGTTTCCAGACGTACAGCAAGGTGATTCAGTTGTACATGGCATGCAACCACTCTGCGTTCCACAGGCAGTGGGGGTGGAGGACGAAACCAGGAGGGGCAGCGCCGGGCGTTTCTGCTCCGATGGGGCCGACCACGCGTCCTGCATCAGGCTGGCCCTGGTCCACTCCGAGGCTGGAGGCAGAAGAGAAACTGCCCCTGCCCTCAAAGGCGCAGCTTGGTGGACAAGCAGGAAGGTTAACAGGTCACTTTCACCGTGAAGACGATGATAGCAATTTGGGCGGAATGCTACCGAAATGCCCTTCCAGGGAAGGCTTCTTTGAGATGCCACCTGAGCTGCTTTGGAAGAGGAGGAATGTCAAAGGCGGTGAGAAAGGGTCTCCCGGGCAGAGAATGGCCAGCCTGAAAACAAAGGTCTGAACCACTGGAGCTGGGGGAGGCAGGAGGGGTGGAAAACAAGGCTGCGTGTTTGAAATGCCTAGTGGAGGAGCGGCTCCAAACTTTGAGTTTCGACTGGAATGATGTGGTTCCACCTGCAGGTTAGGAAGCCTCCGGAGAGCCTTGGGAAAGGAGGGCTGGAGCAGGACACGAAGCTGGTTGGCAAAGGTTTTGGTGACATGGTGGGACGGGGCCTGCAGCACAGCAGGGATGGCGGGGAAAGAGAAAAGCTGGTGTGAGAAAGATTTAGGAGAACCTGATGGCTGACGGTGGGGGTTACGGAGCCAAGGGAGTCGAAGATGGTTTCCAGGTTTCTGTCCCGGGCAAGTGGGTGTGACGGGTGAGCGGGCAGGTGCAGGGACGGACCCCGCGGGACCCCCGAGGACAGACAGTGCATGTGGATCTAGAGCTCTGGGGAGAGCCACAGGCAGCTGAGAATCGTCAGCCGCCCGCGGCTGTCGAGGCCACGAGGATGGGTGGCTCAGGGGGACACGGGGCAGCAGGCAGGAGGGGAAGCCAGAGGCTAGAAGGCGGACCAGGTGGATGAATGGGATGGCAGAGCCGAGGAGGGGGTCTGGGAACCTCATGAGCACGAGGATGAGAAGTGAGGTCAGAAAGGCCTCACCCGTGCGGGCTCCACCACACGTGATGATGCGGTACCTGCGGCTCAACAGATGGAGCGGAGACGGTCAGCGCAGACCTGCTCTCAGGGCTTGGCTGGGACTGCAAGGAGATGGGCAGTGACTCCTGGGGGACATGGGGTCAAGAGAGAGCCCTGTTTCTAAAGACAGGGAGAGACGTCGCCAAGGGAAGAGAGCCCAGGGCACAGGGCAGGTCCCCGGGATGGGAGGAGGGGGAGCGCAGGTGGAGACGGGAACGCGGGCTCAACCAGGAGCAGCCATGAGGGGACCCTGGGTGTCTGAGCGAACGAACTTGGATCCCTCCAACTGCCTTGAAGCAGGGGATGCTGGCACTTGGTCACTGTGGGGAGGCGAGGGAACGGACAGCACACAGGCAGATTTCTTATGAGCTTTGAGAAAAGTCATTTCGAGAATCCGCTGAGCAAAATGGTGGCGCGGGTGCCAGAGTGAGGACCAGGGAAAAGAAGTGTCAAGCAGCATCGAATGCTCAGGCGACGCTGGGGACCGCAAGTCATGGCAGAAATCTACACTCGTGAGTGGCGTTGCCCCCGGAAGATCCCAGCAGAAGTACAGGGTCGGAAGTGAATGGACCCACCAGGGACGTTTCACGTGCCGTAAGTAGTAAGGGAACCTGGAAAAAAAAGTGAAAGTGAAAATCGCTCAGTGGTGTCTGACTCTTTGTGACCCTATGGACTGTAGCCCACCAGGCTCCTCAGTCCATGGAGAGTACTGGAGTGGGTTGCCATTTCCTTCTCCAGGGGATCCTCCTGACCCAGGGATCGAACCCAGGTCTCCCGCTGTGCAGGCCGACGTTTTACCGTCTGAGCCAACAGGGAAGCCAAAGGAACCAGAGGATGCTGGTAACTGCTCATGGGGTTCTGGGCTGGGATGGAAAAGAGGGATTAGCAAACAGAAGGTCTGAGGCTGAAACGAAGGGGTAACAGGGAAGAGGGGGAGAGAGTTGGAGACGAGAGGATGTTGGGAGTTTGAGATGCCAAGGGTGGCCCTGCTCCCAGGGATGACGCGGACCAGGATGTGGTGGCTGAAGAGGTGGGAGGGAAGGTGACTGGGGTTTCGGAGGCCAAGATATAAAGAGGCTGCCGTGCCTGAGACGATGCAAGGGTGGAGTGGCCTGGGTTCGAGAGAGAGAGGAGTTTAAGTGCCGAGTCTTCAGTGAGCATGGGGCAGGGTGAGCAGATGAGAGAGATGGACGTCGTGGGGCGATGGCTTCAGCCTCAGAGCCAGCGCTGCCTTGGGTAGGACTTGGTCAGACGGTCACTACGGAAAGAGGCAGGCAATCCTCAACTGCATTCTTGCCACAAGTGGGCCTCCGTTTACTCACAACAGTGCAAGGACACACCCAGACCATTCCTCAGCGGGTAAG
The DNA here is from genome assembly GCF_003369695.1 of Bos indicus x Bos taurus. NCBI lineage: Eukaryota > Metazoa > Chordata > Mammalia > Artiodactyla > Bovidae > Bos > Bos indicus x Bos taurus. The sequence goes on from NC_040096.1 coordinate 65,009,396, forward strand.
AGGAAGGGACGGCGGGTAAGAGGAAGGGACGGTTTAGAATATGCTCGTCCTTGCTCTGCCTGCCACCCCTTAAAGCTGTCTGTGAGCGCTAAGGAAGTTCGCTGGGAACTCTGTCCTGGGACGTGGAGGCAGGAGGCCTCCCAGGACTGCCATTTCCGAGTGCCAGCTGCTGACCCCACCACAGGCTTGCTCGAACTCATGTCCACTGAGTCGGTAATACCATCCAACCATCCCATGCTCTGTCATCACCTTCTCCTCCCGCCTTCAATCTTTCCCAGCATCAGGGTCTTTTCCAGTGAAGCGGTTCTTCCCATCGGGCGGCCAAAGTATTGGAGCTTCACTTTCTGAATATTCAGGGTTGACGCTGAATATTGGGCTGGTTTTAGGGCTCATCCTTAGGCCCTTACGTGTGCTTACATGCACACATAAGAATTCATTTGCTAGCCAGACTTTTCTTAAAGACATCTGCCATTATCAGTGGTTAAGTTTTGAGTCTCCCTGGAGGGATTACTGTCCATTAAAAGTAGGATAAAGCAACTCCTTTTGTGTTTTCTGTCAACCAGAACTCAGGTTTTCAACACAGGAGCTCCTTTGGGAAGTGTGTCTACGTTGGAGCCCAGCTGCTCGTGTCTTACCGTCACTTTTCCTCTTGTGACACCGAGATGCTTTGGCTGGGAAGGGTAAACCGAGGCGGGCTTGGTGGCTGCGTGGTCATGGTGGGGTCAGGAGAAGGGGGCGACAGAGGATAAGATGGCTGGATGGCATCACAGACTCAATGGACATGAGTTTAAGCAAAGATAGTGATGCACAGGGGAGCCTGGAGTGCTGCAGCCCATGGGGTCGCAAAGCGACTGAGCGACTGAACGATAACCAAAACCAGCCCAGAAGCGGAGAGATGAGTGGAAGAGGCGTGTTCACTTAGAACGAGTGGGTAGGAAGGACGTGTAACAGTCCTGGGGGCGTCAACACTTCACGCAGTTCACCTATCACCACATCTGATTCCTGTTTGTCTGAAGACTGGCATTGCTAAGCCTGATTTACAGCCAAGGAAATGAAGAGTTAAAAGGCCACAAGGCCTCACGGAGGTGTCCTGCATGACAGCGGGCACGGTCAGGCCCTCGCCTCTTGGGATGACTCTAGCCAGCCTCAGTACCTTTGTAGCTGGTGCACCTTCCGAGGCCTGGAACTCCAAACCCATTTCTGCTATTAAGTTCAAGTGGAAACTCTGAATAAGGAACGGCTCATGAAAAATGGTAAAAAGAAAAAAAAAAGTAGGACATGATGTCAGTAGCGAAGTACTAAGAAAAACCTCAGGCATCTCAATAGCAGTTTCGGGGGATTCATTTGGTAATTGGATGAATTTCCAAGGCAAAATTATAGCTCTCTTACACTGAGTGCTGTGAGTGCAAGCTAAGTCGCTTCACTTGGGTCTGACTCTTTGCGACCCCATGGACTGTAGCCCACCAGACTTCTCTGTCCACGGGATTCTCCAGGCAAGAATACTGGGGTGGGTTGCCATGACCTCCTCCAGGGGATCTTCCAGACCCAGGGATCCAACCGGCTTCTCTTATGTCTCCTGCACTGGCAGGCAGGTTCTTTACCACTAGCGCCACCTGGGAAGCCCCAAGTACTCCTTATGCCTTTATCACAAATATTTACAAATTTATCATCCAATTTATCTACTTCCTTTTTACTTAGAAATTAACTTTTTTTTTTTTTTAAAGGCTAGTTTGAAGCCAAATGCTGTCTTGGGCACTGGATGGTTAACTCTCAAGACCCAGGTGAAATATCCCCTCCCCAGGAAGGCCATTATCTGACCAGCTTGGGCTAGGGTCCTCTCATCCCCCGACTTTCCACTTGGTGCCAGGACGGCCAATGGACGTGAGACCAGTACTTTGAGCTCTCTAGTCATGGCCTGCCTTCCGTCTGGGCACATCTTCTCGTCTTCTGGCCTCATAGAGCAGGTGCTTGACAAACGGGGATGGACAGCTGGGCTCATCTCATCTGCTACGTCAACGCCTTTTAGCGAAGGGAGAGAGTCCTGCTCAGAAGCGGCGGCTCAGCCCACTCTCAACAAGCTCCTCCTGTTCCAGCACTGACAGGCCTCTCACACAGATGCAGGAGGGGGCTGGCTTCTTGTATTTCTACCCTGCAGTAAGCGTGCTGTGCAACAAGTGTGCCTACAGAGCTACCGCAGACTCAGACAGAACTTTCCTTCCATTCAAGCGCACGTGCCGCATTCATTTGGATGGGCAGATGGCAGAGCAACTGCAGCACAAAGTCGATTTAACTTCGACTTTGGAGGGACATACAGTGTGCCAAGTAGAGAAAAAAACGAGGCCAATTTATCACTAGAGATCTCAACCTTCCTTAGATTCACGGGCAATAACCGACTCTTTGCGACCCCATAGACTGTAGCCTACCAGGGTCCTCCATCCATGGGACTTTCCAGGCAAGAGTACTGGAGTGGGTTGCCACTTCCTTCTCCAGAGGATCTTCGAACCTGGGTCTCCCGCATTGTAGGCAGACGCTTTACCGTCTGAGCCACCAGGGAAGCCTTTATAGGTGTGTGTCAGCTTTACAGATGTGTACAATTAGGATCTATCACCACAGTTTAAGCTCCAAGTCTAATACATGCACTGATTTTGGGGGTAGGGAGGAGGGTCCCTTGAACAGGCACAGTTTCAAAGATTCCACAATCAAGAACACACTATAGGTTTGATGATTAAGAAAAACACGTATGCTACCTATGTTGTTGCTTTACTCCCTAAGTCGTGTCTGACTCTGCAACCCCATGGACTGTAGCCCACCAGGCTCCTCTGTCCATGGGATTTCCCAGGTATGAATACTAGAGTGGGTTGCCATTTCCTTCTCCAGGGGGGGGATCTTTCCAAACCCAGGGATCAAACCTGTGTCTCTTGTATTGGCAGGCGGATTCTTTACCACTGAGCCACCAGGGAAGCCCATACACACTGACAGTTTTTCTTTAATTTGTACTGATTCAAACGAGGGGTGACCTACCACAGGCAAGGGAGCAGAGCAGCTCATGGTACCATCTAAGACCCTGCACACACCTTAATCTTGTCAGCAATCCACCCTTTTGCAACTTTCCAGAAGGAATCAAGACCGTTACTGTCATACCTCTGCCTGACTATACCACCTCTCCCTACTCACCAGAAAGGGGGGCACAGTTCTTGAGGTACTAGCCTACTGTGGCCCCCCTTTGTGTGGCAAAGAAATAAAGCCACTCTTTTGTTCTCCTCCAAAAACATAAAACCCCAAAACAAACAAGCTAGGACTAACTAGGTGCTTAAATACAAACTTTCACCCTGATTTTTTTCTAAATATTTCATTGGCAACTTAGTTTGGCTCTGAAACAGGGTTCGACCCCCAAGTTTACAAAGGCTCTGCGGCCTAACAAGAGGTAAACACTTCGCTCTAGCTGCAGCCCTATCACACACCTTGCAACGCGACCTTCCACAGCGCCTCTCTCAGCTGGCTTCCTTAGTGGCCAAAGGGACTGGGCCAGTGCTCAGAGCTAGTGTTCTCCACACTGTAACCTGAATATTCACTGAAGGACTGATGCTGAAGCTTCAATACTCTGGTCACCTGATGTGAAGAGCCAGTTCACTGGAAAAGACCCTGATGTTGGGAAAGACTGATGGCAGGAGGAGAAGGGGACGACAGAGGATGAGATGGTTGGACGGCATCACCGACTCAGTGGACATGAGTTTGAGCAAATTCCAGGAGATAAAGGAGGACAGGGGAGTTTGGCATGCTGCAGTTTATGGGGTCCTAAGAGGAGGACAACTTAACAACAATACTGTTACCGATGCAGAAAACCAACTCCAAAAGAACTAACATCAGACAAAACCAAAGAGCAGTTTCATAGGGCAGCCAAACTAGTTTGCGGTAAGGGAAGTTAACTGAGCATGAGTTCACTGCCTGCACTGCTGCCGATCTTTTAGAAACAGAAATTAGAATCAGTTTTGTTAGGCTCCTTATAATTAATAAATGAGAAGATACTCTGAAAAAAGAAGGAAAAGAGATATTGGTGTCTTTCAATTCGTATCCTTTATTCTTCCACCCACTCCCACCCTCTACCCTCGCCACACGTGTCCCTCCCTAACCCCCGTGGTCTTATGGCCCCACTGCAGACCCAGTGGAGGTTGTGGGAAGGGAGCCATGAGGCGTGGGGGAGGGCGGTGACATCCACAGGGCCGTGTGCCACAGTCCACACGTTTTGTGCGGGGCCATCCCGCCAAGGGACACACTCCGGGCAGGCTGCCTGTCGCCACGTCTCCTTAGCCACTAGTGAGCTCGGACTCACTTCACACACCTCTCCTGAGTCTTCCCGTCTTCTACCTTCTTATGTAGTTGCTGACATTCATTTTCACCGTGGACAGGAAGTTTCATTGGAGTTCTTAAGACACATAAAATAGTTGAGCATTTTCACACCCAAGTCCTGTCACGGTGGCTTTGTCTTCTGATGAACCAAAACCCAAACAATCATCCCACGCACAAGGCATTAAGCTGTCGACGGACCCAGCCACGGTGTCTGTCCTCACGATCCGAAGAATAGAAGCAGGCAAACATGGCTGTAAGATACCCAGTTTAATTAAGGGGCACTAGCTAGTTTTCTTGCTGCCAAAAGAACAGGACTCTGGCTCAGACGGTAAAGAATCTGCCTGCAATGCGGGAGACCTGGGTTCGAGCCCTAGGTCAGGAAGATTCCCTGGAGAAGGGCATGGCAACCCACTCCAGTATTCTTGCCTGGAGAATCCCCATGGACAGAAGGGGCCTGGTGGTCTCCAGTTCATAGGGTCGCAAAGAGCTGGACATGACTGAGCAACTAAGCACAAAGAAGTTCAGAGAGAAGGTTTACTGGTTCAGTTTACTCTGCCCAAACAGAACAAAATAAAAGCAATAAAATTAGCCCTACCTTTAGAGTCCTGTGGCTCTGGAACTGCACTTTAACCTGTCCTTTTAAATGGATTTTTCACCTTTACAGCCAATGGAAACAGGCAAGAGCAAATACAGCACCTTGTCTCTGGATGCCTAGTCATAAGCTAAAGAGCAGAAAACAAGAGTTTCCCATCAAAGAAAACTTAAGGCTTAATCCAACAGGTCACCTACTCTAGGGCAATTTTGAAGTTTTCATGCAGCAGGGGAACAGCTGCCTCTCGGTGTTGTCTCCCACCCATCACCATTCCTGATAGCTAAACCCTTCCAGCCTCCTCCACTTGACTGTGAACTCTGCAGACCCATGACTCAGAAGCTAAGTGACCTAACTAGGTACTTCCCCCATTTCTGGTATCTATGGGGAAGTACCAACTACTTGCAAAGACACCCTCCCACCAATTACTAGAGAGTGGGGAAAGTGAAATCAATTAAGCCATATACAAATTCTACCACAACTGGGTTTTCACTTATGAACCATTTATGCAGAATTTATATGCTATGAAGCCAGAAATGACTTCTTTCAACAGACGTGACTTTCTCAAACTGTGTGGGTGCAACACTCCAAAAGGAATTACTCAGGATTTAAAACTCAGATGCAAAGACAGAATGATCCAATTTTTCACTCCCCACACTAACATTTTCAAGTCCATGTCATTTCAAAATAAGTGGGGACTAAATGAGACAGACAAAATCACTTTTTAATCAGAATACACAAACTTTCCTCTAAAGGTTCTTAAAAAGACACCTGCTTGTTTTAACAAATTGGATCTAAGGTTGATGTATTACAGTTCAGAATAACCGTGGTGTTCAACTGCGAGAATACTGCTCCGAAAGACAGGGTAAAAATGAATATACATTTGAGAAATTCACACCGCAAAAGGAGTACAAAAAAGACACACTCTCTGTTTCGCGTGATTTTCTTTCTTAAAAACTAGTTTTTATTTCTATTGCTTCAAACCCAAAGTCAGGTCGACCAAAACAACGAACAAGGGCAAGACCACATCGCTGCAACATAGATAACCATTTAGGAAGGTTTAACCTGCCTTGAATTCGCGCCAGGAAAAAAAAAAAGAGGGGGGGACCTCTGCTGCAGGTATAAAGGAGAGCTGGGCGGGAAAATTTGTGGCCTTTTCAACAAGGAGACAAATGCAAAGCCTGGCGAGCGTGAGGAGGAGCGTCTACACGGGTGAAAAAGAGGTGAAGACGGTGGTCGAGGGGAAACGACTGGCTGGAGAGCGAAGAAAGGGAAGCTGAGAAGGAAATGCTCGGAAGCCACAAGCCAAGCTACCGACCCGGCGGCCGGGACCCTGCAGCCAGTTCTAAGATCTACAGGGAAGCAGGCACCCAACGGCTAAGTCGCAGGTTTCCGCGGGTCACGAAAGGATAACGGACATCCTCCCAACGGCGGGACCGGGGGCGCGGCGCGCCGCTTCCGCCCGCCCGAGCCGCCCGGGACCCGGCAGGGCGCGCGACCGCGGAGCTCGCGGCGAGATGTGGGCCCGCGGCCGCCCGCCGGCGTTCCCCTTCGCCGCCGGCCTTTGTTCGCCTGGCCCTGCTCCCCCCTCATTCGGCCGCCGTCGCCCGCCCGGAGCCGGGTGCCAAGAGCAAACGCCACCTGACGCGAAAAACGAGGCACAGGCGCTACTCGTCAAACCAGACTTTATTGGGGGCCGCCGGGGCCGCCCCGTGCGCGCCTCCAGCTCCCCCCGCGTGGCCCGCCGGCAGGGACGCCGCGTTCGGCTCGGCCGGCCCTGCCCCGCAGGCCCCCTCCCCCGCGGCGCCGGGGGTGCCGCGCGGACGGCTCACCGGCTCCCGAGGCGGCGGCTGCGGCGGCTGCAGCGTCGACGCCCCGCTCCAAAGGGCGGCCCGGAGCCCCCCAGGGCGGCGAGCTTCGCTGCTGTTGCACCGCGGAGGGCGGGAGCCGCGCGACTAGCGGCGAAGGCGGCGGCGCGCTGACGTCACGCGCCGCGGCCAGCCAGCGCGCGCGCGCGCGCGGGGGGAGGGGAGGGGGAGCCGTCCCGGCGGCCCCCAATCCGGGAGGAACTCGGGCTGAGTGGGCGGGGCCGCCGCGGCGCACGGGCCGCTCGATTGGCCCAGGAGGAGGAGCGAGCAGGCGAGCAGGCGAGTAGGGACGAGGCGGCGGGGCGGGCCGAGGCAGCACGGAAGTCTCGCGAGGCCGAGCCTGAGCGGAGTGTGGCGGCGGCGGCGGCGGCGAGATCTGGGCTCGGGGTGAGGAGTTGGTATTTGTGTGGAAGGAGGCGGAGGCGCAGGAGGAAAAGGGGGAAGCGGAGAGCGCCGGCCCCGGAGGGCGGGAGGAGGCGCGGCCAGAGCGGGAGGCCGAGGCGCGGCGCGGCGGGGCGCCGGGGCGAGCAGCGGCCGAGCGAGCGCGGGGCGCACCGAGGCGAGGAGGCGGGGAAGCCCGCCGCCGCCGCCGCCGCGCCCGCCCCTTCCCCCCGCCGCCCGCCCCCTCTCCCCCCCGCCCGCCCGCCCGCCCGCCGCCTTCCTCCCTCAGCCTTCCTTCCCCACGGCCGGCCGCCTCCTCGCAGCCCCGGAGCTGAGGCCGCCGCGGCTGTGGCGGCCGAGCCCTCAGTCATGGCCTCGGGCGACACCCTCTACATCGCCACGGACGGCTCGGAGATGCCGGCCGAGATCGTGGAGCTGCACGAGATCGAGGTGGAGACCATCCCCGTGGAGACCATCGAGACCACGGTGGTGGGCGAGGAGGAGGAGGAGGAGGACGACGACGAGGACGGCGGCGGCGGCGACCACGGCGGCGGGGGCGGCCACGGGCACGCGGGCCACCACCACCACCACCACCACCACCACCATCACCACCCGCCCATGATCGCGCTGCAGCCGCTCGTCACCGACGACCCGACCCAGGTGCACCACCACCAGGAGGTGATCCTGGTGCAGACGCGCGAGGAGGTGGTGGGCGGCGACGACTCGGACGGGCTGCGCGCCGAGGACGGCTTCGAGGACCAGATCCTCATCCCGGTGCCCGCGCCGGCCGGCGGCGACGACGACTACATCGAGCAGACGCTGGTCACCGTGGCGGCGGCCGGCAAGAGCGGCGGCGGCGGCGGCGGCTCGTCGTCGTCGGGCGGCGGCCGCGTCAAGAAGGGCGGCGGCAAGAAGAGCGGCAAGAAGGGCTACCTCGGCGGCGGGGCCGGGGCGGCGGGCGGCGCGGACGCGGGCAACAAGAAGTGGGAGCAGAAGCAGGTGCAGATCAAGACCCTGGAGGGCGAGTTCTCGGTCACCATGTGGTCCTCAGGTGAGCGCCGGCGCGTGCCGGCCCCGGGGATGTTTTTGTTTTGAAGGGAAGCCATGTTTTATGTGTGTGATGGGCGCCGCCATCTTCTTCGCGGGGCAAGTATGGCGGCCCCAAAAGATGGCGGGGGCGGCGGGCGGCGGCGCGGCGAAGATGGCGGCGGCGGCGCGGCGCCGCCCGCTAGGCCGCAATGGCGTAGTTTCCCCGGGCGGGGCGGCCGCGCGGCGCGGGGCGGGGCGCGCGGGGCGGGGCGCGCACGGCCAACGGCCGGCCCGGGGCCCGTTGTCCGCGTCGCCCGCCCGCCCGCGAGGCCCCCGGGGGCGGCGGGAGGGCGTTGGCGGTGCGGCGCGGCCTGGCCCTCGCGCCCGGCCCGGGCCGCCCTCGCCGCCGTTCCCGGGCCTTCCTCTGGGGGGCGCCGCGGGCCCGGCTCCGCCCCCCGCTCCTGCGCGGAGCCGCCGCGGCTCCCGGGAGGCGCGCGCCGCGGCCCTGCGCTCGCCCTGCGGCCGCGCGGCGCTGCCTCGGCTCGCCTCCCGTCGCCTCGCGGGGCGGGACTTGGGCGGCACGTCGGGCTCGCGTGTGCGGGCTCGGCGGCGGCGGGGCCGCTGTCACCGCGCGGCGGCGGCGCCTTCGCCTCTGCTTCCCCCGCGGCGCCTAGGGAGGGGTCGCGGGGTTTTGCAGAGGACTGAATCCTTCGCACTTGAGGGAGTTGCGTTTTCTTAAGTTATTTGGCTCTGCACGCTTGCCATTAAATTGGTAAAATCGAATATTTAAGTTTTCACGTGTCTTGATAGAAAACTTGCAGTGAAAAGAAGGGGTTCTAGAAAAGGGTCTTTTCTGCTCTTCAACACTGCTGTGAACGAGGACCAGGAAAAATATCTAGGGCAGAAAAGACTTGTCTGCATGTATAAATCTGTATTAATTCTACTTTTTTTTTTTGATTCTACTTTGTAATTGGTGTTTTCCTGTCCTTATCTTATTACTTTGTCCACAGGCCATCTTGTTAAATTTTGGTTGAAGTAAATAGGTTGAGAAGAGTCCTGCCGTAACGAGTTAACCTAGTGCGTGGATAATTAAAGTGGTAGAACCCTTTTCACCGCAGTTGCTCCCACTCTGTTTAATGTATATTCTCAGAATTGGATGAAGCCTCGAAATCTGAACGTTGCGTGTTTAGGGTTGTTAAAATTCACGAGAACGAGTGAAATAGGCAGAAAGACTGGGTTGAAGCAGGTCTGGTTGTATCTACTGTGAAAGCTCCAGGTTTCTGTGGATCTGTGACTCAGGACCGCCGGTGGAGCGGAGGTGCCCTCAAAAGTGTGACAGCAAAAAAAAAAAAGTGTGACAGCACTTCTCATAGCGCTGCTGCTCTGGGTTTTGAGGGCCTTGTGGAGCTCTCAGTAGCTTGAGTTTCGCAGGAGCTGTATATTTAAATGAGACATATCTTAGTACTTAGGCTATGCAAAGATACCTTCGGTATACTTTCTGGTAGTGCAGAATGGTTGCACAGTGGTCATGTAGGAACTAGAAGCCATGCTTTTCCGTTATTAATAGTAGTGGATTATGGGAGGCTGTGCTGGTTACTGATGAATTTGCGGAATTCAGAGCTTCTCCCGGTGGCTCAGCTGGTAAAGAGACCCAGGCTCGATCCCTGGGTGGGTAAGATTCCCCTGGAGAAGGAAATGGCAATCCACCCAAGTATTCTTGGGGAAAACCCCAAGGACAGAAGAGCCTGGCAGGCTACAGTCTATGGGGTCGCAAAGAGTTGGACATGATTCAGTTACGTTTTAAACCACCACTTGGTGAATTCAGGATATCATTAGGTATTTAGGTAAAGATGCATTAACCACATGAAGCTGTATTTTCTTTTTCTCACAGTATGGTCACGTTGGCTTTAAGTAATTTAGCAAACCAGGATATTTTACGTATTCTGCATTTGATCTTACCAAATTGCTGACCCACTTCTCCATACCCGGAACGAATGCTTGATAATGTAGACTTTACTGGAAGTGCTATGTATCAAGTTAGCTTAAAAGTCATTACTTCCTCTGCAAGTGATTGCTCCAGGCTTGTACAGTTTTAGGGATATTTTAAAGTCCCCTTCTTTAAAGAGTTAGTTGTTTGGCCTGTTGCAGTACTCTGCATAAAGGTGGTTATAAACATTTGATGGCAGTAACATAGAACTGCTTGTTTTCTCTGCCATGTTTTGTGGTAAACTGTGCCCCTTCCTTGTCCTTGTGGTTTGGAATCATTACCGAAGAGAAGTGAAATAGTTTGTGATTAACTCTACATGTCCCAGGTTTAAATTCAGCGTTTGGTTTCATCTTCAGAAATGAAATAGGATAACTGATAACAGATGAAGAAATCAAAGCGGGTTAATTGTTAGGCTTAATTTCTGTGAGTTGACTGGTAGGCATTATGCACAGTGCTTTCGTGTACTTGATTACATCTGATCCTAGGCAAGAGAATTTTTAAAATAGTCCCTTGGTCTAAGCTCAAGTTTAGTTAACCTAAAGTTCTTTTAAAAAATCACAATACACATAGGGTATATCAGGACTCTTTAATAGGTAGCACCTCTTGGTGGAAAAAAAGTAATGAGAAACAAAGCACTTGGACTTGGGCTGCTCTTGCTTGTTGCCATCTTCATTTAAACTTCCCACAGAGTAACTGAACTGTGCGGTTGCATCTTTTGGATGGAATGGCAGAGGGAATTCTAGTATTCCTGTAGGAGAGTAGTTTTAGCTCTGAAAGGGTCCCTAGAGATATGCTTTTATTTTTCCCCCTCTTCTTTTTTAATTAATTGACATCACATGTGCCTGGTCCAGTGGCTTTTTACTTTGTTCACCAGGTTGTGGAATCATCACCACTGTCTAATCCTAGAACATTTTTATCACCCCAGAAAAACTGGCTATTACTTCCCTCCCCACCCCCCCAACCATTAATCTGCTTTTCCCCTGGATTTGCCTGTTCTGGATGTTTCATTTACATGAAATCATACACTATATTGCTTTTGTGTCTGGCTTAGTCTGTTTTCAAGATTCTTCCAAGATGTAGAATGTACTTCGTTACTTTTTACAGCTGAATACTATGCCACAGAAGCTGCCTTATTTTTGCAGATGAGAAAATTAAGGTCTAGTTAAGACTGAACGTGTTTTAGCATTTAATCACAGTTTAACTGTGTTTTGAATATCTGCAGTCCTTTGCTTAAGGCCCATATTTGTTCTTGCGTCTTTCCTAGCGTATAATTAATGAACATTTAATTATTGTTAAATTTAAGGCATGGTATTATGTATTTTTCCCCCTAGATGTTCATCACAATAGTTTAGGAGGGACATCCTATCTTGTAGAAAATACTAAAAAATAAACCACTTAACAAAATCACTGGGTTGAGTAGGAAAGCTGATAGTAAAATCTGTGTATTTAAAACATTTAGTTTTGAGAGGAACTAAAAAGGCTTTTGAATCTTGAGGTTTCAGGTAGTTAGAATATGTGACCTTCACTCAAGGCTGTAAGTATTTTAATTATCTTCTGTTAGACAGAATATAGAAGTGCTTTGTGCTAGACTGAGTAAAATATCTAAGACCAGAAAACCACTGATATTAAAAGCAGCAAATTTAAAGAGAGTCAAAAAGTATTAAATTTTTTCTCACTTTTATATATTCAGAAAGTTCAAGTTTGCCAAAAATTACTAGTCCTGACAATCCACTATTTTTCCTTTTTTAACATGCTGTTTATCATTAAGGAAAGAAGCTGTAAATGCAAACTCCCACGGAGCCAAGCCCAGAGAACCCTCCAAAGCAATCGTGTCACCCCCATGACCTACATAGGACAGCCTGACTCATAGATCCTGCTTCCTGACCTGTGGCTCTGGAACCCTGGCTTACTTAGAAGCCTCTGTCTCCTGGTTATTAACCTCCCTCCCACCCCTAGTCAACAGCTGTCTCCTCCAGTAGGAAAAGAAAAACCTGAATCAGAAAGGTCAGTACTCCTGACCTACCTAAAACTAACATTTCAGGCTTTGGGGAGAGAAAAAAGAATAATTTTTTTTAAATATGCTATACTCCTGGGTGAATATTTACAAAAAGGCTTTCTACTTATTTTGAAGTGTCCTTTAGTAAGATCAGTTTGTTTTAAGGTTGGGAAACTTAGGGCTCATAACAGGTTATTAGTAAAAGCAGTTATTAAGAATGAACATTTCTCAAGATCTACGTTTGGTGACCAGTTTATAAACTGCCCTTACTACTTCCATAGGAAGAGGGTAAAAGTGAAAACTTTTTGTAATTTTTAAATTTTACTAGTGAGTTGTATTCTACAGTATTAAGCATTCGCTGTACTCAATATTTTCAAAATTTGGCATCTGAAACACCACGTGGATGTTGAAAAAAACAAGTATTTCTTTACTGTTGGCAGATGGTTAGGAAGATGCAGGGAGGTCTTGGGAGCTGTTGACTAGACTGTGTGAACTTGTGCCTGTTTATGGTGAACAGGTCGGGAGAGGAGCTGTTTCTTAGTCTTAAGGGTCTTGTGTTAGTAGGTCCCATTGTGTTTAACCAAGTGATTAATTATCAATAACAGCAAGCCCAGTGGTTTTTGAGAATCTTGTTAGCAGGAGCATCAAATTTCCCTTCAGAGGGCAGTGACCAGAGACCTGACCTTGGCGTGTCTCAGCTTCCGCCCTTGGGGTCTTTGTAAAATGCCCTGGTAGGGTAGGAGGACCCCTGAAGGCATTTTTCATTTCCTTTACAGCAAAGACATTCTACTTTATGAATTCCTTTGTGAGAAAAGGAAGCAATGTACTCAATTTCTTAAAGCAAAACGACCCAATTTTAACATGACACGGTGAGATAATAGGAACTCTGTAGGGCAAAATTCTTGTTAACTATTCAGTTACTTTAGTCTTACACTGTGGTTTCAGATAGGATTAAACAATAAGCTAATGTAAATGGTTGTGAGGGACTCTTCTTTATTGTGTAAATTATTCCCCTTGAGTGTAAGAGCTGAGGGGCTGGGAGAGAGGCATTGTTTTGTGGAAGCTGTTGTGTGGTGGACCCTGTCTCCTCTTCTGGGAGAGTCACAAACACCAGGTAGAATTTTAGTGCCTCACAGAGCGGCGTCACACACTCTTCAGACACTCCACAGGGTTACAGTTCTCAGCTCAGCCCTCTTCTTTCCCCTTTCTTCTCGCTTCTAAGCATCACCAAAAAATTGGAGAGACACTGCTGCCACAACTCCAAATAGACAGTTGGTTTTGAATTTTGCATTTTTTCAGTATCTCACTTGTAATTTGTAGTATTACATGTGATTCTTTGACTGAATACATTTTTATAGACTTGACAAGGACCAAATACAGACTATGGATTTCACTTCTGGGGATCTGATTGGGTCACACATTATTCCTTTCTGAATTTGATTTCTAAGATTTAAATTATATGAATTCACTCCCTTGCCTAAAAATTCTCCAAACACAACAGGTGTGGATATACTTAATGCCACTGAACTGTAAATTTAAAAATGATTTTTAGACTGGTAAACTTAACATTTTATTTCTACACACACATCCCAGAGACACATTATTGCATTCAGTAAAATCCAGACTTCTCATATCCTGCCAGGCCACACATGATTTGGCCCCTGCTTTCCTTCCAGACTTCCTTCTTATCCCTCTGCTCCATTATGCTCCACCCTTCCCAAGTTTCTTGAACTTGTTGCTTTGCACTTGTTCTCTGGAAGCAGCACCTCTGCATCCAGTGCTCTGATCCCAGATGTCCATAAGTCTCAGCTCTAAGAGGCCTGCCCTTTCATCCTTTCAAGTTAGCACTTATAACTCTTATCTCGTAACCCTGTTTGATTTTCTTTGTAGCACTGTCTGAAATTGTTTGCGTTTATCTTTTAACTTGCTGCCTGTCTACTTTCTGTAGAGTGGTAAGTCTTGGGGAAACCCTGCAGGTGGTCCAGGGCACAGGGAGGAGTCTCCGTGAAGAACTGAATGAGTGCTTGCAGATTGCGCTCTCAGGCTGAATCCTGGCCTGGAATCCACAGTGCCACTCTGATCTTATTCCTGCTTTAAGAAAAGGAGTAGTTAAGGGTGAGGCGAGAGTAAAGAACCGTTTATTAAAGCCATTGGAGAAGGAAATGGCAACCCACTCCAGTATTCTTGCCTGGAAAATCCCATGGACGGAGAGCCTAGCAGGCTACAGTGCATGGGGTCGCAAAGAGTCAGAAAAAGCATGAACGTTAATCAGTTCTAGGTTGACATCCTGGATCTGTCACTTAACTGTGCTTTGAATACATTGCTTTCCATTTCTTTTTTTTTTCCCCCGGCCATGCAGTGCTGCAGCATGTGGGGTCTTTGTCCCCCCACCAGGAATCGAACCTGTGCTCTGGTAGTGGCAGGGCCAGAGTCTTCACCACTGGACCACCAGGGAAGTCCTGCTGCTGCTGCTAAGTCACTTCAGTCGTGTCCGACTCTGTGCGACCCCATAGACGGCAGCCCACCAGGCTCCCCCTGGGATTCTCCAGGCAAGAACACAGGAGTGGGTTGCCATTTCCTTCTCCGATGCATGAAAGTGAAGTCGCTCAGTTGTGTCCGACTCCTAGCGACCCCATGGACTGCAGCCCACCAGGCTCCCCCGTCCCTGGGATTCTCCAGGCGAGAGCACTGGAGCGGGTGCCATCGTCTTCTCCAAGGGAAGTCCTACCACTTCACATTTCTGAGGCTTGATTTCTGTGACCAAAAACAAGAGTTTAATATAAAGGTTTTGTTTGAATTAATGTAACAGTTACTGACATGAAATAGGTACTCAGTAAATGATAACGTCCCTATTTGAGACCTCTGTTAGTGGAGAAATGTGGAAAACAGCCTGTGTCTGAGTTTTGCTTGTTGCTTAGCAGTGAATCTCAGTTGTTTAGCTCTGCTCCATTTTGGAGCTTCCCAGGTGGTGCTGGTGGTAGAGAACCTACCTGCCAGAGCAGGAGACGCAGGTTCGATCCCTGGGTTTGAAAGATCCCCTGGAAGAGGGCATGGCAACCCACTCCAGTATTCTTGCCTGGAGAATTCCCATGGATGGAAGTGCCTGCCAGGCTTCAGTTGATAGGGTCATAAAGAGTCAGACATGACTGAAGCGCCTTAGCGTGACACACATGTACATTTTGGTGAAGTTTGGGTTGGTGGCAGTGGTGAGTAAATAATGGCCAAAAGTTACCTGGAATGGTCAAACCAAAGTTCATGGCCTAAGATGGAAGGTGTGGAGAAACAAAATCCAGCCCAGCTGACCCACAAATAAATAAGTAGAGAAATAGGTAAATATATGAAATGGATGAGAACAGAAAATCAGGATCACAGAAAAAAAGGAAATGTTAGTGTCAACCTTAATGAGCTTCCTTGCAATCAAGATAAAAAGGAAACCATACTGCTGACAGCTGATCCCAAGACAGGATAGACTTCTAGGGGAATCAGGCTTTTCTTAGTGAAGACTGAGTTCTAAAATCAACTGTTTTCTCCATGAAGGGAGCCATGAGTGATGGCAGTGCAGCGATTCCAGCTGGTACAGTGTCAGAGTTCACGTAATGTCTTTGAACGGCCAGAAGACTTACATTTAAGCAATGTAATTGAAGGTGATTCTTTACTTGCTTATTCAGCATTCTTTAAAAACGATTGAGCATGAGACCTACTCTTCCCCTTAGGCCCAAGAGGGGGGGCAAAGGGGAATAAAGGTTTGTTTTTTTTGGAATAAAGGTACACACCTCTTTTCCAGACACACTGGTTGCCATTTAACGTGTTACCTTGTTTTAGCAGAAGCCTGGCGTGCTGCAGTCCGTGGGGTCGCGAAGAGTCAGACACAGCTTGGCGACTGAACAACGTAAGATAGGTGGGCTGCCTTTTGATAAATGAAGGAAGCCAGACACGGGGCAGCGGTAGGAATGAGAGGCATCTTGAAGGAGATCTTGACGTGGGCTTTGCAAAGCCCAGATCGGGCATGAGAGGTGGGCAAGAGAAGAGAGGAAAGTTGTGTTGTCAGACATTGAGTAACACTGCGAGCAAAGCAGCTTGGTTGAAGTGTGGAGAGCACGTGAAGCTCCACCTCTGATGCTGTTTTCTGGGCCTGCGGCATGGTTTAGCTCCGTAGGCCTTTTTTTTGACTAAATGTTTTGAGTCTGTCTCTCTAGGCTGGGAGTGGCTATCGCTTTGGTAACTTAGAAAGTAAAGATGTCTTTAACGTGTGAAAGAAGAGCTGTTTCTGCTGAAATAACACAGTGTGCCACCCTGTTCATGGATGGTATTGGCTAGAGTCTGCTCTTGCACACCTTCCATCTCATGCCATTTAGCTCTGGTCTTGCTGTTGTAGATGGTTTGCCTCTGGCTGGAGTATAAGTGAGTACAAGAGTCATCTAATGCACAGTTTTGTCTGGAAGTTCCCAATACAGCACTTCCCCTACCACCTTACTTCTTTGAATCGGTGACTTGTTTTCTCAGCTGTTGTCCAAACAAGAATACTGAGACTTGGTTTCCATTTTAATTTACAGTGTTGTGTTAGGTTCAGGTGTATAGAAACTAATTTGATGACACTTCTAGTGTGGATTAATCCTATCTCCTAAAACAATGAGATAATTAACTGGGTGCTGCCTCAAGGAAGACTCCAGGGAAGAATAAATATATACAATTTTTAAAGCAGATTTCGATACTTCACTCCATGAACAGGCTTTGCTTAGATTCATGTTTCAGAGCTGATCAGTTAACATCTTCTTCCGCCTCTATACAGTGAATCTATTTCAGCAGTGATTATGAAATGGAAGGAGTAATAATGGCCACTGCAAACAGTGAAATTGTTTGAATACATACATAACAGTAAAACATGTTTAAATAAAACTGTACAAAAAAACCCTGAGTTAATACTTGTATTTTGGAGTTTTTTTCTTGTTCTTTTTCGTTCCCTTTTACTTACACTTTTTGAAGAGGGAAGGTTACGTACATGTGGTTTGTAAATGCAGCTTTTCTCTTTTGAGAGCATCATAAATTTCTGTTAGGCAAAAGCTTCTGAAGACTTTCTTTGCAAAAATCAGATACAACGGCCAAACCATAGCAAACATTGACATAATGTGATCTCTTGCTGTAATATGTGTCCAGTTCTTGCTGTAAATGAGGCACACGCGGCCTTTGATTTCTTCCGGCAGTAGGTCTAGCGTCTTTGTCGTTTTTCTAGCAGTCTTCTTTGAAATGTGGCTTTCTTCCTGTGTGAATAGTTGATTTTCTTAACTGTTGTTGTTAAATAGTTAACAATTGTCTGTTTTATGGTTTCTGTGCACTGGCCTTCAAGGAGTTCTCTAACTTCTATGAAATACACTGTTAGGGAATTCTCTAACTTCTATGAAATACACTGTTTGTTACGGAATAAGTAAGACATACAAATTTATAAACATTCATTGTGAAATCGTACAGTAACCATAGTGATTATTTAGAACTTAGACCAACAGAAGTTTGTTTTTGTGGAGTTTTTAAAGACCTATTAATAAATGTCATTTTTGGTAGTAAATCCCATCATTGAGTCCTTGATTTCCAATGATTCCAGAAATCATTCCTTGTTTCAAAGAGGAAAATTCCACTATAGTATAATCTCATATTCTGAGTGAAATCCCATCATAAAGACCAGAGATCAGCAGACTTTTTCTGTAAAGGGGTAGATATGTAGTAGTTTAGGTTTTGTAGGTCCAGATGCAGCTGAACAACTCCATGTGTTCATGTAGCCAGGAAAGCAGCATAGACAGTATATTCACAAATGAGCATAGCTGTGTTTACAATAAAACTGTATTTCTAAAATAGATGGCGTATGTGCACAACCTCATTCATAGCAGCATTGTTCACACGAGCCAAGAGGTGGAAACAACGCAAGTGCCCATCAGTAGATGAATGGATAGGCTAAAGGTCATCTTGTGTCGTATAGGAATATTATTCACCTGTGAAAAGGAAGGAAATTTTGGTATTTGCTGCCACACAGTGGACCTTGAAAACATGCTTAGTGAGGCAAGCCAGGTATAGATAGACAATATATGATTCCACTTACAAAAGTTATCTGGAGTAGGCAAATTCATGAAATCAGAAAGTAGACTAGAGGTTACCACTGACTGAGGGGAAGAGGGGTTGTTGTTTAATGAGTAGCAAGTGTCTGTTGGGGATGATGAAGTTTTGGAAATAGATGGTAATAGTTATACATGGACTTCCTGGTGGCTCAGATGGTAAAGAATCTGCCTGCAATGCAGGAGACTCGGATTTGATCCCTGGGTTGGGAAGATGCCCTGGAGATACAGTGCAACCCACTCCAGTATTCTTACCTGGAGAATTCCATGGACAGAGGAGCCGGCGGGCTGCAGTCCATGGGGTCACAAAGAGTCAGACGTGACTGAGTGGCTAAAGTTCAAGCTCAGTGGTTACACAACATTATGAATATACTTGACGCTGCTCAGTTGTGAAGTTACGGATGATTCAAAATGATAAGTAATGTGTTTTACCAAACTAGACATAAAAATCTTGTCAGCCTCTACTTTAGGTTTATTTTATGCATATTTTGTATTCTGATTCTTAATTATCTGTTCTCTGGGTGCCCTATGTTGACTGTTGTAACCGATAACTGCTCTGATCTAATATTTCCTCACTGGACTTCAGTGTCACCCCAGAATTCATGTGTTGAAGCCCCAGTCCCTGATACAGTGTTGTTAGGAGTTTAGGCCTTTAGAAAGTTACTAGGTTTGAGAGTGAAGCCTTCATTGAATGGGTTAGTGCTCTTTCAAGAAGAGACAGAAGTTACGTAATGGAATGAGACGTGTATGTGAAGATACAACAAGGAGACATCTGGTGGTGAACGACGAAGATGGGACTGAATGAGCTGGCACCTTGACCTCCAGGAATGTGAGGAGCCCGTGTCTTTTTAAGCAGCCCAGTCTGGAGCGTTCCTGAAACCTTTCTTTATTGTTCATGGCTGCATTGGGCCTTAGTTGCAGCCCATGGGGCCTCTGGTTGTAACGCGTGGCCTCTCTAGTTACGGTACATGGACTTGCGCAGTTGCGGCGAGGGCTTAGCTGCCCCATGGCCTGTGGGATCTTAGCTCTCCGACCAGGGGTTGAACTCGTGTCCCCTGCATTGCCAGTTAGATTCTCAACCAGTGGACCACCAGAGAAGTCCCTAGGGTATTTTTGTTACAGCAGCCTAAACTGAGACAACTACCCTCACCAGAATACGAGTCCCATGAGGGCAGAGACCTGGCTTTGTTTGTGCTGCCGAGAACAGTGCCAGGACTGTTCATATGTGTTGCACTAACACAGGGAATGCTTGAGCTTGTGATTCTATTATGCCAAGCATCCAGCCGTCGTTCTGCCCTGGCACTCTTCCATAATCCTTATCAGTGGCTCTCTCAGAGCAGCAGTGATTCTCAACCTTGTCATCTTTCTTGTATGAAAAAGATACAAACAAGAGTGTTTCTTCATGAGAAGAAAAATAGCTTCAGTGGGAGGGGGGGAAGTAGCCTCTCTACACACCAGTTCATTCTGGTACCAGTAGAAGGTTGATGTCCCAGTATCTGTGCCTCAGTTGGAGAGATGAGGGTATAGGAATTACCACAGCCCTGAGGAGAGAAATGAAAGAATCTGGTTGGTGTGGAGTCCCAGCTTTGTAGCTGGTGATCAGTAACTACATTTCCTGCCCTTAATACAGCCAGCTGCTTTTTCTTAGGCCTCTTCCTATGTAATGGGGCAACCCAGGATACACGGTCTGGTTCTTTCTCGTTCCAAACAAGAGGTGGCCGAGTTTAACAGCTCAGCGCTGGGATCTTAGGCTTCGTGAGTTCAGCCTGTCACTTAGTGGCTGGTTAACCCTGAGCAAGTCACCTAGCTCTCTGTGCCTCAGGTCTCTCTTCTGTAAAATGAACTTGCTAATTTGCCCACTACATAGGGTAATATATGCAGTGATTAAAATCGTGCTTTCTTGTAAACATTCAATAAAATGTCAGCTGCTGTGATGTTCTGTGGTTCCTTGTAATGACTTTGTAACGTTCCTTGTAACGTAAGGGAGAACCACTCAGAGTTTGAAACTGTTGTCTCCTGTGTTTTTCGTTGTGAAACAGTTCCATGGAGAAGCACGAGCTCTCAGTGGGCGCTGAGAGTTGGACACTTTCTGCTTTAGTCACCGAAGTAGGAGGAGGCTGGGATTTTGCCCTCCGGGTGCTTCACTCTAATTTGAGAGACAAGGCCAACTAAAGTTCAAAACAGCATGATTTAGAGTTTGTCAGTGTTACTATTCATAAATAATCCAGGAGTTCAAGGTGAGAATCTTGAGGCTGGAGTGATAGAATCAACCGGCCCTGAGAGAATTTGACCCAAGGAGGAATAAAAGACTAGATGCGGTAAAGTGGGATCAGACAGCAGAGGACCTGGACTGATAAACAGGACTTGGTGTTTGGAATCTAGGAGACTGATGGTGGGAGTCAGTCTTCCTTTTTTTTTTTAACCTGTTGGATGCGGTGGTGGTAAGATGCATGAGTGGAGTTACGCTACATTCTTTGAACACATTTGAGAACCAGCATTCCCTGGTGGCTCAGGCAGCAAGGAATCTGCCTCCAGTGTGGGAGACCTGGGTTTGATCCCTGGGTTGGGCAGATCCTCTGGAGAAGGGAATAGCAACCATTCCAGTATTCTTGCCTGGAGAATCCCACAGACAGAGGAGCTTGGCGGGCTACAGTCCATAGGGTCACAAAGAGTCAGACACGACTGAAGCGACTTAGCACACATGCAAACCTACATGCAGGCTCTGAGCCAGGCTCTGAAGGCTATATGGGGGTCGAAACTGACAAGTATCCCTGTCCTCATAGAGTTTACAGTCTAGTGGAAGTGGGTGACAAAAATCACACAGCTGTGATTGCACATTGTAGGCAATAAAAATTGCACGGGCAAAGGCCATGAGGTGGGTGGGCCAAGGTGCATTTGAGGTAAAGGCCAGTGTAGCTGGAGTGAAGGATGTGGAGCTGGAGAGGTAGGCAAGAGGCTCGCTAAGAGGGGAAGGCTAGAAAATCAAATTTGAGTCAGCCATGCAGAATTGGTGGTTAACAGGAAGCGTGTGGTGGACAGAAAGCAGAACTCTGAGAAGAGGGAGGAGGAAAACAGGGAAGCGGAAAGTAAGCCAGCTAGAGACGTGGGCATAGAAGGAGAGAGGTGGGTGCTGAGGACTTAAATAATAATGGCCAGCTCTTCCCGCCAGGCTCAGAAGGAACACAGGGAAGAGTTGTTGACTTTGGCCTTGAGATTTTTGGTGACCTTCAGGCTGAAACAGAATTTTAAGAGATTGAGGGGAAAGACTGGCTTGAGTGGTTAAGAGATAGTGGCTGTAAATCACCCCATTTAAGAAGCTGCTAACGAAAGCACTTTTTATAGTTTTTAAAATGTGTTTGCTCACATAACTTCTTTACTCAGCTAAGACAGTCCATCTTATGTTTTTCAGATGAAAAAAAAGATATCGACCATGAGACGGTGGTTGAAGAACAGATCATTGGAGAGAACTCACCTCCTGATTATTCAGAATATATGACAGGAAAGAAACTCCCTCCTGGAGGGATACCTGGCATTGACCTCTCAGATCCCAAACAACTAGCAGAATTTGCTAGGTAAGTTACCCTTCCTTACGGTTAGAGAAAGTGCTTGAGTGTTGCCAGCTGTGATTTTTGGTGCCTAAATAACAATAGTGGTTTGTTCTTGCTGCCGGGAAGCTTCTGAAAACAAAAGCGGTTGGCTTTTATTTTCAGTGGTGACTGTGCTTTTAAGTGGCACCGTTTCAGATTTGAATGAGAGGAAGCAAATACATACTTTTAAATTCTGTAATTGATGTTGCTTGTGAATAAACACAGTTGCACGTTTTAATATTTTGTTTGGAAATGGATGTCTTTACACTACTTCCTGGCTGTTTTGTCTACATTTTAAATTTGCGGGTATTGTCCTGGTCTGAAGCTGCTGGAGCCCTGAGTCTATACTGGGTTTGTGCAACTGACCAGTAGGAAGGACTTCATCCGCTCCAGTTTCAATGTGTCATCAGTTAGGCTACTGGTGTTTTGTTGATTTTTAGCTGGCATGACAGGAAGGGATCACAGATTTAGGTCTAGGACCCTGTGCTCAACTGTCCAAGGTAAGAAGCAGGCAGGCAGGTGTGAACCCAATGACTGTTTAATTGTTTTGACTGAAACCAGCTGGGTCCTTAGAGAAACCTTGGTCCCCTTTTACATTATTTTCTAGTGCTGCTTGGCAGTTTTTATAAGGACAGGAGAGAACCCGCAGAGATGTAAAATTTTAAATAAACTGATAAAATCTGGAGCAGGTGGTCTCCTTTTACGTACTTGAGGTTGGATGGAGCCTGAAACAACCCAGAAGATTGAGGCAAGGACAGGATTGTAGAGTGAGAAAGAAGTCTGTGCACGCCTGTTCTAACAGAGTGAACACTTCTTCCGTCTCCTCTTCTGGAGAGCAGAGTAGAGAAAAGCTGGAGACCCTGGGGTGTCCTGGTTTCTCCCTGCCTGCCAGAGACAAGGTGGGTGGCCTCCAGCCATTTGAAACCTCGTTTCTCCACGTGTCATGTGGGTATAAGAATCCTATCATGCTTCGATAAAAGAGTCTGTACCCTTTTCTCCTTCCCAGTGAAACGGTAGTGGTAGGGAATATAAAAATTAATGTATTTCTGATTTATCACGGCTTTAAAAAAGGTAAATCCCTATCCTCTTGTTATTGACATCATGTTCCAGCTCTTACTGCTATTCATATTTTAAATATAGGTATGTGAATTAGATAACTAAGTGCCCTGCTGTGCCCCCACCCCACCCCAAAGTACAACTGAAAATGGAATCTGTAGGATACGTAATCAGCAGTGAGGCCAAGAGTTTTTGGGCAGATTGAGCCAAATATCATGCCTGTGTTTAACATTGTCACAGAGTTGCTAAAGTTTGTTGTAACTTTCTTACGGTACTCAGATTTGTTGAGGGCATGGGCTGCTGTCCCAGTGATAAACACGTGGAACACGGAGTCAAGGAGAGCTCTGGGGAGGGGAGCATTTGATTTGGGCCTTGAGGGACAAAGGAATTCTGATAGGTGGGCGGCTGTCTGCGTGGCCTCCATGCCGGGACAGGCTGCGCACAGCGCACGCTCAGTATCCAGTACCTGTTCAGAAAGCAGAAAAGCCGAGCTTCGCTGTGAGTTAGGGTGCTTATAGGGAAGTGCTACGGTCCATGACGTAGCAAAGAGTCCGGGACGACGGAGCGACTGAACAAAACCGAGAAATGATTGCGTTTAGGTGAATGTAAACCAGATTACTGGAGTCTGAAAAGTGGGCCAAGACGCGTGCTTCCTTGTATGTAGCAGCCACCTGGGGAAGGGTTTGAGCAGCAGAGAAAGGGGGCTTTGTGATCAGAGATACTTTTCAGCTGTATCCAGGCTGGATGGGTGCAGGTACAGCCAGAAAGTGGGAGAAGAGCTTGCAAAGGCCTGAGCTAGAGGTCAGGACTGTACGTGTGAAGAAATGTGCTGAGTTGGCAGGGCATGGTGGAAGATTGAGAAGCAGCTTGACTGTCTTGGGGAGGGGGCAAAAGAGGCATCAAAATGCACATTTTGATGTGCATTTTTTTTTTTTTTAATGCACATTAAAAAGCTTTGCTCCTTAGGTGATGCGAAAGTAGGAGAGGGTGCTGGTCTGCATTTCAGGGCAGGTGGAGTCTGGTTTAGTATCCTGAAGAAAAGAAAGCACAGCATTGCAAGAGCTGGTGGAGATCCAGATGGGCCAAGAGGGAAGAGTAAATATTCCTCTAAATTATATATTATGAAGTGGCTTTGGTGGAGGAGCAGAGGACTGAGGCAAGCTTTTCAGAGAGGTGGGGACTTTTGGGCAGTGAGCAGTAGAAGTAATTAGGTGTTGACCTTTTGCGTGTTCCTGTTGCTGGAGAACTGGGGCAGCTGATCTTAAAGCTTGTCCTCAGCCCTCTGAAAGAAACTCCAGGATGTTTCGTCTCTGAGCTCAGGAGGCACCCATGAGGCCTTTCCACCCTGCGTCAGGCTGCCTTGGACCCTACTCCTTAGGAACAGGCCACCCACAGGGACAGGGACCCAGGGTCACCCAGGTATCAATCTGTTTGGGACATTTTGAAAACTGAGGATGAGCCTGAAGGCTTCCAGGGAGAAAAGATAGGTCACCTACAAAAGAATGATAATTATACCCGAATGAGAATTTTCTTCAACAGCAATAGATAATTAGAAGACAGAGGAGCAGTGTTCTGAAATTTCTGAGGAAAATTACTATAACATAGGATTCTTGATCCAGCAAAGCTATCTGTCCAACACAAGGGCAAAACAATGACAATTTCTGATGCCTAAAGGATTCGTTTTATGTTGCATGCAGCCCTTCTGGAGAGGTTACTTAGGGGTGTGCTCTGGTGAAATGAGGATGAGTATCAGGGAAGACTTCCTAAAGGAAACCAAGAAGACAGCCATGTAGCAGACTGGAAAACTCGTTCAATTTAGAATAGAAAGTCAGTGGGTTGTAAGCGTTTCTTTACGAAAGTCCATTTCATTTAGCAGTAGATAGAATGATCAAGAGGGTAGAAGATGGTGGTGGTATGAGAAAGAGTTTTCTAAAGAAGAAAAGATAATCAGAAACGTCCTGACAAGGGTGGCAGGGTTACGAAAACCACGGCCTAAAAATGGAACGTTATCTTGACGTTGTTTAGAGAGAGAAAACTCCTTTGACTTGACTAAGAAAACTCGCTCTTTGGTACTGAAGCTGCTGTATTGGCCTTAGAGCGCAGGAAGTGTGATCCTTACACACAGATTCGTTAGTAAGCAGTACTTATGCAATTGTCTGAATGTGGTGTGTATTTCTTTTCTGTTATTATCAGCCATTAAAGATTTCATTTTGTGTATGGAATAGAATGAAATCTTGCTCCTCTTGACAACATATGCAAAGTAAAAGCGTAGGATTGGGGTGCTGTGCAGTTGGGCTCATCCTCACCTCCATTTTCCATAGTATCTCTGGGCTCTTGAAAAGATGATGTAAAAGGAAGTGGCTAGTTGGGCAGTGGTGGTGAGGAAGAGCTGAGCTGGGGTGCCCTGTTTCTGTTCAGTCTTCACATTTTGAGAAGAGGCCCCAGCATTGGTGACTGGGACAGAGAAGCACCAAATTTCACACTTGATGGGGACCAGAGCTCATCTTCTTGGTTGATAAAGATGCACAGAACTTGTTCTGCTGGCCTCCTTTTTCCACCCACCACCACCATGGGGCTCAGTTCTTGGCTTAAGGAGGCATGTGAGCTGCTTTTCCCTCTTCTCCATATACTGGGGTGATGGGCTTCTGGGCTGAACTTGGAACTGACAGAGAACGCTCAGGCTCCAGCTGCGCTGAGCCCAGACTGCTTAGGAAGCAACTTAGTGTGCGTGGACAGCCATAAGACACAATTCCTTAAAGTCATGGTATTGGGGAGGTGGGACTGGTGGTTTTGTTCTTTCTCGAAATGTCCTTTTAGTAAACACATAGTTCACAAATTGGATAGTGGGTGGGACCGACCTGGAGAATCGTTTCCTGGTTAAATTTGTGCATTTTTCATTACCCTTAGCCCTTAGGAAACCTTCTGTCCAGGAAGATCAGAATAACCAATAGTCAGTCCTGAGTTGGTGGGGGTTTTTGTTGTTGTTTACTACCCCCCTCCCCTGAGGTTTTGTCACTGAATTAATACAAAGATGTGATGGTGGAGCTGAAAATGCCTTGAAACTCTTTAATACCTCATGAATGAATGTACATTGCCCACGAGAGAATTGGCTTAAAAAACTTTGGGTTTTAAGCCATTTGTCTCAGTTGACACAGAGGTGAGTTGTGCTTGTGAGTGGTAGCTCTGTTACATAGGGCCCACTGTCCCGTCAGCACAGGTGGTTCCGGTCCGAAGAATCACTTCCTGAGGAATCTCTCCCCTTAGCTTCTAGGATGTCTGCATGTTAACTAAGGTGGGACTTGTGGTTTACCGAACACCCTGCTGGAAATTGTCCAGGAGTTTCCTGCAGTTTGTGGTCCTGGTATCCAACCTTTACTGTGCACACAGGATGACATCGTGTGAGATCAGCAGGGACGTCATAGACGTCACAGAGAAAACTACTAAAACTAGAGTTTTAATTGAACAGGAACCTTGCTGGCTCCCTGGCTTGTCCGTAAATTTCAAATACATGGAGGGGGCCTTTCCGCTTACCTTTGCTATCGTTTCTCAGTCTCACAGTTCTTTAGTTGACGATGGTGGTTTGGAGGCCCCGGTACCTTCTGGGTTGTTGAATACAACAGTGACTTTTTTTTTTTAAGCAATAAACTCATTTTTGGCTAAGCCCATTTAGCACAGGCTGGCAGTAATAATAGCCATTGTTTCTCAAAAGCTTAACATAGCATCTCTTTTTTAACCTTCACAGCTCTGATCAGGTAGCATTTCACCTTTTTACAGAATAAGAAACTGAGGCTGGGGAGTTAAGTGATTTGCTCAAGGTCTTGCGGCACCAGTCACACACCCCATCCTGTCTCGCTCATGACGCCTCTGCTGCTGTCACGCCTCCAGGTCCAAGTCAGCTGAGGGGAAGCCCAGGTCTCAGTGATTTCCGGCTCATTTGGGCCGGTCAAGAAGATCCTCTTAAGTAGAAGTCTTGTAGTCTTGTAAGAAAATTCATCTTTTAGGATTTATTTTGTAGGTTTATGTACCCATTGTTGCCACAGAAATTTTAGTCTTTACTCACAAAAACAGAACACTTTCATTCTAAGCATACTTGTTTGGAGAATGACCTTTTCAGTGTTCGCATTCGAATATAATGTAAAAGGTACCGGAATATACTGCCTCATTTGCCTCTCTGTAGTGACGAAGAGTGACTTGCCAACAAGCTTAAGAGTGGCTGCAATTACATACCTTCACTTCCTCCTTGAGTCCAAGGGTGTTTGCCCAGATACATTTAACACTCATTCTAAAGTTAATTATATTGCTAAATACTAGCATACATTTTGAAAATGACATTTAAAAAAAATGCCACTTAATAACATTAAAAAAAATCAAGAGTTGGGTGAATGGTAAATCAAGAGTTCTCTACTGTTAGGTATATTCGAAAATTTCCATAATAAGAATTCCTAGGAATTAAAAATTTTTGTGGAGTCAGGGACCTGCTGAGGTAACTGGGCGACACCTTCTACCTACTGATGCAGGCATTTTGCTACCTCTGTCCCCATGTTCATACCCACAAAGTCAGTGTTTTATTTTTGAGATAATTTGCATACAGTAAAATTCACCCTCTTAGGTTAGTACCATTCTGTGAATTTGGACAAAGACAATCATGTATTTACCATCACAGCCAAGACAGCATTTGAGTGGAATCTTTGAAGAGGAAACACCTTAGTTGGGAAGGTTGAAGCTTGGTTCTTGATGTACCCTTTTTGTTGTTATAACCTCCAGGTGGCGCAGTGGCACCAGTTTTGCCCTACCTAGCTCTGTGAACTCAGATCCAGACTCCAAGACGTAATAGTATTTAAGATAACACAGGCTAGTTCAGACCCTGTAAACAACAGGCACTTAGAAAATGTTTGCTGACTGATGTGTAATCTTCCAAGTACAAGAAAGAACAGCTATCTGCAGGGTTGGCCTGGGGAGGATACCAGACTGAAAACCTTCTCTTAGAATTCCAAGTAGGAAATGTGTATTATCTTGAACAGACTTCTTAGAGATAAGTTACAGCTAGCAGATAAAATTGTTTCACCTATGCTCATCCAGGGCATGGCAAGTTTCTTGAGATGATTGCTGAAGTTCAGATTTGACGGAGGAAAGGAGTATCTGAGCTCAGATAAAGAGTGAAGAGGGGCGGTATTGTTAGGGCCTTTGCTAACTTAAAGATGGCCGCGGCAGTCTTTGACAGTCCTGCGTCCTGGAGGAGTGCCGGTCAGCCGCACACTCTGGAGGACGGCAGCGTAGTTGCTCACTGAACGTTCATCCTCATGTAGGAGTTCATCCTCGTTTAGTTGCTCACTGAATGTTCACCCTCATATAGTTTTTCTAGAAGCTCTTGTTTCCTCACCCCTTTACCACACACAGATCTGTAGGCAGTTTTGGAGAGAAAATTTTGACAAAAGACCAAAGGTTGGTTCAGTGAAAATAGCAGGTAGGTAAGTTACCGAGTAAGCTCTGAGTAGTCACTCCATGGAAGGCTCTCCTGGACTGCCCAGGTGCTTGAGACTGTATCTCCCTCCCACCACCACCACTAATAGTATGATAAAAACTAAGCAGTGTGGAAAAAGGTATATATAGATAGATAATTCTCTGTTTAAAAGGACTTTTCTGTAACCCTTTAAAAATGGTCTATTACAGATAATTTCTGCCATCATAAGATGGACACCCCCCTTTAAGACCTCCCATATCTTACTTGTAAAGAGTTGGGAAGAAGGAGCAGATAGTAAAATCACACAGACCCAGTGCTGCCCTAAAGATGCACCGGCTTGTTAGCGTTGAGACCGCAGGCAGCGCCTCCCCTGTGCTTGTGCTTAAGCGTCCTTACCTGCAGGCGGGAGAGTGCTTCAGTCCCAGGGCCTCCGCGAACGTGCGTTTTCTCCTCCCTTCCCCTCACGGCAGCATGTTGTAATCTTAGTTTTTGTACTTACAGAGAAAGCATTTTAGGGACTATATGATTTTTGCCAGATGAATCTACCCATTCCTACAAATCTTTCTCTCTCTCTCTTTTTTTCCCCCCTTTGGTAAGAATGAAGCCAAGAAAAATTAAAGAAGATGATGCTCCAAGAACAATAGCTTGCCCTCATAAAGTAAGTAATGCTAGGGGAAAGTGTTCGTTTCTGTGAAAGAAGTTGTAGAGAGTTATAAGAAATCTCACTTTTATTTCCATCTTCGTAATTGAGACTCACTGAGGAACTAGAATCTGGGTTCTAACTTCAAGAGACTGTATTTTGTGATGAAAGGTTCGTTGTTCCTTAAAGGCCACTTAAATTCACACACTCTTAAATGGGATTCCTGCAGGGCACCAGTGTTTTTATTGTCACTATATACTGAATATACTCTTAGGATTTTATTTCTTATTTTTTTCTTCTTCTTTTTGAGTTGTTAAGTCTAATCTTAAGACTTTGGGTTGTGTCTCACCCCTGGACCTTTATAGGACTGTGGGCTCCTTATGGAAATTTGATTTTGCATAGTGCTAGAGTAAGCCTATTAAGACTTCATCATTTCCTCCACAGTTTTCTTTAATTTACCTGTTAGCTGTTTGTTGCTAGGGGGGAACTTAATTGTTTTCAAATGTAGTTACTATTATTAGTTTCTAATGATAGCCTAAAAAGTACTTTGAGATAAGGCCTGGGTCTGTTTAAAACTTAAATGGAGGTAAAACTAACAAGTATCACATAGGAGGCGCAGAAAAACGGTGAGAGGTTTGGAATGGAGTACATTTTTAAAAAACAACAGCAACTGAAGGATAGATTTAGTTTCACCATCTCACCTCTGATGACTGTGCTCCCACAAATTTATTTTTGTCTTTTTAAAAAAATGTTGTTAATGTGGAAATTTTGAAACGTAAAGGCGTTTCTGTTGAAACCAAATACCAATACGCATTTGAAAACAGTTTTGTCTTAAGTGCTCATCGTCTCTCTACCTTCTTTGTGTATTTCTTTCCCAGTTAGATTTTTCTTAAAATTCTGTTTTCTGAGTGGAAGCTCAGCCTAGGGATCTCGGTGGAAGCTGGCTCCCGCCCACACGCCCCTTGCCTGTGACGCTGTGCGGTGCTGGCTCATGCTGTCCTCTGTCCTGCTGTCTGATCATTTCCCCACTCGCTCCATTGTTGGGCAACAGCTGCAGAAGAAGCTGCGTTAGGCCATCTCCCCAGCCTGCACACCGCCCCGCCCTCCCTGCTGTCAGTTTCCCTGCTGCTCTTCCCGGTGTCTCACAAAATACATCTCTTCTGTAGTTGCATTCCTTGGAGACCCTCTGGCTTCTTTCTCTGTCAAGAAGGGGAGAGAGGCAGAGAGAGAGGAGAGGGCAGTAGGTGATGGAGAGGGACAGCCCACTGCTGCAGCGCAGAGTACGGCCCCAGGTGGCGGTGGACTGCCGTCACTTTGGCTCCGTTTCTCCCAGGGCTGCTGCTCTTCATCTGGGGGTGCGGCCGGGAGAGGCGGCCGTGGGGCATGGAGCCGGCGTCGGCTGATCCTCCCAGCCTGGCTCCTGCTAGTAGCGTGACCTTGGGCAAGTCTACTTAAAGACATCTCTGAGCCTCAGTTTCCTCACTGTAAAACAGAAGTTAACATTACATGATAAGGCCTTTGTCAGCTGAGGTTTTTTTGTTTTTGTCTTAAATAATTTAGTTATTTCTGCTGTGATATGAAGCGACATTTAAGTGGGGAGGGTGGGGGTTTGTTGTACTGTGTAAGTGAAGGCTGTTAAGCGGAAGAATCACGGGTAACAGTTTGCAGTGTGAACCACTAAGCTTCTCTCTCTGTTCAAAGGGCTGCACAAAGATGTTCAGGGATAACTCTGCCATGAGAAAACATCTGCACACCCACGGCCCCAGAGTCCACGTCTGTGCAGAGTGTGGCAAAGCTTTTGTTGAGAGCTCCAAGCTAAAACGACACCAACTGGTCCATACTGGAGAGAAGCCCTTTCAGGTAGAGCCCGTTCCCTCTGCCCTCTGCGCTCCCCGCAGGTGTGAGCACGGCGGCTGCCCAGAGAGTCCACTGCAGGGTTCCGCCATGGGGCGCCCGGGACTCAGTCAGAGCTGCCCTGGCTCGCAGCTCCGCCGCTCGTATCTGTGTCGCACCAGAGACAGGATATGGCAGGTGCTTCTGGGCTGGACTTCATGTCTGGAGAAACACAGGATTGCTCAAGAGCGAGCCCGAAACAGCACTTCCTGTGTGTTGGGATTAAAGCAGTTTGCTTGGTGTGATTAATATATTTTTTGTAGAATATTGACAGGGAGCTTCTAAAATTTTAATCCAGGAGAATAACTTCTAAAGTAGTTTTCTGCCTTTTTAGAAGCCCATGAACAAGTGAATGGGTTAGCGATGCCACTAAATCTGGCATGGTTCTTTTTGTTTTAATACTTGATATCAGAAACCTTCTAACCATTTGTCTCTTATGTTTTTTGAAATATTTACAGAAGTGTTAGGACCCTCATGTAAGATTTAGGAAGATTTCTTGCTAATGTTTCTCTTACGTTGTATTTAAACAATTCATGAGGGCTATCCACGGGTCGTCCTAGGAGCTGTCCTGGCAGCATTAGAGCTCCCTGCCCCTATTTCTAGAATGTGTCTAGAAAGCTCTCCACCCCCCCAGGGCAGGGCAGAAGGGAGTGAGGCAGAAGCAGCAGGCACCTCCCCACAGCCTTGAGCTGCCCCCTTCCTGGCCCCGTGAGTCTGAGCGGGTAATTTCTGGTTTTTCCTTGACAGTGCACGTTCGAAGGCTGCGGGAAACGCTTTTCACTGGACTTCAATTTGCGCACACATGTGCGAATCCACACCGGAGACAGGCCCTATGTGTGCCCCTTCGACGGTTGTAATAAGAAGTTTGCTCAGTCAACTAACCTGAAATCTCACATCTTAACACACGCTAAGGCCAAAAACAACCAGTGAGAAGAAGAGAGAAGACCCTCCTCAGCCTCGGGAAGCATCTTCCAGGAGTGTGATTGGGAATAAACACGCCTCTCCTTTGTATATTGTTTCTAGAAAAGAATTTTAAAAATGAATCCTACATACCCAAGGGACATGTTTTGATAAAGTAGTAAAAATTAAAAAAAAAAAAAACTTTAATAAGATGACATTGCTAAGATGCTCTATCTTGCTCTGTAATCTCGTTTCAAAACCACGGTGTTTTTGTAAAGTGTGGTCCCAACAGGAGGACGATTCATGAACTTCACATCAAAAGACAATTCTTTATACAACAGTGCTAAAAATGGGACTTCTTTTCACATTCTTATAAATATGAAGCTCACCTGTTGCTTACAATTTTTTTAATTTTGTATTTTCCAAGTGTGCATATTGTACACTTTTTGGGGATATGCTTAGTAATGCTATGTGTGATTTTTCTGGAGGTTGATAACTTTGCTTGCAGTAGATTTTCTTTAAAAGAATGGGCAGTTACATGCATACTTCAAAAGTATTTTTCCTGTACAAAAAAAAAGTTATATAGGTTTTGTTTGCTATCTTAATTTTGGTTGTATTCTTTGATGTTAACACATTTTGTATAATTGTATCGTATAGCTGTATTGAATCATGTAGTATCAAATATTAGATGTGATTTAATAGTGTTAATCAATTTAAACCCATTTTAGTCACTTTTTCTTTTCCGAAAAATACTGCCAGATGCTGATGTTCAGTGTAATTTCTTTGCCTGTTGAGTTACAGAACGTGGTGCTCAGTCGTAGAATGTATTGTACCTTTAACACCTGACGTGTACATCCCGTGTAACAGAAAGGGCAACAATAAAACAGCAATCCTACAGAAAGAATATGGCAGAAAAAGATCTGTAAGCACAGTCTTATTTCCTTTTGTTGTCCAGAATAATTACAGTTCTTGAGCCTCCCAGAAATTGGAAGCTAAATAAAGCAACTCAAGTTTCCTTTATTTTGCACTCAGTTACAGTGACTTGTGATTGAAGCGATGCATGGATATTTTAATACTTCCCACATGTACTGAATTTTGAAAGAGTAGGTAACAGGCACCCCGAGTTAAGGAACTACCTCAGAGTACCCCGCACCGGGCCCGCTGGTAACAGGATTTTGGTTTTAGCTCCCCCAGCGAATGCGTGACTGAAGCGCTTGTGCCCGGCCTGTGTGTGTTTCTCAAGGTAAGGTGTCACCTGGCAGGGGGCGCAAGCAGAGGGGAGACCAGGCATTTCCACTGCTCAGGCCGCCTTCAGGGCAGCGCCCGCAGGTCCTCACTGGTTTAACAGGAAACGCTAAGGTTATTGGCGGTTTGGTTGGAGAGCCTCGGTCCCTCCATCTAGTGGACTCTGCCAGTGTCAGCACATTGTAGCAGGTGAACGCCAGCAGCTTCCCTCCTTCCGTGCTTCTAAGTGGATAGTGAGTGCAGACTGGCAGGGTGATTCGGTTATCAAGAAAACTGTACTCAGTGAGTACTTGACCTCGTGTTGTGACCTCTTAAATGTACGATTATAATTTCTGGAATTTACTTAGAGTCAAATATCAGACTCGTGAGACTATTTTATAAACTGCCATGATACAGCAAAATCCCATTTATTCAAAATGCAAACATACTGTATGTCTTTGTGCTGTATGCTTGACTCTGCAGAGTAATTGACAGACTAGCTTACACCAGTGATTCAGGTACAAGACGTCCAGGACACCATCAGGTCCAGAACACAGCCCTGTCTCTCACAGCTTCTCCATCGGTCCTGTCCAGGAGGATTGGCGACCTAATGACAGGGACCCTGTGGCCCTCCGGAATTTTGAAGTGCCTTCTGAATCGTAAATGAAAAATTTAACTTGAGACACTTTTTTTTGTTGTTGTTCAGAATTTGTTATCCATTGAGTAGTTTGATGGAACTGAGTTAATCAGAAGACCCCGCTGTTCTCTGGATAAGCCAGGCTTTGCTGTATCTGGCAGTCAGGAGAGAGGTAAGCCTGCGGTGGATGTCCCCTGCGAAGCTGAGCGCCCCAGCGCGAGCCTGTCCTGCTCTGCCTAGACCTGGGGCAGAGGCCTCCACCGCTGCCCGCGACTCGGTGCCCGTGCGTCCCTCCCCACCATCGGGTCAGCAGTCCCCCGAGGGGCTGTGTTAGGGGTCACGCCCTCACCCAGCGCTGTGCCACACTGGAGCCTGGTCCTGGCGTCATCCTCAGGACTCCTGCCCAAGGGCCCGCGGCAAGACAAGACTTAGGCCGTGGGGACATCTCCCAGCGGCCCCAAGAGCCATGCCATGACCCTGAGTTGGAGGGAGGTTCTTCTTCCTCTGTGCCTTGACCCCTTGGGGATGCCTTCCGTCATCTCTTCTGTCCCTTTCTGTCTCTGAGTGGAATAGCCATTGCTCCCGTTAACTCTTCTGTGTTTTCACATGTTTTTCTCTCAAGCTGCAGAGTTAATTTCTGAAAGGAATTTCATTGGGCATTTGAAGCAAGTTTAACGCCCAAGTTCCTCCTTGACATAGCGCTCTGAATTTGCAACAGTAGTGTAGGACACGAGTGACAGCTTATAGAGGTAGTTCTCAGCGGGTATAACGTAACACCCATTCTGCTTGTGGTTAGAATTTATAATTTTGCTAAAGATGTAATCTACTAAACTTTGAAATGGTGTTCTAACAGTCGATTGTCTTGATTAATCTGATTTATAAGTAATATACATATTTTCTTACATCTGAGCTGAAATAAATGCATGTTTCTAGCATATGTAATATAAAAACTTGAGAGGGTAAGTTTACATTTAACAAGATGTTGTTTTCTATTTTTGGATTTCTTATATTATTTTCCCCCCTTTTTTGGTGGTGGGGGTTTAGGGGGAAGCATAGTATTTGTATAAAGAACTGTCACCCCAGAGTGACATCTATTTTCCAAGGTGACCTTGAGCTCGCTGTTGGTTTCATATGGTGTGTGTGTGCTGTACCTAGATTCAAGGCCTGTGGATTTGAGGGAAATGGAGATTTTTTTTTTTTTTTTTAATTTGGTTTTCATGTACATTCTTTTAAATGTCAGTTATTTTGTTAAATTTGAGTAAAATGAAAACCATTGCGATACTCTGCTGGAGGCCTGCGGGTGTTGGCGAGTTCTAGTTGGTTTCTCCGCAATAGATGAGAGTCCTTCATTCAGCGAGAGGCCGAGGCTGTTGAAGCGCTGTCGGTAGGCTTACTGCCGCACGCACTCCTTAGCCAGACTTACCTACTGTACCTTCAACTTGGGATGTGTGTCTGCGGCACAGGAAGACCTGGCCCTCTCCGGTTTCGAGTTGGAAACCTGGTAGTCCACTCCAGGACAGCTACAGGCAGAGAACGAGGATCGCTTCCTGTATCTTGTTTCCTCTAATTTTGGGGTCAGCATGCTTAGCAAGGCCACGTTATTAGTCCTCTGTTCCATCTTCTTGACATCTGACCACCAGCAGAAACAAGGATCCCAGAGGTCAGAGCAGTGGTGAGAGGTTCCCCAGCGTCCCGCGCGGAGCCCGCAAGGCCTCTGTCCAGTGCACGCGGCCTTCGCCTAGCTTCCCCCCGTGCCTGTCGACGGCAGAGCCCTTTGTCCTGTCTCCCCTTGGCCTCTCTGCCGGTACAGCACCTGTCAGAGCTCAGGACCGCGGGGGTGCACTCCTTTGACCCCAGGAGGTCACGGAGGAGGCTGGACCCCTGAGCTGTGCTTCCTGGCGGCCGTGGTCACGCGCTCCACGGTCTGCTCTTCGGCTTTCCAGAACGTGCCCGCGGGAACCCCTGTGCCTGCACAGAAGCATTCGACTGCATGGCTGGCTAGGTCTGCACCCCAGCTTCCCGACTTCCTGGGCCATGTGGGCTGTGCTTAGGTTCCTGGGTTGCCTGAAAGCAGTCAGTGCGGGGCCCTTAAGAGCCTTGGCAGCAGGCAGGAGGGGCGGGCCCTTCACGAGTGGGCGTGTCCCGCGGAAGGCCGTGTCCCGGGAGTGCCTTGTCAGAGAGGATGTTTGCTGGAGACTGGGCTAGATGGAGACCTGATGGGAGGGGCGGGCAGCATACCGTGGACACACTTCATCCGCCCCTCTCCTTCCGGAAACCGGAAGGGAATGTTGAAGGAGAATATGGGCGTTAGGTCAGGAGGCAGATCAAACTCTCCAGACTTGTCGGGCCAGCCCTCATGTCTTTAGCCCACATTCCGGGAGTCTGCAGGGAGGTGAGCGTGGTGGCATCACAACCATCTAAAGCAAGATGATTGATTTTCCGCAAAATGTCAGGTTTGGTCAGATTGATTGCTTTTCATTCATTAAAGACCTTCAGACGCCATAAGAAGGAGCACTGGGATGTCACAGGAAGGGGCCGGCTGCTGTTGGTATCTTCTGTTTGCTGCTCTGTCTGGGAGCTTGCTCACTGTCTGCATACAGTATGGAGGTGGAAAGGGCATCAGTACCAAACAGCTATTTTCTACAACATCCATAACTGGTATGAGGCTCTGTTATCTACAGATGGTGATGGGTCAAGCTATCTTCATAAAACAATTCTGTTTTTATTCATTTTCCGGTAACTTCTGTGGGCCCTGGCTCAAGGACTTGGCATTGCGTCTCATGTACATCTTTTTCTTAAATGTTGTTTGCCATTTCTGGAATTGTCCTTGGTTTTTCCTTAGCTCATAGGTCATAGATGCAGAAATATTATAGTATTTAAGGCATCCGCATCAAGCATCAGATGGCTTTGCATCCAGAAAAACATTTAATGATAAACTCCGTTTGAAGCACCAAGCATGTGTAACATGGCTCTATAAAATATAATAAACGCATAATGTTAAGCTTTTTAATGCCTGTGGTTCTTGTTTGTTCCTGGATCTCTAAGCCGCCTGTTGCTGAGTTTCATTACACAGTACAAGTGGCTGTAAGCTCCTGTCTTAACCACTGGACCACCAGGGAAGCCCCCTCACCCACTTTTTAGAAAGCACAACCAAATGAAATTTGCATGCAGTTAGACCCATGACCCCCGGTGTTAGTTCTGGAAGCTCCCTGCCAAAAAAAAAGAAAAACCTTATTCCTAACTGGGATAGACTCTAAAGCTTGGTAAACATATACAGAGAGCTACATAGGATTTGGGGGCAGGGCAACAAAATACTCAGCCCTACCCTCGTCCAGCTAGGGTCCTGGTGACTGCTGGACTGCAGATCGGGGTTTATTATTACTCCTTAATTCACATGACTTTGCCTCCTCTTTGGAGAGGGCGAGTCCAGGCCCACATGAGGCCCAGAACTGCCGAGGGAAGGTCTGAGGTCCAGCTGTTTTGAGGAGCAGCCATAGTGAAAGAGTGTGTGCATCTTCAGGTTTGAGGTGGGAAGGACCTGGGGTTGCTGGGGCTTTGGAGTTGCTTCCTGTGGTCCCCCCAGATAATAGACAGGCGTCCCTCCTTTGCTTGGGCCCACACCTCCACCCGGCTGTAATAACACTGAGGGCTGGGCTCAGGACCGTACCTGGCACTGTGAACACCTTTTGAGTTAATTCCTCCAGACTGCCCTTGGAGGAATTCCATAGGTTACTCGTGCCAGGGATGAGGGTCATTGGCAATGTCAGTGACTCAGGCTGCCTGCCTTCCACTGCACTCTGCTTGCCACAGTTCATCTCCACCTCCCTTTCGAAAGAATCGCTGGTCCCTGTCTGCGGTGGGACGCCACGGCCTCCTGGCTTCCAGCTCATCAGCCTCTCTGGCTCTTAGAGCATGTCCTGGTCTTGGGTCTGGCTCTCACTGCCAGAGGTTTCAGCTCCTAGGTCTGGCCTGGGTCCCTCCTCTCTGGCCTGCCGTTGGCAACTATGCCAGTCTCCGGCGTGGGGGTTGCCACCTCACCAGAAGCTACTGTGACTCCCTGTTCCTACCCAATCCGATAAAATCCTAAGCCCCAGCCTCGACCTACTTTTCCACCCTCTCCTCCCCTCCCTCTTGGAGTTTCTCTTTTCCAAAGCTTCCCTGTCGAACTGGCAGCTTTACTCAGCCGACAGACAGCACCGGTGGTCAGGTGCTGACGGCAGGGCACTAACGGGACTTGAATTACATCTGGTAGAGGAGAGGGCAGGAGAGAGATCTGGGACGTGCTGTGAAAAGAGGAAAGGGCCGGGAGGGAGCGCAGCCTCAGAGCAGGCCCCCGAGGAAGGGCGTGCCACCTGGTCCAACCCCGCCGCTTCCGTCACCTCCCGCTCTGCGGGGTAGCGAGCGTCCCAGGAGCTGGTGGCCAGAGCCCGTCTGCAGCTCAGCCCGCTAACTCTCCGCGCCTCCTGGCTCTGCCCTGGTAGAGCTCAGCTCTGGGCCCATATCCCACGCAGGCTTCGCTCAGTTCTGCGTCTCCGCCTGGGAGCATCCCAGCCGTGGGCGGTAGGGGGTAGGAGGCACTGTGCCCTCGTCACTCCAGCGGGCAGGGCGGGGCCAAGTACGCGCGGATGCGTGGCGTCGGGATGCTGGGACCCCCGAAAGCCAACCGCCCCCGTGGAGACGTAGGGTGGTTTCCGGAGCCCGAACACGGCCGGGCAAGTTAGGGACCCTCCGCCTCAGCACAGGTGCGGACCCTCTGGGGCCGGCCTGCGGGCCCACGAGGTCCCGGGTGAGGGATGTGGGTGCTCACCCATCCTCCAGCGGTCCTGCCTGCGGCCTAGCCCCCGGCCTACAGGAGGACCGCAGCCCGGTGCGGGGGGAGGGCAGCCTGGTTGTACAGGCCTGGGCATTCTGCCTAACCAAGGGCACATGACCTTGGCCCTGGGAGCCTCCTTTTCCTCAGCGGAAGATGGGGGACCTCTCTGCCAGGAGGAGGGGCGGCTGGGGGCCGGAAGTCAACCTCGGAGAATTTAGGAGGAAGAGACCCTTGCCAAACGGGGGTTGGAGGGGGGCGGCAAAGGCGGGGCTGGGGCGGGGCTGGGGCTGCTGGACTGTCCCCCAGGAGGACGTCCCATGTAGGGCGGCCTGGGTTGGAGGGGAGCATAGGCATGCAGGAGGGGCCATCTGATCAAGGCCTGGGGCTGCCCGCAGATCGGGGAGTGGGGACACCTGCCCATGGAGAGTGCAGCAGGGGGAGCAGTGGCCCCAGGAAGCCTGGTCACCCTGGATGAGGTCAGGACCTAGTACCGGGAGGGTGGGAGAGGTGGAGGCTTCAGTGAGGGGGCGGAGAAACACCCAGGCCAGGGGGTGGGCTGATCATCCCTTTCCGAGCCCCACTCTGTGGCAGTCTGCTCCCAGCGGCGCCGGGGACCTCTGCCTGGGGATGGTCTGTCCGTCGCCATCCAGCCTGCCTGTGCCTTGGCTGCTTCCTCCTGATGACCCCGTCCCTGCCTGTGGCTGCCCCCAAACTTTGTCTGCAGGGACACCTGCCCCCTCCAGGCTGTGCCCTGGGGGTCCTGTTCTGTGATGGTCACTCCCCCTCAGCCTGCAGGCTCCCAGCAGATCACCCATCACCACTGGCCTCTCAGCCCCATGTCTAGGCTTCACTCTCTCCGGCATCCTTGCCTTCCTTCACCCCTGACTCACGTGAGGTCCCCTGACTCATCTGGAAAAACCCAGCTCTTGCTGGTGCGTGGAGGCCAGCCCAGACAGGGGCAGGGGTGTAGTGGAGGCTGTGGACCTGTAGGGCCTTGGGGCTCCAGCCCCAGCACCCCCTGGTCTCCTGACCCTAGACAGGCCCCCATATGGTGTCCTCTGTTGCAAAATGAGGGCACAGTGCCAACTTCCAAGAGCTGTTAGGAGCATTAAAGGGGCTGTGTGTGCCAAGGGCTGACCTGTCGTCCCTGAGGCCACAAGAACCCACCACCCACGAGAGCTAGCTGGGGCCCTCCCTCCAACCCAGGCCGCCCTACATGGGACGTCCTCCTGGGGGACAGTCCAGCAGCCACTGCCCTTGGGCACAGCGCCTTCACGTGTGTTTCTCTGGGCAGGTTGTCTCCTGTCCCGTGGATGCCACTGTGGCAGTCACCAGGGGCGCCTGAGCCCTCTCTCACCAGGGAGCAGCCGGCCCCGGGTGGGCGGGGGCGGGGAGGCTGGGGGCTGGCCTCGGGGGTCCCGGGCCTGGATGTGATGTTGAAATTTTGTGTTGCTTTAACTGCCTTTACTTTCTGAGCTAGGGGCTGTCTCCGTCCATAGCAAAATGTAACTTTGTTGTAGATGAGCGTAAGCCTCATCCCGGAGAGCGCTAGTAAGTACAGACCAGGGGAACCCAACGCTTCTCTTCTCTGTCCAAACCAGGCCCTGGGCCTGGACCCCGCCCCACCACCCCCACCCACCAGACTGCCCTCCCAGACTGGCAGGGGCAGGGAGGGTATGAAATGAGCTTGGGTCCAAGCACAGGTCCCGGGGTGGGGGCCCTGGGGGCTGGTTGAGAAAAAGTAGCCCCGTCTCGATCAGGGGTTCTTTGTGCAGGGTCTCCCAGCCCTGGGGGGGAAGCTGGGAGCCTCCTGGGGTTGGTGTGTAAATGACCAACTTTTCCAGGGGTGGGTCCGTCAATCTTCCAATGAGATCCTGCTACCCCCAAGTGTTAAAAACCTCAACTCTAGATTCTGTAAGGCTCGGGCCACATTTTACCCCACACTCCCAGATGGCGGGTGCCCATCCCAGACCCTGGGGGTCAGACACAAAGGGGAGATCCCCTGCAGCCTCTCGTGGGACCCGAGCTGGCCCAAGCCTGGGCATGAAACCAAGTCCAGCCTGCTAAGATGTCACCAGGGTGTCTGAAAGTCTGAGCCACGGAGGGCAGGGCCCAGCTCCGCTTCACATCATCTCTGCTGACACGGCCTCCTTGGTGCCAGTGTCAGGGGCCACAGGAGGAAAAGCCAGTCCTCCAGAGACCACCAGCCATCGAAGGGGAAGTGGGAAACCTCCCATCACAGAAGCAACCCAAGGCAGAGCTCATGGTGTTAAGATGCCCTCGGTGTTCTTGAGTGGCTGCGCCTTTCTCCTCCGAGCTGGCAGCCAGGGTGAGGAGGGGTGCTGGGGTGGGCAGCGGCCTCTCAGAGCGGTGGTCGCCAGCGTTGAGGTCCCTGTGTGCAGACGTGAGCTTCACAGGAGCCAGGAACAGCCCGGGCTGTGCCCTGGCCACTGATGGCCGACTCCCCGGTTCCATGGCTGGAGTGGAGTTCAAGCCACAGAGACGCCCTGGACAGGTCCAGCTCCACTCTGTGTCAGCCTTGGCCTCAAGTTCTGTCCTGCAGGGGCGCCCAGGCCACGACCTCCTGACACCTACCTGTGTCCCCGGTCACAGGGTCCGTGATCAGGGCACACCCCTGAAGGCAGCTGGGAACACAGCCTATGCAGACCCTCGCTCAGCCCCTGGAACTACCCTCTCCCCATCCCCCCACACACATATACACACCGGGTTGGGCTTTTGCCCATGTTGCTCAGTCACTCAGTCGTGTCTGACTCTTTGGGACCCCATGGACTGCAGCACACCAGGCCTCCCTGTCCATTACCAACTCTCTGAGCTTGCTCAAACTCATGTCCATTGAGTCGATGATGCCATCCAACCATCTCATCCTCTGTCATCCCCTTTTCCTCCTGCCCTCAATCTTTCCCAGCATCAGGGTCTTTTCAAATGAGTCAGCTCTTCTTATTAGGTGGCCACAGTATTGGGGGTTTCAGCTTCAGCATCAGTCCTTCCAGTGAACACCCAGGACTGATCTCCTTTAGGATAGACTGGTTGGATCTTCTTGCAGTCCAAAGGACTCTCAAGAGTCTTCTCCAACACCACAGTTCAAAAGCTTCAACTCTTCGAGGCTCAGCCTTCTTTATAGTCCAACTCTCACATCCACACATGACTACTGGAAAAACCATAGCTTTGACTAGACGGACCTTTGTTGTAGCTGGAAGAATAAAGTAAGGAATGGTCACCGGATGAAATGCCATGCAGCTATTAACAAAAACGTGGCCAGCTGGAACACACTGATAAGGAAAGATGTCTGCTGTGGGTTGAATTGAGTCCCCAGACAAGACACAGTGAGCTCCTCTCCCCCAGTGCCCATGAATGTGACCTTATTTGACAATGGTCTTTGCAGCTGTTATTAGTTAGGTCATCCTGGAGTAGGTGGGTCCTTAAGCCAACGCTTGGTGTCCTTCTGAAAGGAGGACAGGGAAATTCTCTGGAAGTCCAGTGGTTAAGATTCCAGGCTTTCACTGCTGGTGGGCCTGGGTTCAGTCCCTGTCAGGGAACTAAGATTCTGCAAGCCAAGTGATGAGGGTAAAAAAGCAACAGAAAAGACGACAGACCCACGGGGAAAAGGCAACTTGAGGATGGAGGTGGAGACTGCAGCAACTTGCCTACGAGCCAAGGGCTGCCGGCCACCAGGTGCTGGGAGAGGCCAGGAGAGATCCCACCAGGTGCTGAAAGAGGCCAGGAGAGATTCCCGTCAGGCCCTCCAGAAGCAGCCAACATGGCTGACGCCTGAATTTCACACTTCTGGCCTCCAGAAGCTAAGAGAATAAATGCCTGTTGTTTCAGCCACGCGGTCTGTGGGCCATTGTTACGGCAGCCCTGGAAACTGCTACAATCTCCAGTCTCCAAGACAACTGCCGACTGAAGACAGTGAAGAACGGAACGGTCAGGACCCGGGCCAGGCTTTGCCCCGGGGGAGAGGACGTTCCCGCGTGCTGGGACTTGCCTGAAACGCCCCGGGAGGGACGCACAGCCAGGAAGAGGCAGGAGCCAGGTCTTCCTCCTCACTGCACAGCCTGGGTTCCGCTTGCATTTTTTACTTTTTACCACGTTAATAAGGAAATAAATAAAATTC
This sequence comes from Bos indicus x Bos taurus, assembly GCF_003369695.1. Classification (NCBI taxonomy): domain Eukaryota; kingdom Metazoa; phylum Chordata; class Mammalia; order Artiodactyla; family Bovidae; genus Bos; species Bos indicus x Bos taurus. The sequence goes on from NC_040096.1 coordinate 65,052,040, forward strand.
AGATCAGGGAGAAAACAAAATGTCAAAAGACCCGTGTAAACCCGGCACCTCTCCTAACCCTCCTCTCACCTGACTTGCTGTTTAACCATCGGCAGCAAGGGTGGGAGCGGGAACCCTGCCTTTAGCATCTGCCTGGTCTCTTTCAGAGGAAAGAAAAATGAGAGGCAGGGGGACCTCACTGGGGAAGGAGCCGCTGCTGAGGACCGGGGCGTGGGGGCCCTTCTGGATTAACCTGTCTGAGGACACCCGGCCTGGGGTCACCAGCCAGCTCCTCTCTGCCCTCCTGTCCTTGGAAACTGCAGACAAGCCTGTCGTCACAGGCTGGTGCAAGGGATTGGCGGGGTGTGAGGGCACAGGAGCCCTGGAGCGCTCCTGGGGGGGAAGCTGGGCCTCTCTCTCCAGCTGTCTTCTCTCCTTTGCCGGGGGGGCAGAGGTTTTTGGCTCGGCAGTTGGAAGGAATCTCCAGGCTCAGAGCTGTGGAGACCCAGGGTGGCCCAGATTGAATCCGCGAGGCTGAGCAGAGGTGGGCGTGGGTGGACAGGAAGACACCCCTCTGGCACGCGAGGCCTCCTTCAGGAAGCCCTCAGGGATCCTTAGGTTGGTCTAGGTCCAAGCTCAGAAGGACAAGTCCATCCTCCTCCAGATTCTGGCCTCAGCTAGGGTACCCGAAGCCCTCCCACCTCAGTCCTTCCAGAGAGCTCAAGGCACACAGGGCCTGCCCTGCCTACCCTCCCACTGGGCAAGGACCGGGCCTCCCCTCCCTGGGTCACAAGAGACACAGAGACGCGCTCGCTGCCTGGCCGAGGCTGCACGCAGCACGTCTGTGGGCTTCGCTCGGTCCGCCCCTCACGCCTCCATTAGCCCCATTTTGTAGATGAGGAAACTGAGGGTCTGTCTCTGGCCTAGGTCAGGCCAACCACCAAGCTGGCCCCTCTGACTCCAGCGAGGGGGTAGGGGTGAACCCCGTTCTTCTGTGATACACAAATGAAACCTCACTCTCTTAAAAAAACAAAGAGCACTTTATTCCCTTGGAGGTTTCTGTACGACGATGATGCCACGTGGGGGTGGGGGGGGGGTTGGGGGGAGGGTCATCCTGGCTTCCTTGAGCCACGTGGGGGTGGGGGGGGAGTTGGGGGAGGGTCATCCTGGCTTCCTTGAGCACAGCCCGCCCCCGGGAGTAGGGCCAGTCAGCTCCAGTCACCATGGAGGACGCAGTCACCTCCAACTTGTGCGAAAGCACTCACTTCCCTGTCCGGTCTCACGGCCACGATGTGCCAGCTGTACCCAGGCTGCCGGAGCTCACACCACCGGCTGGCTTCTAGTGACGGCCCCGGTCATGTGGGTGCAGATGCCCTTTGGCCTGGAGGGGCCCAAACTGGTCAGACCTGTGTCCACTTACAGGCCCCGCTTGGACTCATGGGAACACAGAGCATTGAGACTGACTGCCTGGGAAAGACACCATTTCCCACAGGGCTCAGGGATCCCACAGGGTTCTCCCTGCCGACCCCTCTGCAAACCTTGGGGAACCCCGGCTGCTGGCAGTGGGCCTGAGCCGAAGACATCAGCTGAGTCATGTTCCCATTTTACAGATGGGCAGCCTGAGGCCCAGAGAGTGGAAAGACTCCCCCTTGCCATGTCTCTGTTTAACTGCAGAGATCTCCCCTTCCACTGACCTGTGCCTGCCCCCCCCAGCCCAGCTCCTAAGCTAATGTAGAACTTCCAGAAGGTTCCATGGCTTCTTAGTGGTCCCCAGATTACCTTCCAACGGGAGTGGAAGGAGTAGGGGTATTCCCAGCCTTGCAGCTTGGAGAAGCTGGGGTGTGCTGGCAGAGGGTTTGGTTCTGGGACCCCAGAAGGCCTCGAGCTGCCCCTCTGTCCCTAACGCAGACTGGACAGGTGGCCCAGAAGTGTCCCTGGAGCTCTGCCAGGTGGAGGAGTTCAGAATTAATGAATCACTGGCAAGCCCATTGGTGAGTCTTCAGAGACCCTCCCCCTGGGAGGTGTGGCCAGGATCCCAGGGAAGGGTTGGAGTGTTGGCTGGGCTTCTGGAAGAGTCCAGAAGCCAGTAACAGTGACAGGCTGGGTGCCCCACAGGCAGCATCTCTGAGCTTCCTGACGGTACAACAGGGGGAACAGGCTCCGCATTTTGCAGTGGAGAAAACCAAGAGGTCAAATACTGCGGCCAAGGCCCACACAGCCGAGGAGCGGATTCAACCCAGGTCTGACTGAGCCCACAGTCCATGGGGTCTCAGGTGTCTGGGGCAGGGCGATCGGCGCGGGAGCCACTTACAGTTCTGGAACAGTCTGGGCTGCATTTTGGAAAAGCCGCCCCGGGGAAGGTGGGGCGCGGGCATCACAGGCTGGAGGGCTGGGCCAGGGCGGCGGACCCAGCATCGCCCTCCAGCCGGGCCTCCTCGCCGCGGGCGTAGCTGAGCACCACGGTGACGGTGGCGAAGGTGGCGGCGTTGACTGGGAAGGCGCGCAGCAGCGTGGAGGCCAGCCCCCGCGTGAACACGCGCCAGCCCTCTTCGCGGTAGCTCTGCTGCACGCAGTCGACGATGCCTCGGTAGCGCGGCGCGCCCTGCAGCCCATCGGCCTGCAGCCGCGACTTAACCACGTCCACAGGGTAGGTGGAGAGCCAGGACGCGATGCCGGACGTGCCGCCCGCCAGCAGCAGCTTGGGCACCAGCAGGCGGTCGCCCGGCTCGCAGCCCAGCGCGCGCGTCAGCACGTCGTAGGTGAGGAAGTAGACGCCAAAGCTGGGCGTCTCGCGCAGCAGCGTGGACACCATGCCCCGGTTGACGCCGCGCAGGCCCTCCTGCCGGTAGATCTGCGCCAGGCAGTCCAGGGGCCCGCGGTAGGTGCGCGCTGGGCCCGCCTCCTGCAGTTGCAGCCGCGTCTTGGCCAGCTCCATGGGGCAGCAGATGACGCACTGGATGGCCCCGGCCGCCGCGCCCGCCAGGAACTGGTTCAGTGGCGAGTCCCGGCCCAGCGCCCGCAGGGTGTTGCCCTGCACGCCGAACACCAGCGCGTTGATGAAGGTCAACCCCAGGAGCGGCGACCCCAGGCCTCGGTACAGGCCCAGCACCTGCGGGGCGCACGGAGAGGCGTCAGGTGCGCTCCCGCTTGGAGTCTATAGAGCTGCCCAAGCCCACCTCCACCCAGGACCCTCCATGCAGGTGGCGGCTGCCTCGGCCCACCTCGGCTGCTCATGAGGACCAAGCAGAATTTGATCAGAACCCAGGTCCTCAATCTGAGAGGCCCGGGCACGCCCACCCTCCTGTTCCCAAAGTCTGGATGTGCCCCGGAGTTGCCCACCGCCTCCTCTCCCAGCTCTGTGGTCCAGGGACCACAGCATCGCAGAGGCGGGGTGCCCTGCTCCACCTCCTGTGGGCCAGTGAGAGAAAGTGAAAGTGAAAGTGGCTCAGGCGTGTCCCACTCTTTTCGACCCCATGGACTGTTCTGTCCACGGAATTCTCCAGGCCGGAATACTAGAGTGGGTAGCCTTTCCCTTCTCCAGAGGATCTTCCTGACTCAGGGATCAAACCCAGGTCTCCCGCATTGCAGGTGGATTCTTTACCAGCTGAGCCACCAGGGAAGCCCAAGAATACTGGAATGTGTAGCCTTTCCCTTCTCCAGTGGATCTTCCTGATCAAACTGGGGATCAAACTGGGGCTTCCAGCATTGCAGATGGATTCTTTACCAACTGAGCTGTCAGGGAAGCCTCTGTGGTCCAGGCCTGCACCACTGCAGAGGCAAGGCTGAGGCCGGCGTCCCACCCCACCCCCATGGCCCCCAGGCACTCACGCTCTCCTGCTTGATGATGGCCTGGAAGCAGTGCAAGGTCCCTCGGTACTGGGGCTTCTCCACACTCTGGACCTGAAGCCGCACCTGGAAGGAGGGCCCAGGGTAAGTACGGTGGCCGCGTGGAGTCAGAGTGCCCAGCTCTCTGGGGCCGGCACGCAGAAGCCCCGGGGAGACTCTCGCCAGGAGGCCTGAGGTTGGACCCATGAGGCAGGAAGCCAGGGAGCTTTCTGTGGCTTTTGGAATCCCAGGGAGGGAGGCTGGGTGTCTGTGCCATTTTTAGGGAGGGCTGTCCGTGGACAAACAGTCACAGAGACAGCCAGCTGCAGAGGGGTGGGGGTCCTCAAGACCCCTGTTCACTATCTCCACACAAGGCACTGACAGTGGGGCCTAAGGCATCTCCCAAGACCTCCCACCATCCCAGAAGCAAGTCCTGGCCGATGCCCAAGGGGTGTCCAGGCTTAACACCCCACCACGCACTCTCCGAGTCGGGGCTGGGAATGCCCACGGGGTGCTATCAGCGAGGAGCCTTGTCCTTGCGGGCCTTCCCCTTGGTTTCTGCCGGTGGCCCCTAGGGAGGGCAGTGGTCATGAGTTAGTAAAGCAGCGACTGGAGAGCTGCTGGCCGCCTCCTTGGGACCACGTCTGCAGCTCGGGGGCCCTCAGACCCCAACGGCCCAGAGCCTCGCTGTGAAAGCAGTCTTTGTCCACAGAGAGCTTATCTCAGTCCTTGATACTCATTCCCCAGGGTCAGAGCGGGAGCATCCTTTCTTCCTGTGTCTGGGGGAGGCGGGTGAGCTAGGTTCGGCCCCAGGCTCAGCTCTGACTCAGACATGACCCCACTACAGCCCTGGCCGTGGTGTGAGCGCCCCTCTGTGCGGGGCAGTGGAGAGGGGCTCCAACGTGATCACTGGCCAAGGTGGGGTTGGGGTCACTCCTGTTTCAAAGATGGGAAGGCTGAAGCTCAGAGAGATCCTGCAACTCGGTCAAGGTTGTCCTCTCCAGGGACATGAGTGGCTGTGTTGGTCGGGGCCAGGGTGGGGTTGAGGGTGCTGGCGAATGCACTTACAGAAAAAAAATGTGTTGTAAGCAAAAAAGAAATCTCACGTCTGCACACAGGGACCTCAACGCTGGCGACCACCGCTCTGAGAGGCCGCTGCCCACCCCAGCACCCCTCCTCACCCTGGCTGCCAGCTCGGAGGAGAAAGGCACAGCCACTCAAGAACACCGAGGGCATCTTAACACCATGAGCTCTGCCTTGGGTTGCTTCTGTGATGGGAGGTTTCCCACTTCCCCTTCGACGGCTGGTGGTCTCTGGAGGACTGGCTTTTCCTCCTGTGGCCCCTGACACTGGCACCAAGGAGGCCGTGTCAGCAGAGATGATGTGAAGCGGAGCTGGGCCCTGCCCTCCGTGGCTCAGACTTTCAGACACCCTGGTGACATCTTAGCAGGCTGGACTTGGTTTCATGCCCAGGCTTGGGCCAGCTCGGGTCCCACGAGAGGCTGTAGGGGATCTCCCCTTTGTGTCTGACCCCCAGGGGCTGGGATGGGCACCCGCCATCTGGGAGTGTGGGGTAAAATGTGGCCCGAGCCTTACAGAATCTAGAGTTGAGGTTTTTAACACTTGGGGGTAGCAGGATCTCATTGGAAGATTGACGGACCCACCCCTGGAAAAGTTGGTCATTTACACACCAACCCCAGGAGGCTCCCAGCTTCCCCCCCAGGGCTGGGAGACCCTGCACAAAGAACCCCTGATCGAGACGGGGCTACTTTTTCTCAGCCAGCCCCCAGGGCCCCCACCCCGGGACCTGTGCTTGGACCCAAGCTCATTTCATACCCTCCCTGCCCCTGCCAGTCTGGAAGGGCAGTCTGGTGGGTGGGGGTGGTGGGGCGGGGTCCAGGCCCAGGGCCTGGTTTGGACAGAGAAGAGAAGCGTTGGGTTCCCCTGGTCTGTACTTACTAGCGCTCTCCGGGATGAGGCTTACGCTCATCTACAACAAAGTTACATTTTGCTATGGACGGAGACAGCCCCTAGCTCAGAAAGTAAAGGCAGTTAAAGCAACACAAAATTTCAACATCACATCCAGGCCCGGGACCCCCGAGGCCAGCCCCCAGCCTCCCCGCCCCCGCCCACCCGGGGCCGGCTGCTCCCTGGTGAGAGAGGGCTCAGGCGCCCCTGGTGACTGCCACAGTGGCATCCACGGGACAGGAGACAACCTGCCCAGAGAAACACACGTGAAGGCGCTGTGCCCAAGGGCAGTGGCTGCGGTTCTGGGCGCCACAGAGGTGAACCACGTTTTGGACTCAAATTTCAGTTCCAAGGACCTGGGAGGACACACTGCCAAGGTGGCATTCATGAGATGTGCGGATGGCACTGCCGCGTGGCGTCCCCTCACGCACTTGGAAGCCCGGGTCCAAGTTCACGAGGTTTATAAACAGGGAAAACTGGACCGTGGATGAGAGTTAGGGAGCTGGCCGCCTAGAAGAGGGGAGGGCGGAGGTGTTAGGAGGGGAAGGGGGTTTCTGGTGAGGGGCGCCTTGTTTCTCCTCCCAGGCGTGTAGTTTAGCATTCTTGGGACTTCCCCAGTGGTCCGCTTCAGCGGTAGGACCACTTGCAGAGCTGGCAGGTAAATCCCATTTTTGCCAAAAACCAGGAATATATATGGGCCTGTGTGCATGTCTGTTTTCTGGTAGAAACCATTAACAAGGGTTGGGGGAAAGGCTACATAAAGGACTCGTTTTGTTTTTGTTTTGTTTATATGTGTTTGTCATGGTGAACATTCTTTTACACCCTACGTTACTTTTGTAATAGAAAGCGAACCAAAAAAAGTGTGTATGTATGTGTTTTAATTAGAACACATTAAAAAAAAAACCAGCGTTTTCCAGTTTTCTTTGACTGAGAATGCTCATTATTATTTTTTTTTAATATTTATTTATCTGGCTGTGCCAGGTCTTAGTTGTGGCACGTGGGTCTAGTTCCCCGACCAGGGATCAAACCCAGGCCCCTTGCGCTAGAAGCTTAGCCACCAGACCACCGGGGAAGTCCCAAGAATGCTTAACTTTTACAATGGACAACAGCCAGGAAAAAAAAAAAGCCATTGGCATTAAATTAAACCAACGTCCAATCAGAACAAGGTCACAGTGTCTGAGCGCGTGGCGGGGGGCGGTGGACAAGAAGGGTCACAAGCTTGGGTGACAGTGGGGACTTGCGAGGGGTGGGGTTTTTTCCCCCTTCGGAATAAAAGGCTTGGCTTTTTAAAGATAGGTTTGCGCAGAGGTGATGCTGGTTGGCCACAGTGGGAAAAACAAAAACAGTTACAAATGGATTTCCTCAAAGACCACCTCCAGGTGCCAGGTAAGGTGGGACAGGGCAGGAACCCAGCGGTGGACAGGTTCCTGAGCTCAGGCTACCCCTGGGGCGCTGGCCATGGCTCAGGAGCTCAGAGGGAGCTGGAGGCACCCGAACAAAGTGGTCCGCAGCCTGGAGGGACTGACCTGGGGTGGGACGGGCACCCCAAGAAGCCTCTGCAGAGCTGGGCAGAGGAAGTGAATCAGAGACACTTCTTGGCTAGATGCAGCTTTGAGAGGCACGCACAGCACAGGACCACAGTGCAGAAGCACAGCGTAATGTGGACCCTGCAGGGCCATCCTGGGCTGCTCTGGCCCTTGGGCAGGTGCCGTGGGGTGGTCAGCTGGGCAGAGGGGTGGCCAGCCCTGGAGGGACTCGGGGGCCGCTGCATGGCAAGAAAGCCAGGCCTTGCCTTCTGGGATGGAAGGAATCCCATGCCCTTTGGAACTAACAGTTCAATCCAGCACAAACTACACTGCTGAGTGCCGGGCCCAAAGGCTGTGGGAAATCTCGCCAGCCCCTCACTGTGCAGGAAGAACAGTTGGCCCGGAGGTAAAGTGACTGGCAGGTGGGCTGCCAGGGGGCCTGAAGCTAGCTGCGCAAGGCCCAGAGAGAGACCTCTTTTTGTTTGTTTTTGGAGTGGCTTGGGGGATCTTAGTTCCCGATCAGGGATGGGGCCCCAGCCCACAGCAGTGAAAACGCAGAGTCCTAACCACTGGGCCACCAGGGAGTTCCTGGCACAGACCTTTCCAAGGTCAGAGCACAGTGCTTGGGGCCTGTGCTGGAGGAAACGCAGCCCTACTTCACAGGACCTGTTATCAGCCCAGGGACACCTGGGTTCCTGAAAAAGGAGGAGACGGGGGTCTCTCAAACCTGCCTACACAAGGGTGACATCCTTGTCTTTGCTCCACCCTCGCCCCTGAAGAAGAGGAGCCAAGTTCAGGGTTCAGCGGGCTACAGGGTCTGGCCTAGGGCCCACTGCTTGCGGTTCACTGGGCTCCCAGGGAAGCCCACAAGGAAGGGGCCTGACTTGGCTAGTTTAAGGATAAAACCCCCAACAACAGAGGGCAGATCTTATTTGGGAGTTTCTAACTGGGAATCCGGAACTCCGGAACTCTTGGTTTCCATTGAGGCGTCGGGGAACCCGGGACCCGACACCGTGCGGAGGAATGGGCTCGCGGAGGGGGGAGCAGGGCGCCTCCCCAGAGCTGTACTCTGCAGCCCCCCGGGAAATGCCCAGGCAATGTGTCAGCCTCGAGGCCCACCACTCTGCGGGGATCGCAGTCACGGGAAAGGCTGATGTGTGATTTCTCTTCAATTCTCTCTGAATCCTTGCCTGCAGGAAGCAGTCTGGAGGTGTTCTGGGTGAGGACGGGGTGGATGCCCCCACGTCTGGGCAGTCCCTCCATCAAGCATCAGGATGGACCTCCAAGTTTAGCCCCAGCTGGGAGATGGAGGAACAGACCGGGAGGAAAGGCCGGGACGGCCCGCTGGACAGGCCGCTGCTCACCTGGGCATCAGGGAGAAGCCTGATTCTACCTTCTGACCTGTGGGAGGACCTTGAGGGGCTCCTGAGATGGTCACCAGAAAGGGGTATCCTGCCGCCCCAACCCTGCAAGCCTCCCTCCAATGTCTGCGCCTCCACCACGGCCTGAGGATAAAACGGCGATGAGACTCACCTTGACCGTGTCAAACGGGTGTCCCACCAGCACGCCTGCCACACCTGGGGGGAGAAAGGACAGCCTGTGACCCAGACGCCTCAGAAACCACCATGTGGGGCCTGGGTCCAGCAAGGATGTGCCTGCCACATCCCGGGAGCCCCTTGATCCTTTGGGTGGAGCGAGGGGAGGGTGGCCGTCCCAAGGTCAAGCCAGGATCTGTCAGACTCAAAGCTGGTGACTCTCTCTCCGCCCGGCTGCCCGTTGGAGGGGACAACAGAAGGTGCCCCTTGGCGCAGCAACGTGGAAGGACCTAGAGAGCGTCAACTGAGTGAAGTAAGTCAGACAGAGAAGGAGAAATACTGCATGACTTCCCCTATGTGTGGAATCCAAAAGGAAATGATACAAATAAACTTCCTTACAAACAGACTCACAGACTTAGAGAATGCTCTTAGGGTTGCCGGAGGGAAGGGTGAGGGGAAGGGATGGTTAGGGCGTTTGGGATGGACGTGTGCACACACTGCTGTATTGAAAATGGATGACCAACAAGGACCGCCTGTAGAGCACAGGGAACTCTGCTCAACGTTACGTGGCAGCCTGGATGGGAGGGGGTCTGGGGGAGAATGGGTACATGGATATGTATGGCTGAGTCCCTTCACTGTCCATGTGATACTCTCACAACACTGTTAATCAGCTATGCTCCAATATAAAATAAAAAGTTAAAAAAAGAGAGAGAAGGTGCCCCCTGAGAGGCTGTCAATGCCATTTCTCAGGTGTTCCCATCGTTCCAAATGCCTGGCGTGGTCAGGCGCTCCAGGGGTTCTGGATTTGGGGTCAGCCCCTTACCCAGCTTTCAGTCTTCGCTCTGTCATTTACCAGCTGGCTGAGCCCACATAGGACTCAGCGTCTGAGCCTTACTGTCCGCACTTGTACAGGATTGAGAGTTAAACTTCCCCAGGGCTGCCCCCGGTCCCAGAGTGCTGGCCCGGACATGAGGCATTGCGGCTGCTGGCTGACCGCTCCCCGGCCCTGCACGGGAGCCACGCTGTGCCCGTGGTGGCAGCCTGTGACCCTGTTCGCTTGGTTATGTATCAGTCTAGACCTGTAAAGATTCACCCTCCCAAAAAAGGACAAGCCCCACTGCCCCTGCCACCCCGAATGGCTCACGAGCACCTGTCAGCGTCCTGTGTGCTGTGTGGGCTACAACATCCCTGTGAAATAGGCAGTCTTGTTAGGCACTTCACGGAAGGACAGTGAGGCTCAGAGAGGTCAGGAAACTGCCCGACTGACTCGCATGCTGTCCTCCCTGGAACTGCACGCGTGTGCGTCTTACAGCACTGCTTTTATTGCTAAGTTGTTGTTCAGTCGCCCAGACGTATCCGACTCTTTGTGACCCCATGGACTGCAGCACGCCAGGCTTCCCTGTCCCTCACCATCTCCCGAAGTTTGCCCAAGTTCATGTCCATTGCACTGGTGATTTATTACTGTATTTATTGCTATATTTCAATGTATAATAGAGCAATTAAACAGGCTAATATTCATTGGGTCACAGTCACGTTTCTACCTGCTGGTTACCATTCTTAGCTTTGTATGTGTACCAACCCTCCCTCTTATGTAAATAAAGGACCATTAGCCCATTTTACAGATGAGGAAACTGAGGCACAGAAAAGTGATGTATGTCCACACCACACAGTAAGTAGTGGAGCCGAGATCTGGACCGAAACCTTCTGAGCCTGGAGCCCTCCTTAACCACTCATCTCTCCTGCTCCCCATCAGAGCTGGTTACCAGCGTTAGTGGATGTCCACAAGTAAATAGGAGTTTTTATGCTTCTTCACATATTGTATTTTTAATCCTTATATAATGTCCTCTTCACCTTGTTTAATGCTTCAGACCTTAAAAGTGAAAGTCGCTCAGTCATGTCCGACTTTTTATGACCCCGCGGACTATACAGTCCATGGAATTTTCCAGGCCAGAATACTAGAGTGGGTAGCCTTTCCCTTCTTCAGGGGATCTTCCCAACCCAGGAACTGAACCAGTGTCTCCTGCATTGCAGGCAGATTCTTTACCAACTGAGCTATCAGGGAACCCACGTGTAGAAACAGGGTTAAGAACTATCACCGCCCCGCCATGGGGTGAGAGTAGGAGGCCTTCTCTCACCCTACGTCCCCACCTTACCCCCAAGCACGTTCCCACCCTGCCCATCTTCCACTGACCTTCACCTTCAAAACCCACGAGACCCAGGGCTATTCCATCTTGGGGTCTCTACTCGCATCCCTGGAGCCTCTCTTGATTACGACCCTCAGATGTAACACATCTGAACTCCCCCTCATCTGCAAAACCTGCTTCTTTAATGCCATCAGGAAAGACAGTCCTGAGCTCTCGGGAGGACTGAGCCCAGGCCATTAACTCTGGCCACAGCCACGAATCTTCTGGTTTCCAGCACCACAGATGAGACATCCGCCGGCAGCGTGTCTGTTCACCTTTGTCAATAATTTATTTATTCTGTCAGAGAGCCACTGAGATTTTTATCTGTAGATTTTGGGAATATCACCAGGAGATACCAAGGTTGTGTCTTTTTTTCTTTAAAGAACTCTGGCTGGTACGCCCTCAGCCCTTTCACGCAGCAGACTTCTGATCAGAGAAAATTTCCACTATTATTTATTCATCCTACTCATCACCTCCAGACCTCTTCCTCCTTCTGGAACCCCTGACATTCACAGGTGGGTGAAAACATACCCCAGCCTGTCTTTTCCCTCAGCTCTTCCACCTTTGGGTTTCTGGTCTTCAAGACACACTTTGTTTTGATCGTTTGAGACCCACCCCCGTTTTCATTTCATGTTTTGAATTTTCTGAATTTGAAATTCTAGTTCTTGGGGGAGTGGAAGTCGGTACTGAGACCCTTCTAACCCAGTCCCCTGCAAGGCCTCAGGGCTGCTGTCAATCAAGGCCCCACCCGGCCTCCCAGAGGGGGAGGTTGGACACGTGGTTCACACGCAGCCAATCAGAAGGGATCTACCCTCTTCCTCCCGGGACACTGAATGAAGAGCCACTCAAACCCAAGGAAACCAGACAACCTCTGGGGCCCAGGCTCGGGGTGCCACCCGGACATGGTTCCTGGACGGCCCCTCTGCTCTGAAAGCTGAGCCTGGGACAGTCAGGTCACTGTCCCTAGCGCCTTGAGCCTGGGGGAAGGGACGAGCCTGGCTGCCCCCTTGCACTTTTCAGGGCCTAGGTTTCTCCTGGGTCAAGTAACACCAGGAGAGAGGGTCCCTTCTACCCTCGCCCATCTCCGTTCACACCACGGGGGAAGCACAGGCACCTCTAGCCCCAGGCGTTCACCTGGGCCCAGGTAGGACCACAGGTGTGGCGGCCGTGGAGTACCTTCTGCTCGCCAACCCAGGACGCGGCCAGGATCTCTCCCGGCTGGGCGTGGTGAGGATGGGCAGGGGCCCTGGTGAGCAAGAGCCCAGGGTGACTTGACTGTGTGTGTCTGGAGGGCTGGGTCTGACTTTACCAAGAGTGTTCCCGCCCCAAACCCCACGGCTCCCAGCACACCTGTGTGAATACAGAAGGAATCCTGCTTCTCTGGGGGAAGAACCCACACTCCTCAAGAAGCTGCAAAGGGGCCTTGGCCCTGGGACTGAGCGCCCACTGGGGGAGGGGTAGAGAAGGGTCTGCCCACCCCCCACCCCGGAGGAGCCCACGGCCTGGTGGCAGGACACAAGGGGAGGTCCCTGGAGGTGGCGGGGGTGGGGGGTGGGGGCCGCGGGGCGGCGGGAACAGCAGAGAGGGGAATGGACAGGGGGAAACGGACAGCTTGGTCCATCGAGGTCGGCCCCTCCTGTCTCCTCTGGCACTGGGCTTGGAAGAAACCTGACGGAAAGCCCTGGGGCCTGGAGGCCTGATTGGGTAAGCGTCTGGGTCACTTCCCAGCACACTCCCTTCTGCATCAGCCTCACAGGAAGCTAGCACCACACAGGTTTATGTGCCTAAGGCTGCTCTCCACACTCCTCTTCCTGCTGAGTCCCTGACAGCTAAACCTGGCTCCCAGTGAATACCTGTTGAATAAATTAACTCTACAAGAAAAAACAGAGACACTAAAGGCCAAAGAGGGAAGTGCCAGTGCCGGATGCCCACGGACAGGCCACAGCCAGCCCAGACAGAACGCGGACTCAAGGTCCGCGGGGGTGGGGTGGGGGGACACACAGGGCCTCAGCGCTGTGGGGCAGCCCGGCCTCAGGGAAGGTGCCCCACATCGGGGACATGCACGCGTGAGCCCAAGACGTAGATCCTGCGAAGATTCAAGCCTACTCTGCCCGTTCCCAGGGGCTTCCCTGGTGGCTCAGCTGGTAAACAATCCTCCTGCAACGTGGGAGACCTGGGTTCGATCCCTGGGTTGGGAAGATCCCCTGGAGAAGGGAATGGCTACCCACTCCAGTGTTCTGGTCTGGAGAATCCCATGGACTGTATAGGCCATGGGGTTGCCAATAGTCGGACGCAACGGAGCGACTTTCACTTTCACGGCTCCCCGCTCCCCGCCCCCCCCCTCGCCCCCAGTCTGTTCCCCAGAAGAGCCGCGCATGGAGGGGGCGGGACGCCAAGGCGTGACTAGGCGCCAGGGATCAGGCCCACGCCTTTTAAGCCATCTCACTAGGGGGTCGTCCGGTGGCCCCCGGCCCCAGCCCACCCACACGGATGCGGGAAACGGGGTGGAGCCAGTTTCAAACTTCTTGTGCCCAGGGAGGGGACCCTGCTCCGAGTCGGCGCAGGCTGGGGGACGGCATGAGGGAGATGGGCTCGGAGCCTCGCCGTCCGCTGGCCTCGGCGAGGAGGGTGGTGGGGCATCCTTCTGGCGGTCCCCTGGCAGCCACGGTAATGTCCCCGAGCCCCAGATCGCTCGTCCGAACGAGCTGCGAAAGACTTAAAAGACAGTTGCCTTGGTGGACAGCGCCCTAGGGGCCCTTCGGGCCTGATGTCAATTCACGCCCACAAGAATCCCGTGAAACAGGAGCACAGCTAACCCATCTTACACAGGAGGAAATCTCAGCCACAGGGCAAGCCGCGGGACCAAGAGGTCGCAGGTGAGCTGGCCTCCCAGGCCGGACACCTCCTCCCTGGGCACCGGGCGTCCCCGGCCCCCGCGCGCGCCCGGGCAGGACCCGCCCTCTTCCTTACCCCCAGCGCATCCAGCCAGAAAGTCGAGCGCCATTGCCGGGTCCCCGGTGAAGCCGCCTTCCTCCGGGTCCTCCTTCGCTGGCCCCTCGCCGGGCTGGTCGCCGTCGGGGGCCCTCCGTGCTTTGCTGGGCTGGCACTCGGCCTGGCCGCTGCCTTCTGGCACGGAGCCCCGCGCAGGCTGGGGTCTGGCGGCAGCGGCGGCGGCGGCTCAGCGCGCGACTCCTTGCCGGGCGCTTGTCCCTCGCTGGCCGGCTCGCCGGCCTTTCCGATCTTCCGTGCGCCGCCCGTGGTCCCTCACCTCGGGCCGCGCGTCCCGCCCCTCCGGCCGGCCGGCCGGGGTTCGGGCGTGGGGCAGAGCTCAGCCAATGGGCGGGCGAGGCGCGGACAACGCCCCGGGCCCCGCGCGCCGCCGCGGCGCTTCATTGGCCGGGCTGACCTAGGGTGCGGGCGAGGCGGGGCCACGTAGCCGGCCGGCGGGCGGGGGAGGCGCGGAGGCGCTGCAGACAAAGAATGCGCTTCGTGCGCCCGCCCGCGCCGCCCCGGGCGGAGAGGAAGGCGGTCGTGCGCCGCCGCGGCGGGACGGTGGGGCTGGTGCTTGCGGGGAGTCCCGGGCCGGCGCAGCCTGGGAACTTCCTGGCGTGCGTGACGCGGATCAGCGGGGCGGGAGGTGGCGTGCCCTCGCTCTGGACCGGAAGCCTGGGATCCTTGGGGCCTTGGTTCAGATCCCAACTCCACCGCCCAAGCTCAGGGTCCTTGCTTGCATAATGGGGACGCGCCGCGGTTAACGGAGGTGGAGCGCCGGGACCCTCCAAGGCCTGCAGGCTGGAACACTAATTGTAACACTCCTCGAGCGGCGGAACGCCCCTTCGGGGGAGTCTTCACCCCCACGCCTCCTGTCTGTGCGCCCTCCGGCCGGTGGGCCTGGGGCTCCCGGCCTCCTGGCCCACGGCGCTCGGGGCGAAGGGCGTGGCCAGGACCTCGGGGTGCAAACTTGGGGAGCCGTGGAAAGCTGTGCGAAGGGGAGGTTCCTGGACTCGTCCTGGAGCCGCGGGGCGAGAGAGGCCAGATCGGGCGCGGTGTGGTCACGAAACCGCGGCTCTGGAAGGCCTCGGGGCCTGGACCGCCTGGCGGAGGGGAGGGTATGTGAGAAGGCCAAGTGGGAGGGCGCTGGGCTCCGGTCTACGCAGGTAGCTGGGCGGCGGGAGGTGGGGGTGGATTAAGAAAGAGCAGAATCCGACTCTGCTCCGCGTCCGCTTTCCCCCATCCCTGGGATTGGCCGCGGCCAAGGACCCCTCCCTGGGGAGCGTCCGGGTCAGAGACTCCCACTTGCCCTTCTCCAGCACCTCGTGAAGTCCGGACTGTACGGTTTGGACTCGGTTTGGCCGGGCGCTTTCTCCCTCACCGTGAGTCAGATGACAACTTCAGGCCTTCGCCCAACTTCCTTCATGCTCTTGCGATCAGGACACACAGTCCGGTGTTTCCGGGTTGCAGATCACACAGTTCTTTTATTTGCATGTTACTATTTCTGAAATCGACAACGAGGTTACCATGGATATATACCTCACAGACGGGTTTTAAAGATTATATATACTTGCTACTAGGGGATACCTGTCCGGTGCATTAATTATTGTGGTGATCAGGGGCCACTCTAAATCCAATGGTTCCGCATGGTTTCCTTTTATTCTTAGAATCTAAAGAGAACATCCATTGATCTGAGACCCAAACCCAGGTCTGCTGACTCCTAGTCCAGTGCTTGTGATGGCTGGTGGGCCCTGAACTAGGGGTCTGGAGGCCTGGGTTTGAATATCACCAGCCTCTGACAAGACTCATGAGCCAGGAAAGGGTGTGGGCCCTAGGAGAAGCCCAGACCCAAAACCCAGGTGGGAGTTGGCCGGAGGCCTCGAAGTCACAGTGATTAAACTGGACAACCTACATCCAGGTGACTCACCTCTAGGAACAGGGGTCCCTGGGTTGCTGAGGCCTCAAGGGGGAAAGCACAGATGCCTGCAGCCTCCGTATCTGTTTTTGGAGGTTTGAGAAGGAGAGTCAAGAACCTTAACAGGGCAGTAAGTCAGAAAATTCTTATGGACCGATTAATAAGGAGACAAAGAGAACACAAGTGCCTTAAGTTAATGTTGTGCTTGGGGCAGCTTGCATGAGCCCTGACTCCTGTCCTTGGGCCAGCCCAGCAGCCTGGTACACAATGAGCACTCAGTATTTAGAAAGCTCCTTGGGGAAAGCTGCATTTGGGCAGACCCTGCAGGCATCCGGGCGGGGGATCCGCAAAGGTAGCAGTGGGATGGATCCTGGATCCTGCACTTCAGGCAGGCGGTGAGCTGTGCACCCTGCAGGGAGGACTTGGAGAGGGGCTGGACTGGGGGAGCCAGTGTTCAGGCTGAGGCTTGTTGGCTTTGGGGACAGAGGTCCAGCAAGTGGTGAGCAGTAGAAGGGTGGGCTCTGGGGCAGGTGTGCCCACGGTGGGTGCTGGGGGTCAACCTCCAACCGGGAGCACCCCAGGGCAGGTGCTGGTGCATCCCAGAATCTGCTGGAAACAGCGTTTGGGGAAGCAGTGAGGAAGCGGCGAAGGCAGGCACTGGTAGGGGCTGGGGTCACGGGGGTGTGTGTACTGCTGGCTTACTAAACCACTGAAAGCCGTCCCTCCCTAAAGAATCGTTCAAAGACTTCTTGGTTCCAGTGGTTAGGGATCCACCTTGAGACCCAGGGGACACAGGTTCGATCCCTGATGGGGGAACTAAGATCCCACATGCTGCAGGGCAAGCAAGTTGGCACGCTGCAATTAGCCCATGTGCCTCAAAGAAAGATCCCGAGAGTCGCAACTAGGACCTGACGCCACCAAGTAACATTTTTTTTTAAAAAAAAGAATCATGCATTAAAAAAAAAGTGATTCCTGCTGCCTGAGAATCATTCACTTGGGTGGTGCTCTGCACCTGGAGTGGGCACAGAGAAGACCCACCTCCCTGGCCTCCAGGGCCTCCCACGCAGCTGGCAGGGAGACCCGAAAGAAGTGAAGATGCCTTAGCCAAGGAAATGAGCTTGTAGGCAATGGGCCTGCGTCATTACATCAGCTGCTGGGGTCCATATCTGTTCTGCTTCATTTCCTGAGATTACAACAGTCTGCTTTTTCAAACTTCTCAGGTTCCACAGGGCCCCGGGTCCCTCCCACCCTTCCTGGGGAGGCTGCCTTGCAGGGGGACTCAGACCCCAGCCTTTAAGAAGTGGGAGGGGCCCAAGGCCAGAGCAGTAGGGAACAGCAGGGAGGGGAAACATGCCACGGGGCAGCAGGGGACAGGCCGGGTCACTGGGAGTGTGTGACAAAGATTTTGTTTTGCAGGGCGTTTGTAATTCCTGACACAAGACAGATTGGGTGTGGGAAAATTAATAACAGCAGTCTCTCACCCTGGAATCTGTTGAATTCAGTGGTGGGAGGCTATTTGGCCCCCGGGGTTGGGTGGGGAGCAAGGCTGGAGCTTGAGATGTCTCAGGGCCTGTGGGGTAGGGGGTGGTCTGTAGACCTTGTGGGGGGTTGGGCTCAGCTGGAGGGTGTGCAGGGTGGGCCTGGGAGCCAGGGCAGGTGTAGTTTTAGGATGGGAGCCACTGGAACAGGTTCCAAAGCTCCTGGGCACAGACGGTGGGGAGGGTGGGGCTGTTAACTGCCTCCCACACCCCCCACTTGGAATAAAACCCAGGCTCAGAGCCCGAGAGGTACCTGGCCGAACCCTTACAACTGCAAGCTCATTCTGCCCCAGGGCCTTTGAATTGGCTGTGTCCCCAAGCCGGGGTGGGGGCGGGGTGCGCTCCTCCTCCCAGCCTGGTATAGTCCTCTCCAGGGCTCAAGCCCCTGCTCAACTCTCAGCTCCTCAAAAGGGGCTTGGCTGCGGAGCCCCCCACCCCACCCCATGCCCTGTTCTGCCCCAGCTCCTAGAATGACTTTGCATGTTCCTCTAAATGTTTAACATCTCTCTTCCTCTCGAATGTTTGCTCCACCAGGGCGGGGACCTTATCATCTTTAAGTAACACTAAACTTGGCCTGGCACACAGCAGGGGGTGAGCATGCACCCTTGGGTGAGGGGACCTGGGCTCTGGACTGTCCTGCCCTGTGGCCACGGGTCCCCCCAGACCTCTGGAATTGGAGTCTCCCAGGACAAGCTAAAAGTGCAGATTTCAAGGCCCCACCTCGGCCTCAGGGAGCAGGTGGGGGTAAAACCTGCGTTGAAACCGGCCTCTTCAGGGATGGAGACCTTCTCCCAGGACAGGTTCAGGGATCTCTGGCTCAGTTTTGCTTTCCAGTCTCCACTTGCACCCCTCCTGGCTGCGTGGAAGACCCTGCAAGGAACACGGTGGGGTGGGGTGGGGGTGGCTTTGTGCCAGGGGGTCCACCTGGACCCAGCACTGGGTGCTGATGAGCTGGCTCCGCCCCACGAGTCTTTCTCCCTGCCGATAAACGTCTTCCATCTGGATGTCCCTCCGGCCTCAGGTCTGGTCCACTCTGGGAGTAACTCAGCCTCCCTGGTGAGTGAGTCGGCTCTGTGCCTCAAAGGGGAGAGGGCCTGAGACCACCTGGGGACAGCCAGTCCCTGTCCTGGTGGCCCCTCCCGAGTCTGAGATGCTCAGTGCTCTCCTATTGGGTGGATTTTACAGAGTTCATGTCTCAGTTGAGTTTCGTCAGCCCCAAAGGGGCCACCACGCCGTGTGGGTTTCTGGCACCTTCGTTCAGTGGGATACAGTCACCGTGGTCCCCGGGGCGGAGTCCCCAGGGCGGGTGTGGCCTCCACTCGCTTGGCACCCACTTGGCCGTGGAGGGGGTGGACCGAGAGGCCGAAGCGAGGGAGGCTCTGGCCAGATGGAGATATGACCAGAAACTCAAGAAGGAGCGTGATATAAATAGATGCGGCAAGTGCTTCTGGTGTAAAAATAGAGTTAACGGGATCAGCCTGGGGGTGCCCCAGACCCAGAAAGCCACAGAGGTGGACCCCAGCTGGGGTTGGCTCGACTGGTCAGGGCAGAGGGGCTCGGCCAAGCGTGGACATGGGGTGTGCTTGCTGCCCACGGGCCTCGTGGAGTCATGCTCCTGGGTCAGCGCAGGGTGGGGTGGCGGCCAGGCCTAGGGCAGTGCCCTCTGGGGGCACCCGCTGTCATGGTGGGGGGATGGCTGGACCAGCAGATGGTCCGGGGCTGTCGGGCAGCATGAACGGGCACCCAGGGCAGTGGCCAGAGGAGGGCAGTGTGCCCCTGTTCAGGGCTGGGGTTGGGGCGCCAGGGTGAGGCCGTGTGGGTGCAGTTGGCAGCGGGGCAGGAGTGGGCGGGGCGCTGCCCCGGGCAGGGAATGTGTGTTGGGATGGCAGGCGGGTGCCCTGGGGAGCAATGGAGGGGACAGAGAAAGGGCTGAGAGAAGGGCCTCCTGGAACTCAGGAGCCCGCTGTGGTTCTTGGAACCCAAGCCCAAGCTTCCCCTTCCAGGACCCCTCTGGTGGGACAGGCCTTCGCTAGTTCTGTGTTCCTCCTTCCTCCTGTGGCTTCCTGACGACCCAGCCTCGGGCAGTCATCTGTGGCCCAGCAGGGGGCATGGACCCCTCTGCCCACACCATGATCTCCAGTCCTGTTCCTTTGGGCTCTGCTCCCTGGAGCCCCCACCACAGCCCCATCTTCGGCCCCCTTGGGTGCCTGACTCTTGGCTGCCGTGCCTTGCCCCCGGCGGGGGTCGGGGGGTGGGGGTTAGGCTCACCTCCCAGATGAAGCCCTTTCGGGGCCTTGCTGTCCAAAGGGAGGGTCACAGGCAGGCCTCTGCCACCCCTTTGAGTGTCTGTTGGCGCTGGGGGTGGGCGTGTGTGTGTGTGGGGGTTGGTCCCGGGTGAGTCTGCCCTCAGGCACTTCCTGTTAAAGTGTGCCGGGTTCCATCCCTGGTCAGGGAACCAAGATTCCGCATGCTGCATGGTGTAGCAAAAAGAATAAAAATTAAAAAGAAGTGCCTGCCTTTGCTTCCCAGCTGGCTCCATGACACTTTGTCCCAACCTCCCATCCTTCCCCAGCCTCTGCCCCACCCAGCCACCGCTTCCGCTGGACGTGCCGTGCCCGCACCAATGAGCCGTGTCCACATGCTCCAGCCGGGGTGTTCCAGGCGCCTCCCCCAGTCCCGACAATCTACTTCTCAGCCTTACCTGGTGCTGCCCGCCTGCGGGTCTTGGCCATGCTGGGAACGGCCTCCCACCCCCCGGCGGGCGCTCCAGTTCTGCCTGTGATTGGGGTCTCCCCCTTCAGGAACACCATAGCTGCACCATGCTCTCTCTGGGACCCCTGACTGCGGGGGACGTTGGGCCTCTTGTGCAGACATGCGGGCAGTCCCATGGGGAGGTTCATGAGACCAGGAACTGAGGCCTCTGGCCAACAGCCCTGTGAGTGCGTCACTCTGGACGGGGGATTCCTCCAGGCCCCCTGATGGCTTAAGATGGCCTCAGCATGAGACACCTTGAGCCAGAGCCACACGTCTACGCTGGTCCCGAGTCCCGACCTGCAGAACTTGTGAGACATGAATGTTTGGTGTCAGAGGCTTCTCCTCATGGGGATAATTTCTCAGGCAGTACCAGAGAAGGCATGTACTCCCCAGGCAGGCCAGGGCTGCAGGGAGGCTGGGCAAGCCTCTGAATCATTGTTGGATGCCTGCGTGGGCTTTGCACAAGAAGGTGTGTGCTGGAATGAAGGAATGAATTATTGACAGCGGTCAATATCTTCCCTTCCCAGATCAGCAGATCCGATAGGCCTCAGGCCCTGCCCTGACGAGAGCCTCATTCCTCAATTCCACCCTCCGGGGCCTTGGATCTCGTGGTGTCAGAGGTTACCTTGTCCTGGAGAGAACCTCCCAGCCAGTGGGCCCCAGGGATGCCTCCTGTGCATCGCTGAAGGGGTCACAGGGGCCTGGAAAACAGGAGGGGCTGCATGAAGTGACCAGAAGGGCTTAAGTTACTGCTTGGGCATCTGGGAACGGAAGAGACGGGCCAGGGAGTGGGTGGGGACAGGGCAGGGCTGGAGGCACCTGACCGCTGGCCCAGGCCTGAGGCTGCTGGCTCAGGCCTGAGGCTGCTGGCTGGCACTCCAAGGGTCGCTTCTGCTCCGTCTGATGACCAGTGCCGGGGAGCCTTCATAGTCCTTACCTGCGTTAGCCCTGCTTCAGGTGGCTGTCGTCCCTGTTTGCAGATAGGGGAAACTGAGTCTCGGGGTCACGTTAATCAGTGTCCCCCGTGGCAGCGCTGGGCTCAAATTCCAGGCCTTCCCCTAACTGTCACTGTTGCTCTCTGGCCGCGGTGTCCTCGTCTGTAACACGGGGGTGGATCCAGGGGCCTGGAGCTCTGTGCTGAGCTCAGACATGAAGACACCGCTCCTGGGGGGGATGGGGGCGGGGGAGCTGAGGGCAGCCCTTCCTGTTGGCCCCGTTGCCCCAGTGGAGGCACAGGCTGGGGACGCCCTGTTGTATGCTCTGCAACCCTGAGACCCTGGGAGCCAGGGCCCTAACCCCTCAGGATGTCAGAGGGAGGCCAGGGTGTCTGGGAGGTCTGAGGTAGGGGGTCATCCACCCTGCAAACCAGTTACACCCTAGAGATGCTCCCCCACCCGGAGGTGGGTGCAGCCTCAGCTCCCGCCTGTGGCTGTGTGGGCTGCAGCCCCCAGTGGGGCGTCGTGGGATGCAGGCAGAGCGTGGCAGGCGCCAAGCCCCTGAGCGTACAAATTTGTCTCCTGTCCCATTTTACAGATGAAGAGACGGAGGCTTAGAGTGTCACAGAGTGAGCCAGGTGACTCCGGAGTCTCCTGAACTCATCCAAGTCTTGCCAAGGAGCCTCATTTTCTGGAAATGCCCATCTCTGGAGCTGGCCCAGTGTCCCACTCTAGACTCATTGCCTGGAAGTCCCACTGCCCCCATCCCTGCCCTTCCAAATCCTGCCAAAATGGCAAAGTGCATGATAGGTAAAAATAGTTCAGGTGGATTTCCCTGGTGGTCTGGTGGTTAAGAATCTGCCTGCCAATGCAGTGGACATGAGTTAGGTTCCTGGTCCAGGAAGATCCCTCGTGCCGCAGGGCAGTAAGCCGGTGAGCCATACCTAAGGAGCCTGTGCACCTGGAGCTGCTGCCCCGCAACAAGAGGAGCCACCGCAATGGAAAGACACCACAGGGAGAGTCCCTCCGACTAGGCCGCAACTAGAGAAAGCCTGGGCTCAACAGCAAAGACCCAGGCCAGCCAAAAAGAAATAAACAGATGTGAATCATTCAGGGGGGTTTGACCCAGTGAACTCCCCTCTGAGAACATACCCACTGAAACACAAAGACCTCAAAGCATAACTCCTGGAGCACTTTCTGTATTTTACAGGCGTATCCCACTTGCCTGTCCTTGACATCACCCGCAAGTTACATCGTAACAGTGATATTTATTCTTTTATCTCGGTTGCACCATGCGGCTTGTGGGATGTTCGTTTCCCAGACAGGGATCGAACCTGTGCCTCCCCCTGCGTAGGGAGTCTTAACCCCTGGGCCTCCTGTGAAATCCCATAACTGTGATACTCAGAGCTACAAGTTTGGCTCCAGGAGCCTAGGGCCTGCTGACCCTTTAGTCCTCCCTGAGCCTTATGGGTGGACGGCAGCAGAGCTGCCGTTTTACAGACAAGGACACTAAGGCCCCAGGGGACCTCACAGAGAGCCCCTCAGGGTGAGGGCCACGCCCAGGCAGCCTGGCTCAGCCTCCTGGTCCACCCCACGGGCACCGTGGACGCGCAGGAGAAGTGAGTCCCCGGGTGCGCGGCATCCCAGAGGGGTTGAGAAGGAAAGGCAGCAAGTGACAAAATAGTGAAAACAGAGGTGTCTGCCTGCGTCCTGCCGGGAGGCGGGGCCTTCGCCTCGAGGCCGGCTGCGTCTCTTTGGTCTGGATGTCTTGTTAGGAACTTGAAGTTATCCCTCTTGTTATAAAGCGTAAGCACGCCTTTTAGGATATCAGGTTCCTCCCCGGCACCTCGGCCTGCAGCTCCCCCGCCACCATGTCCGGTGAGGCCTGCGCCCCACTTCCCCTTGTCCCGGGGGCCCCTGGTGTCTGTGCCGTGTCTGTCTCCCCTTACAGGATGGCTCAGAATTCCTCGCTTGGGCTTCCTGGGGCCGCGCGGGGTGGGCCCGCTGTTGGAGGAGGAAGCCGAAAGCCAAAAGCCGACCTTGCTGCTCCAACAGTGACCCTTTGGAGTGGCCCCAGCGGGTGCCCTGGGCTCTGACTCCTGCCAAGCATGCAACTCAGAAAGGTCGCACAACTGGCCCAAGGTCACACAGCTGGGAGGGGTGGAGCCAGGAGCCAAACCCAGGCTAAGACGGCCTCCTGTTGTCTCCCCCAAACCATGCGGGGGGGTGGGGGGTGAGCCACAACTCCTCCTGAGCCCAAACCCCCACCTGCCACCAGGGGGCTTCCTTGCTCTGTCCTGGGTCAGGTGCGAGCAGATGGCTTTGCCCCGGGTTCATCCATCTGTCTGTCCAACCATCATCAAGCATCTACCCACCCATCCACCCACGTTTCGATCCATCTGTCTGTCCTTCCGTCTGTCAGTCCTTCTGACCATTGTCCGTCCATCCACCAATACACTCACTGACTCATTTTTCTCACGCATTTATTCATCCACTCTTCCCAGGGTGCCCACCGCGGGCCGGGCACGGTGGTCTCAGAGACAGATGCAGCTCGGAGCTGGCTGGGGGCGTGTTCAGACCTGCACGGGGCAGCCTCTACAGTGAGGCGGCAGGTTTTCTGTTTCTGCTGCGGCGAAGGGTAGTTTGGGCATGTTTGTTCAGGAGGCAAAGGGCGCGTGAAACTTGGCGACAGTGACCGAGAAAGCACGCTCATCTGAAATGCCACCTCTAGGGCTGCCCTAACACCCCCATCCCAGCCCTTCCTGCTCCGACTCTCATTGGCACAGACTGCTCTCTGGCAGACTCATTATTTAGGTTATTTTTTGTGTTGGTTGTCTGTCTCCTCCCCTGGATCATAAGATCCACAGGGAAGGGACTTTTGCCTGTGTTTACTGCTGTGTTCACTGAAGTGGCCCCGGTGCCTAGGATGTGGCATGCAGTAGGCACAACATGTTTGTGGCGTGGGTGGGAGGGATGGGCAGGGCAATGGTTGGGGGGTGGTTGGGGGGTGGTTGGGGGATGGTTGGGGGGTGGTTGGGGGCATGGTTGGGTGAGATGGTGGGGGGCATGGGCAGGGTGGGCTGTTGGGAGACCAAGCTGGGGGCTGTGGAGGTGGATAGAGGAGTGGATCTGAATGTGAACATCAAGGGGTTGCCCTCAGGACTGGGTGCCTCACAGGATGCAGGGTGCAGGGGGAAAGGTACCCAGGGCGGTTCCTGGGCTCTGGCTCGGGTGCCCGGGGCCGACACTGCAGGAAACATGGAACTCGACCTCTCCCTGTTTCTTCAGTTAGACTGCATGCCTCAAGTTCCCTCACCATCCAGAGGACTGGCCTCCGCAGTGTAGCGTCCCAGCTGGACGTGGCCTGCTCAGAACAGGCCTGTCCACTCCCTGCTTCGGGAACCTGAGCTCCTACTAACGCAGCCTGCACGCTTGGCCAGCCACTCCCCCAGGGACACACCCGGAGCGTGCCCCGAGTGGTCCCCGACACAACGTGGGTGCCGTCCTCCTCTCGTGGAGGCAGAGACTGGGGTACGGAGGAGTCGAGAGCTCGCCCGAGGTCTCGGGGCTGGGATCTGAGGGCGGCAGCCTGGCTCCTAACAGGATGCTGGCCTGCATCTCTCTAAAGGTCAAGGTTGGCCTCAGGACCGGCCTTGGACGGGCTGCCTCTTGCCCTTTGTCCTCTGTTGTGGCAGTGGCCACTGCCAGCCTGTGTCCCCCACCCGCCCCACAAACACCTGGGCAGGAGGTGGGGATCCCCCTCTGTCAATGCGACCTGCTCAGGGTCAGCCTGCGGTCCACACACAACCCCTGCCCCAGGGTTGCCTAGAGGGGGCTGCCTGGGTGCTGCTGTGCCAACACCTCTCCCAGTCCTGCCAGCTTCCAGGTTGGCAAAACACGCACCGTGTTCCCTGGGCAAGTGCACAGCCTCCTTAATCTTCAGTGTCCGTGAAGGGCTGCGTTCCGGTGTCATATGGGGGGTGAGAGTCATGAGGGCAGGGCCCATGGGTCTCAGGGCCTGGCCCGCGTCATCAGAGAGCGTCTGGTTGGGTAAGTATCCAGTGATCAAATCCGGCCCTGCTGCCTGCATGGCCCTGGATGAGTCCTTTTTCTGGGCCTCAGTGGCTCCATCTGTAAAATGGGACCATCAGCTGTGCCTCCTCCTGGGGCTGTGACGAGGACGCCCTGAGATGGCGAAGGAGGGCTTGGTTAACTAAAGCGAGGGCACAGCCAGGGAGAGGTCACCATCCTTTACAGTGGTTCCCAGTGACCAGCCTCTCACTGGAGTGGCTTCCCCTTTAGGAGCGCCCTGATTTGGTTGGAGGCAAGGTCGGGAGGCCTGGCCCCTGGTCCCCTTCCTCAGCGAGCCCTGCTCAGAGCTGGGTCCGTGCTGGGTGCTGGGGACTCAGAGTTGGATCTGGCTGGAGCCCTGGGCACACGGAGATGGATGTGGAAGCAGCAAGCGGAGTGGGGCCCAGGGTGATACGAAGGACATGGAGACCTTGGTCTGTGGCTGGGTTGCTCACAGGAGGGCCCTGGCCAGCCTCCCTGAGGCTGTGTCATTGGTGGCCCGTCATCCCCACTCCCTCCCTGCTAGCTGGAGCTCCCTGGGGATGGGACTGGGCTGCCTGAGCGCAGGCTCAACTCAGAGAGTGTTTATTGAATGAATAAGTGAGGGAACGTTGATGGTTACCCGGGCAGGAGCAACTCCGGGGGAGTCAGGGAGGCCCAGGGATGGATAAGGGCTGAGCTTGGGTTTGGAGAAGTGGGGGCGTCAGAGCCTCCCCAGGGGGTGGTCTGAAACCTGGGCCTGCACGTGGTGGTAGCGATCATACTTTCTGAATCTGACGTCACCCGTGGCCTCTCACACACTTCTCGACACCTGGATCCCGAGGGCACTGGGACAAGGGTCCTTTGGGGTAGGTGGGAGGGAGTCCAGGTGGGCATTGACCTGCCTTCGGCCCGGCAAGGCCTCTGCCCCTGGGGCCACTGGTCAGCAGGCTCCGCGTCCTGTCCCTGCCCCCACCGCGGTTATTTAAGGTCTGTGAGGAGCCCGCGGGCAGCTTCGGAAGCCACCCTGGTGGTGGCACCAGACCGACGTCTCAGGCAGCCTGACCCCTGCACCTTCCCCCGCCACCCGCGCTCTCCATGGATTTTGTTGCTGGAGCCATCGGAGGTAAGAGTGGGCACCGTGGGGCCTCAGAGGGGGCCGTTGCTCCCGGGGGACCTGGGTGGGGTGGGGGTGCTGGAAGGAGGCTCTCTGTCCCAGGGCAGCAGTGAGGTTTGAGGCCTCCAGGAGGTGGCTGGTGCCTGGCGGGGGGGCACAGGTGCTGGGAGGAGAGAGGAGTTTTCCCCGGAGACGACGGGGCAGGCGGCCCAGAGCCCAGGAGGAGCTGGGTGGGGGCGACTCTACTCTGGCCTGGGGGGCTCGGCCTGGAGGCCGAGGGGCGGGCAGGGGTAGGGTGCAGAGGGTGGGTGGTCTCTCTGCCTGGCCAGGGGGAGGCTGGGAGCCACGCGCATGGAGAAGGATGGGATGAGAGGCTCCAGGAGAGGTTGGACGGTGGGGACCAACTGCGAGGGCAGAGGTGTGGTGGGGGAGGGTCCCGGATGAGCCTGGCACCCCCTTGGCTCCCTGGCTGTGTGCACCCGTGGGCCCGTCCCCACCTGGCTGGGCTGTTTTCACCTCTGGAGAGAAGGCTGTTGTGAAAGCCGGATCCAGGAAGGGGATCTGCTCCTCCCAGCTCAGCTCACACAGGCTATTTTGGGTGAGGCGCCCTTGACCTCTGTCCTCTTGTGAAATGGCAGGGGCTGCTCATCAATACTTCTAGGAATAGCGTGGGGTGTTCTCTTCAGAAGGGGTGGGCAGTGCTGAGATGGGAATGACCCGGCCCAGGCCTTACCAGTGGGCTGTCTGAGGTTCCCGCTGGGGGCCGGGCCTGAGGCTTTCCTGGTCATCAGCCCCCTAAGGAGCCGGGGCTTGACCTGCCCTGGATCTCACAGCAGGAAGGGCTCCTGAGTCCCACATCTTCGCGCCAGGGCCCTGGGAAGGCCTGGGTGGAAAGGGCTCCTGCTCTCTGTGCCTGGCTCTGGGACACAGGGAGGCAGACCTGGGCCTTTTCCTTGAAGAACTTGAGCTCTGGATAGCAGCAGAGCCCTGTGACAGCCATGTGACCAACGGTTTTTCTGGCTCGGGGGCAGCCCCGAGTATGGGGGTCAGGGAAGGCTCCACAGAGGAGGTGATGGTGTGGCAGGATTCTGATGGACGAGCAGGAGCGTGGTGTGGTATAACGTAAGGGTTGTGCCTGCGTGTGTGCTTAGTCGTTCAGTCGTGTCCGACCTTTTGCGACCCCATGGACTGTAGCCCACCAGGCTCCTCTGTCCATGGGATTTCCCAGGCAAGAATACTGGAGTGGGTTGCCATTTTTTCTTCCCCATGGGACCTTTCAACGCAAGGACTGAACCCATGGTTCTTGCCACGTCTCCTGCATGGCAGGCCTGTTCTTTACCGCCAAGCCACCTGGGAAGCCATATGTAAGGGTCGAGGAAGGTAATTCTCAAGTCAGTGAGCCATTTT